>NC_086355.1:22219683-22558850 GCF_036324505.1 Eleginops maclovinus | reverse complement strand
ATGTGGTACAACAGGAGGTTGTAGAACAAACCTCTGGACTACGTCAGAAGACCTCCAGGGATGAGCAAGGCAAAGACTAACGTATATCTCACCTTATTTGGGTACACATCCTCATAGAACACCGCAGTTTGACACACACACACACACCACACCCACATTTCTCCTATAAAGTGTATGCACAAAGACTGTTCGGGGGACTTCCACAATTGGCTCTGGGAACCCCGCATCGCCCGTGTTGGTGTCTGATACTATGCTGTTGTAATAAACCTTATTATATACAAGCTGGTGTCTCCGGAGACTTCTTCATCATCTTCACAAACATCGCTACAAGATATACTTCACTACTTTGTACTTCTACTCTAAATTCAGAGGTAAATTGTATACTTTTACTCCACACGATTTATGTATTACCTTTAGTTACTCTGGAGATATACACTATATAGACAAAAGTATTGGGACACAGTCTACACATCACATCTACAGAGCTTTTATGACACCCCGTTCCAAATTCTTCAGCATGAATATGAAGTTGGTCCCCCCTTTGCAGCTACAACAGCTTCCACTCTTCTGGGAAGGTTTTCTACAAGATTTTGGAGTGTGTCTGTGGGAATGTTTGCCCATTCATCCAGAAGAGCATTTGTGAGGTCAGACACTGATGTTGGACGAGAGGGCCTGGCTCGCAATCTCCATTCTAGTTCATCCCAAAGGTGTTCAGTGGGGTTGAGGTCAGGGCTCTGTGCGGCCAGGTCAGTTCTTCCACACCAAAATCCTCCAACGAGGCCTTTACGGACCTTGCTTTGTGCACTGCATAGAATGACACATAGAATTCTCCAGAATGACTTGGTAAGAAGAATCCCTTTCACTGGCACTAAGGGGCCGAGGCTAACGCCAGAAAAACATCCCATAGCTTTATTCCTCTTCCACCACACTTTTACAATGCAGTCAGGCAGGTCACGTTCTCCTGGCATTCCCCAAACCCAGACTCGTCCACCAGACTGGTGGATAGGGATTGGTCCCTCCACAGAACACGTTTCCACTGCTCCAGAGTTCAGTGGCTGCTTTACACCACTCCATCCCACGCTTGGCATTGTGCTTGATGATATACAGTGGGGCAAAAAAGTATTTAGTCAGCCACCAATTGTGCAAGTTCTCCCATTTAAAAAGATGAGAGATGCCTGTAATTTTCATCATAGGTACACTTCAACTATGAGAGACAGAATGAGAAAAAACAATCCAGGAAATCACATTGTAGGATTTTTCATGAATTAATTGGTAAATTCCTCGGTAAAATAAGTATTTGGTCACCTACAAACAAGCAATATTTCTGGCTCTCACAGACCTGTAACTCCTTCTTTAAGAGGCTCCTCTGTCCTCCACTCGTTACCTGTATTAATGGCACCTTTTTGAACTCGTTATCAGTATAAAAGACACCTGTCCACAACCTCAAACAGTCATACTCCAAACTTCACTATTGCCAAGACCAAAGAGCTGTCAAAGGAGACCAGAGACAAAATTGTAGACCTGCACCAGGCTGGGAAAACTGAATCTGCAATAGGTAAGCAGCTTGGTGTGAAGAAATCAACTGTGGGAGCAATTATTAGAAAATGGAAGACATACAAGACCACTGCTAATCTCCCTCGATCTGGGGCTCCACCCCCGTGGGGTCAAAATGATCACAAGAACGGTGAGCAAAAATCCCAAAGCCACACGGGGGGACCTAGTGAATGACCTGCAGAAAGCTGGGACCAAAGTAACAGAGGCTACCATCAGTAACACACTACGCCGCCAGGGACTTAAATCCTGCAGTTCCAGACGTGTCCCCCTGCTTAAGCCAGTACATGTCCAGGCCCTTCTGAAGTTTGCTAGAGGGCATTTGGATGATCCAGAAGAGGATTGGGAGAATGTCATATGGTCAGATGAAACCAAAATAGAACTTTTTGGTAAAAACTCAACTCGTCGTGTTTGGAGGAGAAAGAATGCAGAGTTGCATCCAAAGAACACCATACCTACTGTGAAGCATGGGGGTGGAAACATCATGCTTTGGGGCTGTTTCTCTGCAAAGGGACCAGGACGACTGATCCGTGTAAAGGAAAGAATGAATGGGGCCATGTATCGTGAGATTTTGAGTGAAAACCTCCTTCCATCAGCAAGGGCACTGAAGATGAAGCGTGGCTGGGTCTTTCAGCATGACAATGATCCCAAACACACCGCCAGGGCAACGAAGGAGTGGCTCCGTAAGAAGCATTTCAAGGTCCTGGAGTGGCCTAGCCAGTGTCCAGATCTCAACCCCATAGAAAATCTTTGGAGGGAGTTGAAAGTCCGTGTTGCCCAGCGACAGCCCCAAAACATCACTGCTTTAGAGGAGATCTGCATGGAGGAATGGGCCAAAATACCAGCAACAGTGTGTGAAAACCTTGTGAAGACTTACAGAAAACGTTTGACCTCTGTCATTGCCAACAAAGGGTATATAACAAAGTATTGAGATGAACTTTTGTTATTGACCAAATACTTATTTTCCACAATAATTTGAAATAAATTCATTAAAAATCCTACAATGTGATTTCCTGGATTTTTTGTTCTCATTCTGTCTCTCATAGTTGAGGTATACCTATGATAAAAATTACAGGCCTCTCTCATCTTTTTCAATGGGAGAACTTGCACAATTGGTGGCTGACTAAATACTTTTTTGCCCCACTGTAAAAGCTTGCATGAAGCTGCGCGGCCATGACAACCCATGCCATGAAGCTCCCGGCACAGTTCTGGTGCTGATATCAATGCCAGAGCTGGTTTGTATGGGGTCAGATCAGTCTCATAATTCACGAATGCACACAGAGCGATTCACACTGTTTTTCATGATCCGCAAACGCATTCACACTTGTATTTTCAATGCACACACAAATGTGTTCCGTTTCCGATACATGTAAATAAAATACAAATACAGAAAAAAGTTTTACATGTGTATTTTTGATCTACACAAATTTTTTATCCATTTCAAACCGCTGAACGTGCAAACACAAAGCGCTCTCTGTGCATGGATCGCTGTGCATTCGTGTGTAGGTTTTTGAGACTCCCCTGACGCTTACCCGATTCGTACTTGTAATTTTTTCCATCTATGGCCAATCAGATGTCTCCTCCATTCTAAGCCAATCACATGAGCGCGTCCCCACGAGGGTATGATTTCTTGCGTTAGTGACGTAGCTCTTCATTTACGCATTTTGCGCTGTCCGGAGCTGACAGGTCAACTTCAACATGGCGTCTAGCACAAGTGATAAGTGTCTCTGCGTGAATGCTTCAATTCAAATTCAAATGATTTTTGCCCCCTCAGCTTGATCCTCGTACATCCATCAAAAAGTACAAAATATGTCACAATTATTAAATAACTATAAATTATTACTTCCTCCAATTCTAAGGGGCCTTAATGTTTCTTGAAACTATTGTTAACTTACAAAGTAAAATGACAAATAAATATATATCTTCTTGTTCTTTTACTTGTGTCGTTCTGTTTCTATTCATCTGCTCGGTAAACTGTCATGCGCCGCTCGCACTTTTCTTGACAGCTGTTAGAAATAATCAATATATTGGAGCGGAACATTAAAAGACAATTCACTGTTTCTGGACGGATCATATTTGTCCACTTCCGGTAGTATTACCGGATGTTGTTTTTAGCCTCAGATAGCATAAAGCTAATATTGTATTGCATATATGAGTAGAGGGAGAAGGACGCGTGGAGTTACATACTAAACACACCGCCTCTACCTCTCACTCATTGATGCTGCAATGATACTATTGCCTGTTTAATACCTGACAAACCTCAGAAGGATTGCATAATAGAATATCGTTAAAGAGAGATCCAGGACATCACTAACAAGATGGCGACAGTGACGTCATAAGAGGACCCGCCCCCGACGACGTCAGCCTATAGAAGAGTCCGGAGAACTCCATGTGACAAGTGACCAACAGGATCCAGCCCCCCACTACTAACCAATGAGAGCACGAGAGCGGAGCACGTCTTATTTTGAAGTTGTTTATTGTATGGCGGGAAAGGGGTGGTTCTATAAAACATGTTGGTATTGTGAAACCGAGCTCTTTCGTTCCGGACCGCCAGACAGTAACTACTGATGAGCTCCACTCAGTCAGCGGCCTTTGGACGCGTGTCCCGGGCTATTGAGCCACAGCTGTGAAACTTTTGTAAAACCTACTGCTGCGTGGACACAGCCGTGAACATATAGTTCTGCGTCGGGTTTACGTGACGCAATGCACTTCATCGCCACAACGTTAGGGGGCGCAATGTTTTTTGTAAAGACTGACCAAGATTCTTTTGACGTCGATCGTCGTCGCTCGTTGTATTTGTTTACCAGACGTTCACCAGACCAGAGAACTTTTAATATTGACGAGAACGTTCACTCTCAAAACCGTTCCGGTATGGTACTGCACCTGGGGGGCGCTGGTGGGCCAGTGCAGAATGAATGTGGTCCTATGGAGCCCCACCCATAGATTCCTACATTTCTTTGGATATAATTTTTTTTTAAATCACTGCTATAGTTTTTTAAACATGGAATGGATAATCCTCACAAACGACACATAGCTAGTATTTTATATTCGCTTGATTTTGACTAAAATTAGGTTTTTGTAAATCGGATGACGTCATGCGTGATAAATTGCTTTACGGCACCTTGTGTCTCTCCTTCCCTTTCCTTTCCCTTGCAGCAACAGCTGCATACGATCGCAGCTGATTTGGCTCTGTGGGACTGATTTGAACTCGGCTCTACATGTTTTGAAAAGGTGTGACATTATTTGATACTCATAATTTACAAATCTTAACAAACAATTAAGTGTTAACAGAGAACTTTTAATATTGACGTTGTTGATGTTCTGTGGACAGGTACCACAAAGCGTATTCTTCGGTCGTAACCAGTCGTGAGTTCTTCATTGACCAATCGGCTTTCATTAGCCAGATGCTAGCAGAACCTGGGTCGCAACTGCCCAACCTGTAAGAAAACAAAAGGCTATGACCCCCAGATTATTCCACTTTTGACGAAAAATCCCTGTCGACCTCTCGGAAACCACAGTAGTATTTTGGATTTTGTAGACGATATGCTAGGAGAATGATGTAGCTAGCCGCCTAGCTCCATAGGGGTCCATGTATTCTGCACTCGCCCGCGATCGCCCCCTAGGTGAACTGCAGCCAAATTCGGTACAATGGGGGTGAATAGAGAGTGAAGGGGCTTTCCGTAGACGGGCTTTGACCAGACGTTCTTCTGCTTGGTCCATTCTAGCTTTTTTTTTTTTTTTTTTCAAATGTAATGGTGGTCTTTGTGGATTGTAGGAATTGAAAACCGGGAAAAAGCGAAATGACGGAAATGACGTTTGTCGTTTTAGCGGACCAATCACAGCCCTTACGGCTGGTAAGGTTAACATTTTTGGGAGGTGCAGGCAACGGCGCAAGGAGGGCCCGCAACTACGCAATGGGTCCGTAAGGTACCTTGCGTTGCATCGACGTTGAACCATATATCGCCCTAAGACTCCATTGTGAAGTTGACCTGTCAGCTCCGGACAGCGCAAAATGCGTATATAAAGCGCTACGTCACGAGCGCAAGAAATCATACCCGCATGGGGACGCGCTCATGTGATTGGCTTAGAATGGAGGAGACATTTGATTGGCTATAGATGGAAAAAATTACAAGTACGAATTGGGTCAGCGTCAGGGGAGTCTCACACACGAATGCACAGCGATCCATGCACAGAGAGCGCTTTGTGTTTGCACGTTCAGCGGTTTGAAATGGATACAAAATGTGTGCAGGGCCGTAGCCAGCATTTTGGAATAAGTGAGGTCCATGATGCGCGCGCAAAGCGCGCGCGGCGATTTAAAAAAAAAATATATATAAATATTTTAAATTATATTGTTTTTTAGATATACATTTATGTATAATATATATATATATATTATGTATTTATTAAATTACAAGTCACACAAGAGTTTTATTGTTTAAATGTCTTTTAATTGTATAAACCAGCATTTTCCCCCCAAAAAATGTACTGTACTATATTTACATTTTTTTTTATAGCAATAGTACACCACCATGTTTTTAAAGAATATAGGGGGTAACTTTGAACTTGATGAACTGAATGATGAATGATTCCAAAATAAAAATAATATTCAAGTAGAAATAAATCATTGCAAATTACAGCCCCTAAAAGTACAAATGGCATCACCTAAAATCTCAACAATCAACTTTTTAATCAAATGCAAGCTGAATCCTCCTATGACCAGAGGCATCCCACCGTCGAAGGATATTCTCCCGGTCCACTTCCACTTTCTGATGCACATGCATCATCGCCAGGCCCGTCAGTCTGTCGTTGGACATGGTAGATCTAAGCCATGTCTTTAGTCTTCGCATGGCTGAGAATGACCTCTCACAGGCACAAGTTGTCACTGGCAAGGTTAAGAAAATCTTCAACATACATTTTATGTTAGGGAAGAATGACAGGTTGTGTTTTTGTAGAACTTCTAGGGCAAAAGAAGGAAGGGGGCCATCTTCAAATTTATGTCTCCAGCGCTCAATTTCCTGTCTGGCAGTGTCTTGGTCAGGGAGGTCTTCGTGGTACCACCGAAGCATCTCATCCTCTCGTGCTGGTGTTAAATATTTCAAGGATGATGGCACCAAGTATGATGCAAGGATAGGGGGATTATTATTCTTGGCAAATCTCTCATCCAACTGAGCTGTGATGTGGTCCAAGGGGTAGAAGAGATTTATCCTGTAATGGTCCTCCACTGATTCTGTGGTCACGTTTGCTCTGTATGTTTGTCTCACAGATACCCTCCGCTTGGCTGGGACAACACCTATTGAATTAGCCAATGCAGTGGCTTTCTCAAAGCACAACCTGGAACCTTTGACCTCTCTTTGGTTGGCGATGACCTGCCGCATGTTTCTTGCTTCCTCATAGGCTGTGAGGATGTCCAAATTTGTAGTCTGCAGCAGTTTGGTTAAAGGATGTATGTATCCAAGTATTTCATTTACCATCACAGCTGTAATTATGGTCTCAAATGATTCCATGCTGTGCCTGAGGGTGGCAGCCTTTGCAGAAACAGAAGGTTTTTCAACCCCCATTTTCTCCAACACAGAATGCACCGCTGTGAACTTCTCCACAAATGCGCTGAGGGTGGTTGATCTGCTGCTCCATCTTGTGTCACTCATGAGTGGGATTCCTGATTTTTTTGTTGTTTGACCTTCTTTACTGGTTTCTGCCTCCAAAGCACCTTTTCTGGCACTAGATCCTGAAAAGAACACTGCAATTTCCTCAATAATAGACATTGTATTCCTCACTATAGGCAGATCTGAACAGCCATGCACTACAACTAAATTAAGTGCATGGCTCCTGCAGTGGGTGTACATTGCCCTGGGATGAACATCACTGATTCTTTTTTGGACTCCACTCACATGGCCACTCATTGTAGATGCCCCATCATATCCTTGGCCCCTTAAATACTCAGTGTGAAGTCCCCATTCAGTCAGCTGTCGAAGAATTACTGTGGCTATTGTCTTCGCATCTTGCTGAGTCAAAGGGCAGAATCCAAGAAAGTCCTCTCTTATTTCAGAACTCTCTCCCTCCCCACTCACATACCGAACGCAGAGTGATAGTTGCTCAATTCCACTGATATCCATTGACTCATCAGCTAAAACAGTGAAGAACTTCGCTGTTTTGATATTGTTGATAAGAGTCTCCCTTATGTCCTCTGCACAGCATGCAATGAGATCATTCTGAATTTGTGGGGATATGTATTTTGCATTCTTGGCTGCAGTCTCCAGATGTTGCTTGAGTGTAGTGTCAAACTGTGCTTTCCAGTTAACAAAATAGTTAAAATTTCCATTTTCACTGGATCCCTCCCAGTTCCCCCGGAAAGGCACATTTCTTTTCCCTAAACATACAATGATGTCTATGATGGAGAGCAAAGCCTTGCGGTTAGCCATGACCTTGTCATCATATTGCTTGCTGATAACAGATTTAATATCTTTCTTTTGGCCTTGTGTGATCAACATGAAATTTTCAGCCAATTCGGTGGCTCTCTGGTGTCCCTCTGAATGGCTATGCCTTGGGATCACGCCTCTTTTATCACCAACTGCATTTTTCCAGTCAGTAAAGCCCTTTGTAAGGAAGCTAAAGTTTTTTCCTTTTACTTTATTAAAGCAGAGGCAAGTGGCACAATAAGCTGCATCCTCAGATGGCGAGTAGCTCAGCCATTCATAATTTTTCTCCCACTGGGGATTGTACCTCAGCTGTTTTCCTCCCAAGGTACGTTTGGGATAGCTATATCCCTGTGGTGCTAACCACCGATTTTGGAGTACACTTTTTTTCTCATCATCTGTAAGGGCATCACCATTAATAACTTTGTTTTTTACCCTAACCGGATCAAAGGGATGCTGAGGGCATGAACTTCCAATTTCTTCTCCCCCTATTTCCATGTTTCCCTGCTCCCTGCTGTATTCATTCTCTGCGCTTCTCTGCCCTCCCTCCTCCACTGTGTGCCTCTGCGCTTCATCATCCTCTGCGCTTCTCTGCCCTCCCTCCTCCACTGTGTGCCTCTGCGCTTCATCATCCTCTGCGCTTCTCTGCCCTCCCTCCTCCACTGTGTGCCTCTGCGCTTCATCATCCTCTGCGCTTCTCTGCCCTCCCTCCTCCACTGTGTGCCTCTGCGCTTCATCATCCTCTGTGTGCCTCTCTCCTTCCATCTCTGAATGACTCTCTTCTCTGTGCTTCAGCTTACTTTCCCTATTCTCTCTTTCATCCTCCTTGCTTTCCTGTTTACTATCTCCATCTCTGTCCTTTTCTTTCTTTTTCTTTGACAGAAATGCATCCATTGTGTTTTGTTTTAATCTCTTGGACATGGTTGGCCTGCTCTTTGTGACTTGTTTTCTGTGGAATGGGTATATTAAAATTAATATGAGCTGAAAACCTGCTAGATTAACTGAACATTAATATCTAAAGGTGCCCCCTCCAAATTTAACCCATAGCCATGGCCGTAGCCACATTAGAGGTAAGGGAGGTCCGGACCTCGCTTATTTCATCCGAGGTTTTTTTTTTTTTTCTTTTTCTTTTTAACGTCAAAAATGCCCAACTGAATCAAACATTAAAAACCTCTCATTAAACCTCTGTGAAACGTGCTTTGCAGATTGTGGTTAACATCCATGGGCTTTGTTTTCGGTTTCCTGTGTGCACTTTCGGCTTTTTGCGTTTACGTGTGCAGAACTAAGAAAAAAAATAACACAAAGCGCGCGTGCGACGCGAGGATAAGAATGTTCAGCCGACATGAAGTCAGTGTGTGAATGATAGCAGTAACGACAGTAACTTCTAGCCTGTGTCAATGTCAAGAAACCATTTGGTAAGTGAAAGTAGGCTACTATTTTACCCTGTACCGTTAAAATAGTGTCCAAATGAGCAAAATATCCGTTTTAAATATCCGTTTTGGGACTGTCCACGACTTCAACGGATATTTTAGCTCATTTGTTGGCTACTTTGGCATTAGACCCATACTGTAGGATCAGCCAAAGCTTCCTTTTCAGGTAGATTAATAAGCATCTAGTCTTATTGACTTTATTGGGTTAGGCTATGGGTTAAATTTGGAGGGGGCACCTTTAGATATTAATGTTCAGTTAATCTAGCACGTTTTCAGCTCATATTAATTTTAATATACCCATTCCACAGAAAACAAGTCACAAAGAGCAGGCCAACCATGTCCAAGAGATTAAAACAAAACACAATGGATGCATTTCTGTCAAAGAAAAAGAAAGAAAAGGACAGAGATGGAGATAGTAAACAGGAAAGCAAGGAGGATGAAAGAGAGAATAGGGAAAGTAAGCTGAAGCACAGAGAAGAGAGTCATTCAGAGATGGAAGGAGAGAGGCACACAGAGGATGATGAAGCGCAGAGGCACACAGTGGAGGAGGGAGGGCAGAGAAGCGCAGAGGATGATGAAGCGCAGAGGCACACAGTGGAGGAGGGAGGGCAGAGAAGCGCAGAGGATGATGAAGCGCAGAGGCACACAGTGGAGGAGGGAGGGCAGAGAAGCGCAGAGGATGATGAAGCGCAGAGGCACACAGTGGAGGAGGGAGGGCAGAGAAGCGCAGAGAATGAATACAGCAGGGAGCAGGGAAACATGGAAATAGGGGGAGAAGAAATTGGAAGTTCATGCCCTCAGCATCCCTTTGATCCGGTTAGGGTAAAAAACAAAGTTATTAATGGTGATGCCCTTACAGATGATGAGAAAAAAAGTGTACTCCAAAATCGGTGGTTAGCACCACAGGGATATAGCTATCCCAAACGTACCTTGGGAGGAAAACAGCTGAGGTACAATCCCCAGTGGGAGAAAAATTATGAATGGCTGAGCTACTCGCCATCTGAGGATGCAGCTTATTGTGCCACTTGCCTCTGCTTTAATAAAGTAAAAGGAAAAAACTTTAGCTTCCTTACAAAGGGCTTTACTGACTGGAAAAATGCAGTTGGTGATAAAAGAGGCGTGATCCCAAGGCATAGCCATTCAGAGGGACACCAGAGAGCCACCGAATTGGCTGAAAATTTCATGTTGATCACACAAGGCCAAAAGAAAGATATTAAATCTGTTATCAGCAAGCAATATGATGACAAGGTCATGGCTAACCGCAAGGCTTTGCTCTCCATCATAGACATCATTGTATGTTTAGGGAAAAGAAATGTGCCTTTCCGGGGGAACTGGGAGGGATCCAGTGAAAATGGAAATTTTAACTATTTTGTTAACTGGAAAGCACAGTTTGACACTACACTCAAGCAACATCTGGAGACTGCAGCCAAGAATGCAAAATACATATCCCCACAAATTCAGAATGATCTCATTGCATGCTGTGCAGAGGACATAAGGGAGACTCTTATCAACAATATCAAAACAGCGAAGTTCTTCACTGTTTTAGCTGATGAGTCAATGGATATCAGTGGAATTGAGCAACTATCACTCTGCGTTCGGTATGTGAGTGGGGAGGGAGAGAGTTCTGAAATAAGAGAGGACTTTCTTGGATTCTGCCCTTTGACTCAGCAAGATGCGAAGACAATAGCCACAGTAATTCTTCGACAGCTGACTGAATGGGGACTTCACACTGAGTATTTAAGGGGCCAAGGATATGATGGGGCATCTACAATGAGTGGCCATGTGAGTGGAGTCCAAAAAAGAATCAGTGATGTTCATCCCAGGGCAATGTACACCCACTGCAGGAGCCATGCACTTAATTTAGTTGTAGTGCATGGCTGTTCAGATCTGCCTATAGTGAGGAATACAATGTCTATTATTGAGGAAATTGCAGTGTTCTTTTCAGGATCTAGTGCCAGAAAAGGTGCTTTGGAGGCAGAAACCAGTAAAGAAGGTCAAACAACAAAAAAATCAGGAATCCCACTCATGAGTGACACAAGATGGAGCAGCAGATCAACCACCCTCAGCGCATTTGTGGAGAAGTTCACAGCGGTGCATTCTGTGTTGGAGAAAATGGGGGTTGAAAAACCTTCTGTTTCTGCAAAGGCTGCCACCCTCAGGCACAGCATGGAATCATTTGAGACCATAATTACAGCTGTGATGGTAAATGAAATACTTGGATACATACATCCTTTAACCAAACTGCTGCAGACTACAAATTTGGACATCCTCACAGCCTATGAGGAAGCAAGAAACATGCGGCAGGTCATCGCCAACCAAAGAGAGGACAAAGGTTCCAGGTTGTGCTTTGAGAAAGCCACTGCATTGGCTAATTCAATAGGTGTTGTCCCAGCCAAGCGGAGGGTATCTGTGAGACAAACATACAGAGCAAACGTGACCACAGAATCAGTGGAGGACCATTACAGGATAAATCTCTTCTACCCCTTGGACCACATCACAGCTCAGTTGGATGAGAGATTTGCCAAGAATAATAATCCCCCTATCCTTGCATCATACTTGGTGCCATCATCCTTGAAATATTTAACACCAGCACGAGAGGATGAGATGCTTCGGTGGTACCACGAAGACCTCCCTGACCAAGACACTGCCAGACAGGAAATTGAGCGCTGGAGACATAAATTTGAAGATGGCCCCCTTCCTTCTTTTGCCCTAGAAGTTCTACAAAAACACAACCTGTCATTCTTCCCTAACATAAAATGTATGTTGAAGATTTTCTTAACCTTGCCAGTGACAACTTGTGCCTGTGAGAGGTCATTCTCAGCCATGCGAAGACTAAAGACATGGCTTAGATCTACCATGTCCAACGACAGACTGACGGGCCTGGCGATGATGCATGTGCATCAGAAAGTGGAAGTGGACCGGGAGAATATCCTTCGACGGTGGGATGCCTCTGGTCATAGGAGGATTCAGCTTGCATTTGATTAAAAAGTTGATTGTTGAGATTTTAGGTGATGCCATTTGTACTTTTAGGGGCTGTAATTTGCAATGATTTATTTCTACTTGAATATTATTTTTATTTTGGAATCATTCATCATTCAGTTCATCAAGTTCAAAGTTACCCCCTATATTCTTTAAAAACATGGTGGTGTACTATTGCTATAAAAAAAAATGTAAATATAGTACAGTACATTTTTTGGGGGGAAAATGCTGGTTTATACAATTAAAAGACATTTAAACAATAAAACTCTTGTGTGACTTGTAATTTAATAAATACATAAAATATATATATATATTATACATAAATGTATATCTAAAAAACAATATAATTTAAAATATTTATATATATTTTTTTTTTAAATCGCCGCGCGCAGTTTGCACGCGCATCGTGGACCTCACTTATTCCAAAATGCTGGCTACGGCCCTGCCCATAGCCTAACCCAATAAAGTCAATAAGACTAGATGCTTATTAATCTACCTGAAAAGGAAGCTTTGGCTGATCCTACAGTATGGGTCTAATGCCAAAGTAGCCAACAAATGAGCTAAAATATCCGTTGAAGTCGTGGACAGTCCCAAAACGGATATTTAAAACGGATATTTTGCTCATTTGGACACTATTTTAACGGTACAGGCAGTGCCGCTGCTAGCCATTTTGGTGCCCTAAGCATAATTCCTTCATGATGCCCTCCCCCCCCCCCCCCCCCCCCCCCAATAAAAAAACATTATGAGTTGTGATGAGTGAGTGGGGAGGGGAGGGGGGCACCATCGGTACCTTTGAGTAGTATGCCTAAAAAGTGCCTCATATTTCTATAGTCTACTGAAATAATTTCGGCCTTATAATTATTATGACGATTTTTCATTAGGCTATTTTTGGTGGTGCCCCCTCGGCACTTGGTGCCCTACGCACAGCGCGTAATGCGCGTTATGGGAGCGGCGGCACTGGGTACAGGGTAAAATAGTAGCCTACTTTCACTTACCAAATGGTTTCTTGACATTGACACAGGCTAGAAGTTACTGTCGTTACTGCTATCATTCACACACTGACTTCATGTCGGCTGAACATTCTTATCCTCGCGTCGCACGCGCGCTTTGTGTTATTTTTTTCTTAGTTCTGCACACGTAAACGCAAAAAGCCGAAAGTGCACACAGGAAACCGAAAACAAAGCCCATGGATGTTAACCACAATCTGCAAAGCACGTTTCACAGAGGTTTAATGAGAGGTTTTTAATGTTTGATTCAGTTGGGCATTTTTGACGTTAAAAAGAAAAAAAAAAAAAAAAAACCTCGGATGAAATAAGCGAGGTCCGGACCTCCCTTACCTCTAATGTGGCTACGGCCATGAATGTGTGTAGATCAAAAATACACATGTACAACTTTTTGCTGTATTTGTATTTTATTTACATGTATGGGAAACGGAACACATTTGTGTGTGCATTGAAAATACAAGTGTGAATGCGTTTGCGGATCATGTGAATCGCTCCATGTGCATTCGTGAATTATGAGACTGATCTGACCCAATAGATTTGTGGTTCCTAAACGTTCCAACTTTGCAATAATACCACTTACATTTGATTGTGAAGTATCTAGGAGAGAAGACATTTTACGAACTGACTTGTTGCAACGATGGCATCCTATTACAGGACCACGTTCGAGTTCAGTGGGCTCTTTAGACCAGGGGCGTAGCCAGGACATTATTTCTGGGGGGGGCCAGCTCTGGCCAGTCTTTTATTTGGGGTGGCACTTGATTGTCAAAAACTACTATTTTAAAACTCACGCACTGCATCACTCAGAGCAGCAGTTTTTCTAACAGCTCATCTAGCCATAAACAATGGATTGAACCTTCTTATGGACACTAATGATGTCTTACTGTTACTGATAATCCCATGTTATTGGAATGGGTGCTTAGATAATGTGCGAGTGCGATGTGTCATGATTATGTGAGGGGGTTCAGGACTTTAACATGAGAAGGGGAAGCTTTTAGTGCAAATGACAGAAAGACACGATATGAATTGTCATTTTAGGCGATCATTTATTAAAGTAAACTGTAGCCTTTTAAGTGCAATATTCATTTTATTTGCGATAATAAACATATGTATATATAAAGAGTAAAAAATAAACGTCACACACACACATGTCCCATAAAACATAAAGAAAAACAAATATCAACAATGTGTAAAATGTACATTGAATTGTGTGTGTGTGTGTGTGTGTGTGTGTGTGTGTGTGTGTGTGTGTGTGTGTGTGTGTGTGAGAACATGTACATTGAACTGTTTCACTACAAACAGTGTGTGTGTGTGTGTGTGTGTGTGTGTGTGTGTGTGTGTGTGTGTGTGTGTGTGTGTGTGTGTGTGTGTGTGTGTGTGTGAGAGTGAGTGAGTGAGTGAGTGAGTGAGTGAGTGAGTGAGTGAGTGAGTGAGTGAGTGAGTGAGTGAGTGAGTGAGTGAGTGTAGGTAGATCCATGTAAATAATTTGACAATTGTCTTTTTTGTAATTCTTGAGAACATATCTGAGAGTGTCTGTCTGGGAAGCTGACCAGATAAGTCTAAATAGAACAGACATGTACTAACATTGCAATACCCATGTCACATAATACACTTTAGGAAAAACAAAAGAATGTTGGGGCTGTTAATGATGCAGAATTGGCAGGTATAACAGACAGATGCTGGTTACTTAGCTGTTAGTTTACAGCAGCTGTATTCTTCGGTTGTGATGATTTCTAGCAAATCGATCAACAAACTCATCTAAATTTAAAGACGCTGCCCTCCTGTGTTCTATGCTCAACACCCCTAGATCACTCAGCCTATCCTCTCCCATTGTAGTTCTCAGGTGTGTTTTGACAAGCTTCAAGCAGGAAAAACTGCGTTCACAAGCAGCTGTGCTGACAGGTATTGCCAATGCAATTTTACAAAGCCTGGAGAAAACATCAAAGACATCCTGGTATGGTTCAATAAAAGCTGCCAGCTCTACAATTGTAGGTGGTCTCTGCATCCCTTGCTTTATCTTACGATCTAAAACTCTTTTAATTTGGTAGAGCTCATGCTCAAGGTCCACAAGGTCACACCCATACAATTTGGCAAATGCAAAAAGGCTATCTTTGTCACAGAAGCTTCTGCTACTTGGATTTAAAGCTTGTATTCCACGCATTATGTCACAATCTGATTGGAGAATCTGTTCCTGAGCTCAATGAGCATCCGGTCCAATACCAGATTAAAGATTCCTGTCCTGTAATAATCTTTGCCATCGCCTGTTTCTTGTCTGCCCACAGTAGACAGAACATGGTATCCCTGTAGCTTTGAACTTAGTGTTCTCTTACGTTTTGGAGCAGTGTCTACAGAGACATCACATTGCTTTGCAAGCTCCAAAACAGTGTCCCACAAATCACCAAACACCTGCTGCTCACTACTGTAAGATTCAAAAGTACTAATAAGTGCCTCCACAAGATCCACTGCTTTGGCCAAATCAAGAGAGGAAGACTGGAGCATGTCTGACAGTAATTTTGCATCTCCCAGAAGTTTCTTAAATATGGCAAGAAACACAATGAACTGGAAATCAATCTGAGGCAAAAGGCCTCTGGCACCTACTGACCTCTCGCCACTGTTCTCATCACCCGGTTCCTCAAGAACTTTCACAACTGCTGGCAACCTATCCCACAAATTACGGCAAGCATAATATCTGGAGGCCCACCGTGTGTCACTCAACATTTGCAACTCTCTGGGTGCACCTGCATACATCTCCTGTTGCACCTGTAACCATTTGGGATGCACTGCCGATCCAGACATGTAGACGTACAGCTGTTTTAATAAGGAAAAGAAGCAATCAGCCTCTGGGATCCCTCTCACAGTGTCCACCAGCACCAGATTAAGGCAATGCGCATTACAGTGAACGTAGAAAGCCAGCTTCGCTACTTCCTTAATTCGGGCCTGCACACCACTGTGCTTGCCACTCATGACTGCAGCCCCGTCATAAGACTGCCCAACAAGGTTAGTCTTATATTCTAGACCATATTTGGACAAGAGGTGAATTATTTTTATTGTCAAGCTCTCCGCATCTAGCTTCTCTGCTACCTCGAATTCCAGAAAACTTTCAAGGATTTCACCATTGTAATAGTATCTCAAAACAAAAGACATTTGTTCCATTTTTTTTTGTCTTTAGTCTCATCCACAAGTATGCTAAAAGCACCACTTTCCTTGACTTCTTTGATTATTGATGTGCGCACCATCTCTGCTAAGCATGACAAAATCTCATTTTGTATGTCAGGACTTGTATATTTAGCATTCCTGGGACCATCCATCTTTTCAAAATCTTGTCGTCATGGTTTGCTATGATATTCAACATACCCAAAAAGTTCCCTTTCCTGCTTGAGGCCTCAGATTCACGATGCCCTCGCAGAGCAATGTTCTCGGTTGCACAATGAAGAACCACTTCAGCAAGAGTTTTGATGTACCCCCTGTTCTCTTCAACAGTTTTGTTGTACTCTTTATTTAATTGCCCCATTAGAGATCCCTGATTTTTTTCTGCAATTTGGTATTCTTTCCATGCTAGCATGGCATTCTTGTGATGCTCAGATCTACTATGTGCAGCATACCCTCCGTCTGTATAGGTAGCTTTCTTCCAGTTTTTGAAACCGGAACCTGAATTAAACGTAGACTCATGGCCAGGTAAGCTGAAATGCCTGCAGGCAAAGCAAAAGGTGGAGTCTTCACATATTGAGTACTCCAACCAGGGGTGAACTTCATACCACTCACCCTTGAAGCTCCTGCTTCTGTCTCCCTGGAGTGTCTTGGGGAAATTAACTTTAGGTTGAGCTGGAGCTTCACCCCTGGACTTGGAAATGTCTGTAAAACACCAAAGAATCCCATTAATATCAGCTTTTAACATAAATGCTATCCACTTCCAATTACATGTTGTTCTTTAGTTGTTTTTTAAGACTAAACATGCAATCATTAACATTTTACAGATTTAATAAATACATGTTTATTATATGGCCAGCCTTTAAATTATTGTTGTTTGCCATAACCCGACCGAACATGTCCCATTATTCAGCTACTGATAACCACTCACCTGGAGGGCAGACTTTGTAATTAAATTCTCTTCTCCTAGTATCAGTCTCCTCCTCCTGCTCTGTCTCTGTCAACTTGTCTGCTGAATATTCACTGCCACTTGCTTCCCTTTCTGTACTTGTCATGCTTTCGCAACTAGCTCCTTCTGTTTCCCTTTCTCTGTCTGCAACATTCTCTGTCGTGCTAGCTTGCTGGTCTCTGGTGCTGGCAAAAAAAGCGCTGATTTTTTCTGTCTCCCCCTGAGGCACTTATCCTTTTCATTGTGTCCTTTTTAAAGAAAAGTTTTACACAACATTAACTTTAGATTGCTTTTATTCCATTTCAAGTGTAAACTAGCGACAGTGCGTTATCTATGACTTAGTGACACCTGGGAATGGACTAAAGCTAACTAGCTAGCGATAGCTCGCTAGCCATAGATCATTTTACAAGTTTGCAAAAATAACAACAGCAGCCTTACTCAACTCACTCTGCCACAAATCCTTAATGTCGAGACATCATTACACATTTAATTGAGTGTGAAGATAACTAAATGATCTTATCATTTCAATGATCCTTTCAAGTATCACCAACTTACTCACCTGTTAGTTACAGTGGTATATCCAGCGCGTTCGTCTCCAGTGCTAGTCTCTCCACTGAAGCGCTGTCAGAATGCAGGCACGTTGGAGGGGGCGTGGCCCAACATGTTGCGAATATGGGGCTTGTAGCAGAAGTGACGAATGACAATATAAAACGACTTGATAAAAAAAAAATACTAATGCATTTATTTCAGCTTTATACCATTTCTGTTCATGAGGGTTTGTTGTATTTTTTTTTTTTTTTTCGTGCCGTGAGGTTGGGGGGGCCGGCAGGGTGGCCATACTCTGACCAATGGTGGCCGTGGCCCCCCCTGGCCACCACGTGGCCACGCCCCTGCTTTAGACCGACACGTTCTTTCACAAATGTTTGTAAAGGCAGACTGCATGGCTAGGTGCTTGATTGTATATCCCTGTGACAATCTGAATTCAATGATTAAGAGGAGTGTCCCAAGACTTTTGTCTATATAAGTGCTATATAAAGTAAACACTCCACAAGCCCCCCAGCAGGGGACAGCATCAGTGCATTAGAGACATTTCTTTTCAAACTGTCCCAGACCAAATCATTGACTTGAATAATATTGAGTTAATATATTTGTGTCTGCTGATAAATATTCAATAACCTCTAGTTTTCACTGACACCAACAACAAAACACATGAAAACACAAAGGAAATTGTGTGTGTGAGAGTTAATGTAATGTAGTATATTTACCAAAGTACTGTCAGTAAAAATGAAAGGTACTTGGACTTGTGTATTTTCACTTTATACTTTGAATTCAGTGCTTTTATTTTACAGATTTAGTGACAAACTACTTTGCAGATTTAGGTTATTAAAACAAACTAAAAAATCAACAAAAACTGATGATATTTTATTACAGGTAAAGCTACCATCAGTATATACAGGTATCAAAACAAACCCCTCCTTTACCAAGTGCTACTGTTCTGCCCTCACTAAAGAGTTCCCCTTCTTCAATTAGACAGACAGATGACTCCCATCACACACCGGTCAGATTTGGTAGATTTATTCAAACTGACAGCATGTAAAAGGTGTAAAACTAAAATGAAGAAAGAAAGAAAATACACAACCAGCATAAAATATGTAATAACTAAGATATCAGATACACATCCCCAAAGATAAGGCCTACAACAAGCCTAGAAAGTTACTACAGTGACTAGCTGGATATATGAAATCGCATGTCAAACATTAATTGCTCTTACTTCGCTGAAATTACAAAAATATGCAGAAATAAACACATCAAGTAATTACACTAACAATATCCTGCAAAGATACTCACAGACGATGCTCCTATAAAGTGAATTCAAAAGAGGATGGAATAAGATGTAGCTGCTGCTCACACTACCATGCCAAAACTGGTCTGATAAACAAAGCATTCCAGGTGACTTCCTGTAAGTGTCACATGACTATCATGAATTTCAATATGACTGCCCAAATGTTAAACCCAACCCCAAAGCAAAGACACCACCTAGTGGCAGGAGTAGGAAATGCACATTAATCACTTGTAAAATAAACCCAGTCCAGCACACTCCCCGCTTGGTATCTAAAAAGATGCCACCTTTAACAAGGGGAGCTAAGAACGGTAACTCTAATCAGTCTCTGGGGAGAGGAGTAGGACGACCTCTGAGACAGGTCGCAGAAAGGTCTTGCTTGACCCATCCCTCGCAGTCTTGATCTCCACCTTTCTTACCCTCCCGTCGGTGCCGGGGAAGGTCTTGACGATGACGCCCATGGGCCAGTCGTTTCTCTGCAACTGGTCGTTTTTCAGGAGGATGACGTCACCTTCTTTCAGATTGCGTTTCTCTTTTTCCCACTTCCTGCGTTTCTGCAGGGTGGGGAGGTACTCTGTCCTCCATCGATGCCAAAAGGTGTTGGCGAGGCTTTGGACCTGCCTCCACTGCTTGCCGTAGAGGTCCTTCTCGTCAAACTCACCCTTGGGAGGAGGAAGGGCACTGACCTTCTGTGTGAGAAGTGTCGCTGGTGTCAACAGGAATGGTGGTCCGCACAGCCATGAGGTGTGAGTTAGGCTGCCTGCTGGGACTGATCGTGAGCCGTGGTCTGCAGGGTTTTGGCTGGAGGGCACGTGCTTCCATTGTTTAGGGCTTGTTGACCTCCTGATGCGCTGCACCCTGTTGCTCACGTAGACGTAGAATCGTCTTGACTCATTGTGAATGTAGCCTAGGACCACCTTGCTGTCTGAGTAGAAGGTCACAGCGTCAAAGATGGTGTCCATCTCATCCACAATCACGTCTGCAATCTCTACAGCCAGGACCGCAGCGCACAGCTCGAGCCTTGGAATTGTCGTTTCTGGACGTGGAGCAAGCTTTGCCTTGCCAAACATGAAGCCAACCTCAACATTACTGCTTGCATCGGTTGTTCTCACGTAGGCGACAGCAGCTATAGCAATGGTGGAAGCGTCACAGAATACACACAGCTCCTTACTGCATGCTTGACGGAGAGAGATGGAGGTGTATTGGCGCGGAATCTTGAGCTGTTCAAGCTCCTTCAGAGAGTCCCTCCTCAGCTTCCATTCTCTGTACTTTTCCTCAGGGAGAGGGGCGTCCCAGTCGCATGACTCTGTGGTGAGCTCCCTCAGTATGGACCTTCCTTGAACGCTTACAGGGGCAGCGAAACCTAGTGGGTCGAACAGACTGTTAACAGTTGACAGGACCCCACGTCTTGTGTAAGGCTTCTCTGCATCAGCAACTTGGAAGGTGAATACGTCTTCCGAAACATCCCAGCTCACCCCTAAACTTCTCTGCATGGGAATGGGGTCTGTGCTGAGATCCAGATCTTTCATCCCCTTAGCCAGATCTTCAGGAGGGAAGGCTCTCATCACAGCCACCCTGTTCGACAAGATCTTGTGAAGCCGGAGGTTGGAGAGGGCCAGCATACCTTGAGTGTTGTGAAGAAGAGTGATGGCTTCCTGTTCTGAAGGGACAGACAGAAGGCCATCGTCAACATAGAAGTTTCTCTCAACGAACAGCCTCGCCTCTACGCCGTACTCCCTCTCTCCCTCTGCAGCAGCTCTTCGGAGCCCGTATGTGGCTACGGACGGTGACGGGCTATTTCCGAAGACATGTACGCACATCCTGTACTCAATGACGTCGTCATCCAGGTCATTATTGCGATGCCAGAGGAAGCGCAGAAAGTTCCGATGGTCCTCACGTAAGACAAAGCAATGGAACATCTGCTGGATGTCAGTCGTCACGGCCACTGGCTCCCTTCTGAAGCGCAGCAGTACCCCGAGCAAACTGTTGTTCATGTTTGGGCCTGTGAGGAGGACATCATTGAGGGACACCCCTTGGTGTTGTGCACTGGAGTCGAATACCACCCTCACCTGTCCAGGCTTCTGAGGGTGGTATACCCCAAAGAACGGTAGATACCAGCTCTCCTCATCTGGTGGTAAGGGTGGTGCCACTTCAGCATGTCCATTCTCGAAGAGCTTGCTCATGAACTCAGTGAAATGCTCTCTCCTCTCAGGGTGTTTCCTGAGTGTCTTGGTGACCATAGCGAGACGGGTCCTAGCCTGCTCACGGTTGTTTGGCAGACGCTGGCGTGGGCTTCGGAAGGGGAGTGGAGCCTGCCAGCTGTTGTCTTCACCCTGTTTCAGTTCCTTGTCCATAATCCTCAGGAAGGCAAGATCCTCCATAGAAGGTGCTGTCTTGTCGTCGTCCTTTGTGTGGCAGAAGATGGACTCCCCCATGAGTCGCGTTTTGTCACTTGGTAAGGACTGCCGCTCTGAGGCTGAAGGACTTTGGAACTGACAAGTGTGGTTGAGCTTTTCTTTGATTTCAATTTTGTTGAGGCAGGGACACAGAACGCTGGGACGCCCATTCTCATGAATGTAGGTTCTGTATGTGTTCACAGGTGAGGGTACGTGTGCACCGTTAATACACACATCCCCTACGATCACCCAGCCGAGGGCTAGCCGCTGGGCGAAAGGAGCGTGTGGGGGGCCATTGCGCTGTTCAAGGACCTTGTGGACCTGAATAATGTCTCTCCCTAAAAGAAGTAAGATCTCGGCCCTCGGGTCAAGGGGAGGTATCTTGGAGGTTAGGGATTTCAGGTGTGGATGGTACTTCACAGCAGCTGGCGTAGGAATCTCTGCCCTGTTATCAGGCAGTTGATCACACTCGATGAGTGTAGGCAGAGCTAGACTGGTCTTTTCATCAGCTGACTCCACTATGAACCCCCTTGCCCTGCGGCCTGCAGCCTCTGACACACCCGCACAGGTTTTGAGTGTGTAGGGAGAAGTGTTGTCAGCTATGCTGAACAGCTCAAAGAATGATGACCTGGCTAGTGACCTATTGCTCTGGTCATCTAGGATGGCGTATGCTCTTGTCTTCCTCTCGGGTTGGTTTTTAGGATACACATAGACGAGACAGATTTTGGCACAGGATTTGGTTGCCGCGCTGTCGCCACAGACCTCAGTGCAGATTGAGGTAGTGACTGAAGCCGGAGTAGATTCCTCTCCCTCCCCGCCATGCTCTTCAGAGGGGCCGCTAGCTGGCTTTGTTGTCCATGGTGCAGGGCCGGCATGAAGGGCTGCAATGTGCCTATCGCTGTTGCACTCAGAGCACTGGATGATAGCCTTGCAGTCCTTAGCTTGGTGGGAGGTTGAGGAACAACAACGGAAGCATATGCCATTCTCCTTAAGCAAGGCCTTACGTTCGTCCAGCAGTTTGGCTCGAAAGGCTCTACACTTAGGTAGGGGGTGGGGCTTTTTGTGTATGGGACACTCTTTCTTCGGGTTGTCTGAACCCTTGGTCTCATCACCCTTGGCAGGATTGTCAACCTCTGTTTTATGCACAGCTATAGGGGTTTTAGCTGATTTTGTTGGGAATTTCTCCCACTTAGGTGGCGTGTTGCTGGGCGTGTTGCTGGGCGCTGCAGCAGCGAAGCTTGGATCATTTCTCATCTTTGCTTCTGCACGAATGAAGTCGGCGAACACTGAGAAGGGTGGGAAGATGGTGTGGTGTCTTTCTTTATACCTTGTACCTTGCACCATCCACTTCTCCTGCAGGTTGAATGGCAATTTCTCCAGGATCGGATGAATGCCTCGCGCCGTGTCCAGATAAGCCAAACCAGGCAGGAACCCATCCTCCTTGCCTGCCTGTATCTCCAGGAGAAGATCACCTAGTTCACGTAGCCGCTTGGGTTCTTTATTGGAGAACTTGGGGAACCGTTCGAGCTTGTTAAAGAGTGCTGTCTCCATGGCCTCTGGCGATCCATAAACCTCCTCTAGTCTTCTCCAGACCATGCTGAGGGCCTCACCAGGGTAGTTGATTCGAACCGACCTCACTCTCCTTGCATGCTCTGCAGATTCCGGTCCAAGCCACTTAATCAGCAGGTCAAGTTCCTCACTAGGCTTCAGACCCAGATCTTCAGTAGCGTTAGAGAAGGCGGACCTCCAGGCCCAGTAGTTTTCGGGTTTGTCATTGAACTTCGTGAGTCCAGCTGTGAGTAGCTCACGGCGAGCTAAGAACCTTGCTAGCACTGATACATTAGAAGTGGATTCTCCTCCCCGTGGATAGCTGTAATCTGCTGTATCGTGTCTGGGTGTCCATTGGTTCCTTGGTTCAGATGCTGGTTGTGGTGCAATAAATTCACTTTCTCTTTTTGGTGTGAATTGCACTGGCGGCCGTTTTGAATGAGCAGCTGTTGCAGTTGGCATTGAGGCTGTCACAGATAAACGTTGCCTCTCACTTTGCCTAGGTAGCTCATGATGTCTCTGAGAATCATCATTAGAGTTGAGGTTAACAGCTGCTGAGGGAGTAAAATCAACCTTTTTATCCTGCTCTGGATCGTCTGTGCGCTCATTAGATTTCCCATAGGCATACTGTTCTTGAACATATTTCTCTGTTCTCTCAACTGAATGATAGGATGAGCCTTGGTATTCATCATGAACAGTGAGCTCCCCTAAAGCTGCCAGATCCACTGCCGATTCCAATACATTAGCTTCAGCAAAAGCGGCGTCGGCATCCTTCTCTTGCTGTATGGCTTCCAATATGGCATCAAGACGTGTCTCCTCCACTTTCAGCTGAGCCTTTTTTACTTTAACATCAATCTCCCTTTGTGCATGTAACGTTCTCGCCCGTGCACCTTCTGCCTTTGCGCGTGCTTCCAATGCAGCCTGCAAGCTAGCTGAAGATCTCACAGAGCGCTTTGATAATTTTGATGTGCGTGAGCACTCTGACCTTGTTTCATAGTTCTTTTCTTCTCTTAATGACATCTTGATACTGGTAGATGCAGAACAGGCTGGATATCTTACTCACTGCGGTAGAAATCACTGTTGAGTCCGTCTTTTTACTGTTCTGCCCTCACTAAAGAGTTCCCCTTCTTCAATTAGACAGACAGATGACTCCCATCACACACCGGTCAGATTTGGTAGATTTATTCAAACTGACAGCATGTAAAAGGTGTAAAACTAAAATGAAGAAAGAAAGAAAATACACAATCAGCATAAAATATGTAATAACTAAGATATCAGATACACATCCCCAAAGATAAGGCCTACAACAAGCCTAGAAAGTTACTACAGTGACTAGCTGGATATATGAAATCGCATGTCAAACATTAATTGCTCTTACTTCGCTGAAATTACAAAAATATGCAGAAATAAACACATCAAGTAATTACACTAACAATATCCTGCAAAGATACTCACAGACGATGCTCCTATAAAGTGAATTCAAAAGAGGATGGAATAAGATGTAGCTGCTGCTCACACTACCATGCCAAAACTGGTCTGATAAACAAAGCATTCCAGGTGACTTCCTGTAAGTGTCACATGACTATCATGAATTTCAATATGACTGCCCAAATGTTAAACCCAACCCCAAAGCAAAGACACCACCTAGTGGCAGGAGTAGGAAATGCACATTAATCACTTGTAAAATAAACCCAGTCCAGCACAGCTACTTTGAAGTAATGAACACAATAATGCATCAACTATTATAATGAAAATTAAATAAATATACATTTAAAACAATTAAGAATGAATATATATATAATCCTAAAATGGGTCAATTTTTAAAATAAATATTTCTGGTATTTTAAACAAATGAATGCAATACTTTTGTACTTTTAACTGGAGTAACATTTTGAATGGAGGTCCTTTAATTGTAAGTGACTATATTTACACTGTAGTATTGCTTATTTACTTAAGTTAAAGTAGCAATACTACAATGCTGTCTTGTCAGACTCTGCTGTACCTGTGTGTGTCTACAGTGTGTTTGTGTACTCAGTCCTCAGTGCTGTATTTAAACTGTTAATCAGGTAGAAGTACAAAAGTATTTGCATCAAAGTATACTTAAAGTACTCATTATGCAGATTGGCCCATTTCAGAATTATATCTATTATATGTTTTGGTTATACTTACTGATGTTTTGATGTATTTATAAAGATGGTAAAAGTGGAACTAATTTCAACTAATTGTGACTTTAATCCAGGTGTATCTAAAGTATTTTTAACTGTTGATCATATTGTTTATCATTCATCTAAAAGTACAATATTTACTTACAAAGTAGAATGAAATGTAAATACTCAACTAAAATTTAGTATTTACATTTCAGTACCCCAAACTGCAACTTGAGTACAGTACTTAGTTACTCAAAGGAGAACTGTAGAGCATTGCATCACAACTAATTTGTGTGATATACAGCTTTTGGGGGTGTTCAGCACTCCCAGTTCAAACCTGTATCTCAAACCGGATACATTCACCATTGCTGTAAGTTAATACACATTCCTCTCTTGATGGATTTTTTCTCATACAATAATATAAAGTCCAAAAATCCATTTTACAATGCTTGAAACCACATAACACACATAACATGTTGTTTCCCACATACACTGTGGTTTCTTTATTGTCACAAAATACAAAAACAAATGTTCATCTGGATACAACAATATCATTATTTTGGACCACATTGAAGATGTAAACAAACTTGTAAACACGTCTGACAAACCACAACATTTATGTGTGCATTTTATTCAAACTTCTCAATCACACATACGCCGATGCAATGAGAGACTGATGATCCATATTCTGAGTCTTTCCTATTTATGACTTAAGAAAAGCTCCCTTTTCCCCCTTGGAATCAAGTAAATGTTTTGTCAGGTTCATATTTCTTGAATATGTTTTTCAAATCTGTGAATTGGTGAAAAACAAACATTTTGGTGGGTGATTACATTTTTGGCAATGTTTGTTGTTGTAATACTCATTGCGGCCACAAGAGGCTGAATGATGGCACAACAAGTTGGTTATCAATAGGAATGAAGGCATTCATTAATTACTTTAGAAAACGTTGTTTTTGCTAATCCTTTTTCCCACATATTCTTATGTCATAAACACAGGAGAGAAAAACTCCTTAGATGAGGCTTAGAAAATGTATCACATGTTTATTGTCATTTGCTTCTAAGGGCTTCCATACGCCCGGGGAGGAAAAAAGAACAGACACGTTCTCAATGTTTTCCCTATCTTTGGCTCCATGGCATCGCGATCTTTCACAGTCACAACTTTGTGCAAATTTGTGGGTTTATCTCCTGCAAATTGAATTACCAAGACACAATTTAGAGAAATAAAACACTTAAGATGATCCAATGTAGTGGTTTTCATCAATGCCTTTCCAGGTGTTGGACATTGTCTTGCATAGTTAAATAATTAGTATTAAAAATGTAGTGGCTAATATCTGGCTTGGAAATACGTTTACGGACTTAGAGAGGATGGAAAGTACATATAGGGAACTCCAAATACCTCATCATGGTTACTTCCTGTTTTCTTTTAAAACAAAATGTGCATTAAACGGACCACAATATAAAATGGCCATTGAAAGTAAAAAACAAAACAATCTTTAAGATTTTAAAGTCGTAATTATGTGTAAAAAAAAAAACTGGAATGATAAGATTAAAGATTAAAATCACAAGAAATAAACGTGGGAATTATTATTTTATTTTTTTAACCTAGAATGGCCTTTGATACCGTTGCATCACGGTAAGAATATGTGAACGTGGCTTTTATCCCTGAACCACTCGTGTTTTCTCTCTAATTACATAAACTAAACTGCTCCCGACTCTAGAGCTCATCGTGTCCATAAATGTTATACTCCTTGGCACTGATGTGGCCGTTGCTGTCCTGGTCACTCTTGCGGAATATATCTGCCATAATCTTCTCATAGAAAGCCTCATCGCGAGGCTTCCCACCCTTTTCATACTCCAGCTTCAAGTAATGCTTTACCTGAAAATAAAAAGGAATCCTTCAGTATGAATAACAGACATTTATTGTACTATTACAACACTGCTTTTACATATACCAGCCCTGTTATGATCTAAAGCAACATTTCATATGGGTGATGAATAAAACTGTAAATGGTATTGATAGCAGGTCGTCAGGTTCTTCTTCGATGTGCAATAAACAACCCCGGTAACAACATGGCTGTTGTTGGATGTAAAGGATATTATTTCTACGCAGGCTATTATAATGTTGATAAAGTCCATTCTGTTCATCGAGGTACATACAGTGGGGCAAAAAAGTATTTAGTAAGCCACCAATTGTGCAAGTTCTCCCATTTAAAAAGATGAGAGAGGCCTGTAATTTTCATCATAGGTACACTTCAACTATGAGAGACAGAATGGGGAAACAATCCAGGAAATCACATTGTAGGATTTTTAATGAATTAATTGGTAAATTCCTCGGTAAAATAAGTATTTGGTCACCTACAAACAAGCAAGATGTCTGGCTCTCACAGACCTGTAACTTCTTCTTTAAGAGGCTCCTCTGTCCTCCACTCGTTACCTGTATTAATGGCACCTTTTTGAACTCGTTATCAGTATAAAAGACACCTGTCCACAACCTCAAACAGTCATACTCCAAACTCCACTATGGCCAAGACCAAAGAGCTGTCAAAGGAGACCAGAGACAAAATTGTAGACCTGCACCAGGCTGGGAAAACTGAATATGCAATAGGTAAGCAGCTTGGTGTGAAGAAATCAACTGTGGGAGCAATTATTAGAAAATGGAAGGCATACAAGACCACTGCTAATCTCCCTCGATCTGGGGCTCCATGCAAGATCTCACCCCGTGGGGTCAAAATGATCACAAGAACGGTGAGCAAAAATCCCAGAACCACACGGGGGGACCTAGTGAATGACCTGCAGAGAGCTGGGACCAAAGTAACAGAGGCTACCATCAGTAACACACTACGCCGCCAGGGACCTAAATCCTGCAGTTCCAGACGTGTCCCCCTGCTTAAGCCAGTACATGTCCAGGCCCGTCTGAAGTTTGCTAGAGGGCATTTGGATGATCCAGAAGAGGATTGGGAGAATGTCATATGGTCAGATGAAACCAAAATAGAACTTTTTGGTCAAAACTCAACTCGTCGTGTTTGGAGGAGAAAGAATGCAGAGTTGCATCCAAAGAACACCATACCTACTGTGAAGCATGGGGGTGGAAACATCATGCTTTGGGGCTGTTTCTCTGCAAAGGGACCAGGACGACTGATCTGTGTAAAGGAAAGAATGAATGGGGCTATGTATCGTGAGATTTTGAGTGAAAACCTCCTTCCATCAGCAAGGGCACTGAAGATGAAGCGTGGCTGGGTCTTTCAGCATGACAATGATCCCAAACACACCGCCAGGGCAACGAAGGAGTGGCTTCGTAAGAAGCATTTCAAGGTCCTGGAGTGGCCTAGCCAGTCTCCAGATCTCAACCCCAGAGAAAATCTTTGGAGGGAGTTGAAAGTCGGTGTTGCCCAGCGACAGCCCCAAAACATCACTGCTTTAGAGGAGATCTGCATGGAGGAATGGGCCAAAATACCAGCAACAGTGTGTGAAAACCTTGTGAAGACTTACAGAAAACGTTTGACCTCTGTCATTGCCAACAAAGGGTATATAACAAAGTATTGAGATGAACTTTTGTTATTGACCAAATACTTATTTTCCACAATCATTTGAAAATAAATTCATTAAAAATCCTACAATGTGATTTCCTGGATTTTTTGTTCTCATTCTGTCTCTCATAGTTGAAGTGTACCTATGATAAAAATTACAGGCCTCTCTCATCTTTTTAAATGGGAGAACTTGCACAATTGGTGGCTGACTAAACTTTTTTGCCCCACTGTATATACTGATCTCTAAACAATGATTTTCTGGGGAATTTACATTGCAATTTATTTAACTTTTACAATGATGTAGTAGAGAGCAAATGCAGTCAATAAATGAAAGGTATTTATGGCCTTACAATAATCAATGGATTTTTTATTGATGTTAGATAATAAGAAGCCAACCTTGCCTTTATTATTTATTATTTCATAACCTGTTTGGGAAGCCTGTTTATAAATATATTTTTTTAACTGCACATTCTTACTTTAACTTTTAATATTTGTTTAAAATCTTTTATTCGTTTTTTTTTGTAAAGGTCCTTTACTTTTATACTCTCTATCACCACTATAATACAGGTCTCAGATATATAGAGAACATGTCTCTGATTGGCTGAACCACCAAACAGATCATTGTAGCATCTCATAACCCCCTCTGTTTCAGCCCTGTGCCAGACAGGCTGACTCTGTGCCTGTAGCATTAAATGCTTATGAGCTGCTGCTGGCCACGCCCTTCTGCAGAAGTGACTGGTTTAAAAAACACAATGGTGCTCTAGGAGGAGATTCAGGTGATAAGGTGTGGGGGGGGGGGGTATATAAGACATTAAAAGACATTAAAAAGTGGATTTTGCACAACAGGTGACCTTTAAATCTTTTAAAATGTTTATTTCCCCCAGGATAACTGAAGTATTCTGACTCTCCTTTGAAAAATAAATGTGGCATCTACTGTATTTCAGATGAGGGCACACCATGAAAGGAGAACATTTTATAGATGAATCTGGTCACAAGCTGGTTATTACCCAGACTGTGGTTGGTTATTAGCAACTTTTCTGTCTGAGCTTCTTCTGTGGGATAATCACAGCTTGTAAATTATAGTCACCTCTTCCTTTGTGAGACTTCTATCTTTGTCCAGGTCCATCATTTTGAAGGCCTCCATGCTGCGGGGTCCCCTGGACACAGAGTACATCTCCACCTCAAAGACCACCGTAGCATTGGGCGGCACCGGGTCTATTTGATCAGGAGGAGGAAACAGCATATGGAGAATTAAGAAGCAGGTATGAAGCCATCATTATCGCTCATAATAACTGATTATCATGGGGTGGGATTGGGAATTTCAGGAAGAATGGGAGCCGGTGGTTCTGTACATGTTCAGACTTTGTGATGAATTGAACAGAAAAGATATTACCTAAATAAATGATGAATGGATAACGTCGTATTGATTTGGTTCAAAGAGTTAAAGTCTACAAAATGTAAAGAACCATAAGAGATCCAGGAAGAGAAGAACATAATGTAACTAGAGCAACATGCAGTTAAAGCTGTTATTATTTACTAAGAAAAAAAGATGAACATGTAGCCCCCCCCCACACACACACACACACACAGCCATTCTCAGCCTTGGATAGGTTTACATGCAAAATGATGCAGGGACATTGAAAACAACTCGGCAAACATTTTTTTCCATAGCCAAAAAGTGAAATCACATGATGGTAGAACCCCAGAAAGCAGAAGCAGATTAAACCAGAGTGCATTTATGAATACTAACATTGAGAAGCTTTGTAGGAAACAAAACTAGGTAAAACAATGATAAGCTGTTGTGATGCATGCGAGACAGAGTGAGAGGAAGAAGAGACCTTTAAACCTTGGTGCATGCTTACAGTAACATGCCATGTGGGGATGAGTAGCAAACACTGTGAGGGAGGTGATGCACTTTCAACTAAAGAGCTGTAAAAAAAAACACAAGACAGGATGAAAGCAGCTCGTCCAGCACACAAATATAACCAGTGAGCAGTTTGAAGGACTGCGTTGGCACTATATTGATTTATTTATTAGTAGAACATTTATTATCTGTTTATTGTAAATGTAACTTTTAATTTAGTGTAATTCAGGTTAATTGTATTGTCGAGCAAATTGAGAAAAACGTCTGTCATAAAAAATTGAAGAAAATGACGGTCGAAAGAAGTGAATAAATCGACAAGGACGAAAAAAGACTACAAAGTTCGATCCTGTCAACAAAAGTGAACAAAACGACGGTCGAAAAAAGTGATTTATTTTGAAGGCAGTTTTGGGCACTGGGTGATGATGTTTATACTGGAGACAGGTGGGGGTGGTTTTGGCGCACCAGTGTTCACTTATGTGAAAAAAGCATGCCCTAGGATAGGCTACATGACAAGAAAGGTGAAACCATAGTTAAATGTACTTTTGTTGAGTAGAATTGAAGGTACTAAAAGGGTATTCTTGCCTGGACTTGGATCATTTTGTCTGCGGTAAGGTTAAAAATGTTAACACAGTGATAAAGTTCCACTCACTCTTTTATATCTTAGATTTTGTTCTCTGCCACAGACTGTATGAGTAGGATTTATTCTGTTTACTCAGTGATCAGTTGAACAGACATAGAACAGATGATCCATCTCTGAGAACATGTGGACAAGATCAATGTTCATAATACATTTTCTTTATGAATTAGTTTAATGTGACTTTTTGGTGCTTGATAAAACAGGTTTAAAGCGGTGGAAAAGTAACCTTTCCAATGCAGGACTTTTACTTGTATCAGAGTATTTTTACAGTAAAAGATCTGAACAGTCCTTCCATTACTGCTGATTTCACACGTGATGATCAGTTTATACTGTGTATAACACTGTATATGATGACACTGTGAAAAACAGTTGTATCTTCTGTGGCTCTGTATTAGCTTTTTCAAGTATTCTGGGAAAATAACCTTGATGATACACATACGTCATCAGGGTTATCTCAGACTGGCCTCAGATATGACAGATTTCTAACAAATGTTTCACGTCACAAACGGGCTCGGCCTGTGGAGTTTGAAATACCTAGATTTCCACGAGGCAGGGAGTGTCTTATGAGAAAATGCTATAAGTGATGTCATTAATATAGAGTTTTCAATATATTATATACACACGTAATACACAATATACACACCATTTCTAACTAATTCAAATTATTTCAAAACTCCAACAGCAAGCTAACACACAGATGGCTGCAGGGCCTACATGCAATTATTCTATAGTAATTCATTATTTGCATATTGTTTTTTATTTAAACTTTTTTTTCACAATACATAGAGGCTTTTGCACATGTTCAACACCTCAAGAAGAATATTGTCGTTAAATTAAACAAGTTTTATTTATAAGTTTTGATTCAGTCATTATGGTGTTCTCTGCTTCTAGCCAAAAAAAAGCTGACATGTATAGCTTTAAAAAAAAATATATATATATATATATATATATATATATGTGCAGGGGACTAGAAGAAGAAGAAGAAGAAGAAGAAGAAGAAGAAGAAGAAGAAGAAGAAGAAGAAGAAGACATACTTTATTAATCCCTTACAGGGAAATTGCTTAAATCCCCTGCACATGTATACAGTGCATACAGTATTTTTATGTAATTTTGTGTAGATCTACGGTTAAGCGTTGGTTTACAAAAACCCTCTGCTGATACTTGGTTTATTCAGTGCTGCATTTACTCACCTTTGCCTTTCTCTCCAAAGGCCAGACCGGGGGGAACAGTTATTTTTCGTTTCTCTCCAGGACACATATCTTCCATCCCTAGGTCCAGGCCCTTAATTATGTGTCCCACACCCAGGACAAACCATTGGGGGTGCCCGGTTTTGTCTGACCGACTAAAGGAGAAAAAGCACAAAAGGAGACATCATCCTGTCAATCAATCAGCCTTCACATCAATCCAATGTGCCTGAACAGATTTTCATATAGGTTGGGAATATGACCATGACGTTTTGTAAGCAAGTAAGATTAAGCCCCCTCTCCCTACCCTAATCCTTTTCATACTGTCCCTAAACACTCAATGGATCCAGGCTAGGACTGCTTGATACCTTAGTGCAGGACTACACAATTAACAATGAAGTAAATGGCATACAATTGTACAATACTTATAAAAGAGATCCAGCTTAGTGTATGCAATGTGAAACATGTATGGAGCAATTACCACCCCCTTTAGATAATTGGAAGCTACATGTAAAAGTATATAATATATTAATAAAGTTCCTGTTAATGTGCACATTGACTTTCAAAGCTTCCAATAGGTTTGTATAGATATGATCTATCAAGTGCAGAGTTTTCCTACAACCACCAACCTGCAGTAGAACTGAGAGCCATCTTTGGCGAGGAAGCCATCGTAGTGGACGTTTATTAGATCTCCCCTTTTGCTCTTCTGAGTGCACTCCTCGGGTTTATACACTACTTCTATCTTCACCTCTCCGTCCAGCTCAGCTGCTGAGGCCCAAACACACCAAAGAGAGAGCTGAGCAGAGACAAAGAGGCACAGTGTGCAGCTTACGAACCTCCACATCATGCCGCTGTCTTTGTATTCGTGGCAACTTGTGGAAGTGCTGCTTGAACACAAAGTGGGACGTGGAGAGCTGATGCACACTTTGTGGGAGTTTCCTGCCCTGATATTTGACTGGCAGGGATTTAGGCTTCCTGGCTCGGTAAATCCCGCCTCATTCACTGTAACTGGCCCAGGCCCAATTCCGGACCAACAGTCTGTATGGCCGGGCCCTCCTTTAGCTTTCTCTCAATGGGCTAGAGAGGCTGGCTGGGTGCGTTACACCACCTTTTTGTACACTCTGCCTGATAGACTGTACTGAGGGCCTTAAAACACAAGCCTCTCAATATTATTCCCACAAACTGCATTTTGTATAAATGATTGTTTAATGGACCAGAAAATGGATAGTAATCACTATAAGATCTTTTTCTTTGGGGAGACCTTTGCAGTCAGGGATCAAATCTCGTAACAATATTATGAGAAAAAAAGTAAAGAAAAAAAAGATTTTATTATAGAATATACAAATTGACATGAAGAGACAATTTAATATCTGTCTGTTTTATAATGTTCTGTCTGGTGGTATTTCTATTTGAATACTTTTGTCTGTATATGGAATATATCAAACGTTATTTTGTCAGGGATGTTTGCCCATATGCAATTTATTGTATGCTTCTTTATAGTGTCTTCAAAAGACATATCTGTGAGTAGAGCGAATTGAACCAAAGAAGCTACAGGAGACTGACATCGTCTAATGCTGCAAGTATTTTGGAGCTTGTCTAAGGAGAATGCAGGATGAGCAATGCAGGTGAATTACAGAGATCACCATCTATTCTACAGGTCTGGATTTATTTTGATATACTAATCTTACTCAGGATGCACTATGACTCAGCCCCCACATATCCTCAGGTCACAGACAAAAACATTGGACACAACTGCATTAAATAGGAACTGCACATTATCTTAACTTTTAAGAGATAACAGCTACAAGTCAGTCCTGGAGAGTGTGTGTGTGTGTGCCTCACTGCCGTAACATTAGTAAAACAAGCTGCCATAGTGAGCCACTGTGCTGTGTTGCCTTATTATCTAAGGGGAATACAATAAGAATCCTGTTGCTTGAACAAGGGGAGCAGATCAATAATTCCCTTAACATTTTCATGACGTTTATAATCGGAGGGAAATGTGCAAAGCGATTCAATCACTCTACTGTAGAAAAGGATAGACACGAGGAGACTCCAATACCGAGCGTGAAAGGGTGATTTATTATCTCAGGGCGCAGCATCGTCTTATTTCAACCAATAGGAGCGAATGGGGCGTGAACGTGCATCAGTATTTATTTTTGGACGCCGGTGTTTCTGAGTCATCCCCCCTCAGACAGTCGGCGTGGAGATATTTCTCAACGAATGCTCAGTTGCGACCGGATATATTAGGAACCACGACTTTCTCTGTAATTGTCTGCCAGGATTGAAATGTTACATTTCAGGTGTTCGACAGTGCTGAAGGAGTTGTTTGAAGTCACCCTCAAGCGTCCCCTGCCCGGCTCCAGACAGAAGAGCTGGTTACCGACCCGCTGCTCCGGCACCGCCTCGGTTGATGCCAGAGCAGCCTCTTCTCGTCTGAAGGTCCTCTATGCGGTTCCTCACCGCCCGGTGCTGCGCACCGCGCCCTGCGCCGCCCCGTTCCGCTCATACTGCACGAAAACTGAAGGTGCCGTAGAGCCGGACGAACAGCTAAAGAAGGATGGTGTCAGCAGAGAAGCAGCAATTGACAAGTAGGTTTCAAGTACTTCTTTGCTGAAAAAAAGTGTCTGACACCATGGTAGCGTTTATGGCGATGCGTGACGCAGAAAGGCTCGAGCGGATGTTAACTCACAAACGATGTATAAAAAACCGTTTAATTAGACCCTAAGAACGTGCTAACTAAAACGTAAGATAAAGGCGTTGAGTTCATACAGAGCAAGACAAATAACCCTCCACGCGTGTATGTATTATAGCCAGCTAACAGTAATGGCCTCACGGAAGCAGCTTTCGAGCCATGTGAGACTTGAATACCGGTGCTTTGTGCCAAGCAGCTATATAAATACGCCTCCTTTTTAAATACCGACACTGCAACTTAGACTAAAGTTAATTAGCTTTTATTTGTCCTTGACCCGCTTGTGTTTAACGTTGGGTTAGTTATCTGCTCCTGTGAAGATAACACGCAGCACTGTACGGCAGGCTTTGAAACTGAAACGGCATTAGCTCTGTTACAGTCTGAGATGGAGTGGGGATAAGAAAATCCACATTCTAGTACATTCTAGAAAACACTCTTATAAACCGTATGCAACAACACAACAACGACCTTCACATGTAAACTATGACTTTAAAAGTACATGTATTGCGACTTAACCTCCTACGAATATACATTAACATAGATTACTTTGCTTGTTTATAATGACTCCTGGCTGTGTAAACCGGTGTGGTAGCTTCTGGTTATTTATGCTGTGAACTCGTACTGTGAGTGAAGTGGGAGCTGGCTGGCTCCAAACTGACAGTATCCACATCTGTGCTGCACATCATGACTGTGGGCTGTTAGAAAGTGGAAAACTGAGTGACTCTAACTGCTTCATGTGAAAGTAATGCATACAAAACATAAATACATGTATGGTTGACATTTCTCAATTCTAAGTAGTTTCCAGGTAGTTTTCCTATCAAACTGCATGCAAACCATTTGTGAATATTTGCAGTTCTTATCCCCCTAACCCTATTTTGTTGTATTTATTGTCTGGAGAAGCACTGTCACTTGTGTTCGTACTGTAGGCATAATTCCTAAGACCGCTTGTGAATCCTGTGTCTAAACAGTACTCTTTTTCTAGTCTTTGTGATCCTGTCTGACTGTTAATCAGTTATTTTAGTCCTAACTGCATTTGCCCTTTGTAATTACAGATTAACAGTTAAGTATGTAAGATAATTATTAAGCTTAAAGCTATTTCTAAGGAATAAACAATGACTGATATTAAGAGCAACGCTTTTAAGAATATACATCATATCTAAAAAATACAAGGATTATCATCGTGTATCTATTTCTCATACAACAACACAAGTTTTCATGGTATTTACAAAGCTGTATGGTTGAACAGTGAGCTGCACTCACCCATGACACGACTGTAAAACTTGTTCTCAGCTCAAAGCCCATTACTGTTGATTATAAAGTCAGCTTTCCATGTTGTAGCGACTTCAGGAACAAACAAAGTGGCTGAGGGGCTGAGGTATGGCCTGGTTGCCTTAGTCAGACACGCTATCAAAAAATAATGCTGAAATCCCCAAATACGTGAAACAAAATCTTACTGTAAATCAATTTATCATAACGTGCACAAACAGCAGTGTCTCAGTCAGTAGGGGCTTGGACTGGGAATCGTAGGGTCGCCGGTTCAAGTCCCCGAACAGACTTGAAATATGGAAAGTGGACTGCTACTTGGAGAGGTCCCAGTTCACCACCTAAGCCCTGCTGTGGTGCCCTTGAGCAAGGCACCGGACACCTCCAATCCCCCCTCCCCATTGCTCCCCGGGCGCTGCACGATAGCTGCCCACTGCTCCTAGTACTAGGATGGATTAAATGCAGAGGACCAATTTCACTGTGTGCTCTGCTGTGTGCATGTGTGTGACAATAAAGAGGGTTTCATCCTCCGATTCTATATATTTGCAGAATAATCCAGCTATGATAAGGTTTTGGTCAAAATAAAGTGACCCTCTCACCCTCTCTTCCACACACATCTCACACAGGTGAACAGCTTACCCATGTGACCCAACTACGGCTGTCACTTTACGTTCGAGAATCGACTGTACAATCGATTGGACCGACCAACACACGTTTAGAAAACGAAAAGAGGGAATCGATTTTTACCAAATAACTTATTTTTAACGAATTAAAGAAATAAAAAATATTTAATTTCATTATGATTATTATTAACATAACTCACAAACAAGCAGAAAAGAAAATAATTCCGAAAGTGCAGTAGGCATTGCGAGGGCTAAAAAGTAAATCCCCACCAATTTACGCACCGGAAACAGTCTGATAGTGTCAATCGGCTGCCACGGCTTAGTGTTTTGCCAAGAAATGGAGGGCAACGGCGATCAACCTGCGCGACATGAGAGACGAGTGATAACCCCTTATCACATGAGGAGTTCGATATGGAAGCACTTCGGATTTTGGGCAGAAGGCAAAACTATGGAGAAGGACAAAGTGGTATGCAAACTGTGCGATCGTGAGTTCCCATTTCACAGCAGCACTATAACTGCTATTTTCAAACTATTTAACAATCGCCTGCCTATGCAAAATGTGTTTCATATTTATAATGGTAAACAGCCAGAAGCCTGCAGTAATGTTTTTCGTCGTTGATGTTGTGACAGTCCATACTGCTTATTGTTTTTCGAGAATGCTCCTGTTTGTTATAGACAAACTTCACGCAATAAATAATCAGAAATGCTGACCTGTACGTCTCATGCGCCCTCTTTACATTCGTCCTAATGGCAGTGTGTTGGCCTTTATTTTGAAAATTGAAACATAGACGTGGATAATCGATTCTACAATCGATTCAATGAAAATGTAAGCCTAAAAAATCGATTGGGATTTTTTCAAAAAGTGACAGCCCTAGACCCAACTAATCCAACCCATAATTGATTACAAAATATTAGGTTATAATATTATAAACAAAGACCAATAAACAATATAAAACCCGTGATACCCTTACAACAGAAATCCTGACTCTGACATTCATGGCTCCTCCACATAAATAAGTTACATCTATATCAAGATGAAGTCTTGTGTTTGTGTAGTAGTTTGGCAAAGCTCTTCATTCAGTTATAGTGTAATTTTGGATCCAATTCTGTTCTGTTAACATCTTGAAAATTGCCATGATGTTGTATATCCCTCATTTTGTGCATTAAATGTGTAGTGTTTTTGAAAATTCTCATCTGCTTCACATTTGGAGATGTACACTTGCAGCCAACTGGCTGTCGGTACAGTGATAGCAGTCAATGTGTTTCCCTTTGAAGCTAGGCACTGAGTCAGCTCAGTGATACCAAAATGACTGGGATATTTACTGACCCAGAAAGAAGGCTACACAAGTACATTTTCAGAGCGTTATCATCACTAAAATAAGGACTGCGGTGTTAGATATGCTCTGCCAATGCCTCGAAACGGCTTTCACATAACCTCACTCCCGTCAGTAGCTTTTCTCAACGCCGTTTTCCACTGAAGGAACACTGTGAAACGTCACACAATGTGTAGTTCCCCAAACTCTAAAACAAGTTCCTGAACTAAATTGCCCATTTCTCGAGAGGAGATGCCATAACTAAAGTCCTTGGGCTAACAGAGTTGTCTCTCTGTGGTTTCAATTGTTGTTAGTCAAGCAGATGTGTTTTCACATAACAATAAGAAGGACAACAACAACAACAAATAGCAACTTTCCTTTTGCTACTGCCTACAACTTGTTGACTAGGAAAACAGTATAAAGTATTTACAGAACTGAAGCCATTAAGAATGAGCTTGATAACTCTCAAATACATCAGAAACACAATGAAGAAGTTTAGGTGTCATATTACACCTTGGTAAGTGCAGAGGGAAAGGAATTGGCCAGGGTAAGAAAGCAACATCTGTCTGCTCCTGCTGTCACATTGCACCTGAATAATTACACATCAACCATCTCTGGATGAGCCTATTATACGATGCCAACGGCAACATTTTCTTATCTGGAGGGATACACTAAGGTAGTCTCTTTACCTGAAACTGAAGTGAAACATCTGAATCTGTGCACATGTTCAGATGCCCAGGATGTCGTGTCCTTGGTAACTGACCCGATGTCACTATTTGAGTCTGTGATTCACATTTCTGTGTTCAGCAGCAGCACAAAAAGGCTTGTGCACGTGATGGCGACCCCGTGTCGATTACACATTAATGATGATGACTCACAAGATAAACTTCTGAAACAAAAAGTGAGTCATGACTCACATTCCATTCAGTGCATTGGGAAACTATCCCAGCTCCACTGTGATTTCTTTATTTCCAAATGGAACAAAACGAGAACTGAGCTTTAGGCTAGCAGTAAATGAATGAGGAAAAGTCAAACCATTGAAGCGGTTGCTTGGTACAACTGACACTGCTACTTTGTTATTACCTTATTAAGGCTTATTTAAGGCCTTATGTTGTAAGGCCTTAAATACTGGCTCCCTGCCAGTACTCTGACCACTTATGGGAATGATTACAGCTTAAGTGGGTGGATGTGGATAGGATTAAAGATATCAAAGATGACACATGACTGTTGTGATACACGTGAGAAAAAGAGAAACTGAAAGACACATTTGGCGTTAAGCTACCCAACACTGCTTATTGAAACGTGTTTAGTCCCTTATTTGACCCTGCTGAGGATATGCTCTCCAGTCAGATAATTGAATTTTACAGCAGATTTATCTGCATCTTCGACATTGAGTTCAGGCCGTCTCCATTTCACATCTTTCATATCACATCCGTGGTGATCTTGGCATTGATCAGGACTTCAAAATAATAATTATACTTCTGTGTCTTCAAAAACAAGGATTTATTTTCCTTAAAAAAACTAACTTGTACAATGCACTATAGCCCCCCCAAACTTAAACTCCTTCAGAGCATTAAGACTTTGCAAAAATCACGACTTAATCTTAAACTGGTATCCAGGAAACTGTCGAAGTGTCCTGCACCAATGACCGGTCATCCAGAAGCAAATGTCCTGAGCCATCTGCCTGTGAAGAGGAAGAGGATTTTTAAATGTACCAATATAGAGAAACTGGGTGTTTTTACACCTGATTGTGTTTGCGCAGGTCAAACAGCCTCTGGCTTTCAACATGTAGTTCAGTTCATGTGGGCTATCAAACACACGCTCCATGTGAGATGAATATGTGCTCCCTTTTGTTGCAGTAAGCCATCAGTCACTTTTTATGGCATTTTTAGATACATTTCTGTCTTTTCGTTTCCTCTGAGATTCTCTGCTTGGCTAAATATCAGAGCTAACGGCTAACATTAACAAAGCTGGAGCGACGATCCATTGACATGCATTCAAGCTATATTCAGTGCAAAGGTAATCTGTAACGTTATCATGATCTGTTCAAATACAGTCCTGTAAAATCAACATACATTGAATGTATTGTTTAGCTTTTTATCATGTTAGCTAATAGTTATGGAACATCAATGAATTCCACCCATAACATGCCTACCTCAAAAGCTAGGGTTGGTATGCTTAAGAAGAAGCTACCAAGAGTACGGTACATTTTAAAGCTTAAAAAAACATTTAAAAAGAGTTCCCTCCAAAGCCACTGCCCCAAAATTATCCTTTTCTTTGTAAACATATCGTAATGAACACAAATAACGATTATTGGTATGGTTAGTGCTCAGAATCGTCAAGCTAGCAGATGTAGTACCAAGGCAGGCCAGCCATCCAATCATTTAATTTAGGCTGACAACTTGTATCAATCTAGAAAACACTGAATGATACATTCCTATAATGACACAACAGCACCACCATTTTCACTAGACACTCCTATGCATGGTACTGTAAAGGCCATGATTTTCACACCTGTTTTTGGTGGAAATATTCCCTAGCCCAAGCGGAGAAACTGTGGTGAAAAAGCACACATAGTTAACAACGCTCCCCTAGAGCCCCAGTACCCTTTTTAATCACCCACATACTTCCTCATTTGCCCTCATGTTTTCTGCAGTCTCACAGTAGAATGTGCGCACTGTAGAAACACAAACACTCTTCAACTGCTAAGCACTGTGTTGCTGGTTCTCAGTCCCACTTGCAACAGCCAAAACTCAAGTCTGGTTAGACTACAGCTTGTTTGTAAAAGTCAGGGAAACCATCCTTGCACTCCTGCAGACCAGTTTTCATTATATCTGCTCTGCACCTGTTGACTGCGTTATGGAAAGGCTATTGTAGAGATAGATGTGAGCTCAATAACACTCCCTCTGAATTAAGCATGCCTGACAGACAGCATTTTAGTGCTCTTGGTTTGTTTGCACATTTGCAGACGCAGTTACCATGGCTGTATGTGGAGTGTTTACTCTGTGGAGACTAGAGGGTGTGCCAACAGGAGGAGAAATGATGGCAGGGAGGAGGAGGAGCAGATGGGGCCGATGTGCTGCACAGCTACCCTGTTACTGTGGGATCAGAAGGAAAATGACTTTAACGCTCAAGGCTGTATTGAACAGCAGAGTGGGACAGTGGACTATTCAGAATCAATCTGAAGAGCTGCTGCAAGGCATCCAAAGAAAATGATTTTTATACTGATACTTGATAACACTGATTCTAAACTAAGTTTCTTTTTCCCCCTTTTTTCAAAGCTGCTCAAGTGATTGTTTTAGATTTGATTGAAATCTTTATTGAAAAAGTATTAAAATACACATTGCAGACATGTACACATCATCGTGGTTTAGACAAACAGGAATATGAATTTAACTAAATAAAAACTAAAAAATGAATTGGGAAGAATAAACTCATTACTTTTATGTTCAAAGTGATATACAATAATAGATATATATTTATATATACAAAATAAATTCTTCTTTAAAGAGTTAACCGTGGAGCTTGAACATTTTATTAGATTTTCTATGTGTAAAACAATTAACAAAAAATTCAGTAAAGTTGTGGTTAACTTGTCATTTTCCATTTACCGATTTAAATAAAATAAAATAATTTAAATAGAAAAATAATTGACATAATTATTGGTAACAAATGTGTTAAATGCGCTGCTCTGAGTGAGCCCCACTTCAGACCCTGCTGCTCTGTCATGGCCTGCGTGTGAACGGGCCACAATGTTGGCTTTATTAATCCAAGAGCCACAGAGGGCCGGGCAGAGCTAAAGAACGGAGAATTCCTGGAATTTCGGCCTGCTATAACACTGATTCAGGCAGTTCACACACAACTGCATTATGTTTGTATAATCAAAATATTAGAGGTCCAGCAACAAACTGCAATAACTGATGGGAGGTTTCAGTGTTGAGTTTTGTCTACGTTGAAACTATTTCCTCAACAAATTGGTGTTGTCACCACTCACAAACTCTGTGTATAACCCACTGCTCATTGGTACATCTTCTCATTTGTACATCTGCTTATTCCAAATAATATTAAAATATTACCACAGTATATACACCCTCGGTTTATATTATTCTAGCTTTCACATTATGTTTTTCCTATTTCTGCAACGTACTTGCACTATTATGTCTACTGCACAATTTTATTGTATTTTGGGGGGGGAAATGTGTTGCATTGTTAGAGGAACCCAAAACTCATTTAATGCTTTTTATTATGATCATTGTTATTGAATAGTTGGGTTAGCTGAATAATATAACTTATACGCAATAAGTCCAACACTGTTATGAGCAAACTTAATAGTGACGTAAAAAGCTGTTATTAAATGAGTTATACATTCCCTCACTCATGGTGTGTGTACAGTAAACAGGTGCTTTGGGGGGAGGAGAGGTTGCTGTGACATCTTGCTTGTTGAGACACCTCTAAAGTATGTTAGTTGAAAACAGCCGGCTGCAGCTGAGAGCATGCATTCCATTATAACACACCTGCAGGGACACACACCTAACATTCCTCTTCATGGACAATATGCAAAACAGCACATAGCCCAGTAAACATCCAAAAACCAGTAAAGAACAGTTGAGAAGCGGGCTGTATTACTGAATGCAGAGCTCTGTAGCCTCCTTGCATGCTGTTTCCTGTTGACTGTTTTAATGCAGGACTGTTTTTACTCAGAGGAAGATTTAGATTATCTCAGACATCCCAGATTTCATTCTGTGACGTGAGCCAAATGAACTGATGTGTGAAATGTGAGTGTTGTGTCCTACTTTAGTTGGAAATCTAAGATGTGATACCTTTTCACAGTCTTTAGGAATATGATCATTGGATTTTGGGTTTAACACTGAGAAGCCCATGGTTGAAGCGCAACAATGAAAAAGAGTCCGGGATTGTTATTTACTATATTACACAACTCTTTTCAGATCATTAACTCTTGTCATGAGGATTCATATGTATCCCTTATCTGGTGCCAGTCCAGCTTAAGCTCTGTCGTTATGTCCTAGTTTCCAGCTTGAATACTTTATGTTACTCATAAGGGATCACTAGCAACATAACAACCTTCAGTAATGTTCTGCTGCACAATTATGGCTTTGATCGCTATGCTCTAACAACAGACACGCACGCCTGTGTGGCTATTGCTGACACTTGGATAGCAGTTTTCCAGTATGTGTCGCTCAAATCCCTCACTAATGCGATAAGACTGTATATCAACAGCCTCCGATAAGCTCTGTGTTTGCACTGGCAGGACAGGTGGGAACAGGCTCTATCGTGGCCTGGGCTTAAGGGCAATCTTGCTGCATATCAACCAACTGCAGTGCCTTTCTACTAACTTACATATAAATCAAATGCCCATGTCTATCCTCTCTTTCTAGCTGTATCCTATGGATTTTACTACGGGGTTGAAGCTAACATTATTGAGTACTTTTACATTGCTTGAAGTCTTATACATGTGTGTTTTTTTTCTGTCCTCTTAGGAGAAGAAATGCTGGCATTCTCCCCAGTTTGGAGGACTTGCTCTTCTACACAGTCGCAGAGGGTCAAGAGACGATTCCCGCTCATAAATTTCTCACAGTAAGTCCTTCAAAATCAGTTCAGTGTGATGCCGGGTGCTTAAGTTTTTGATATTTGAATCGCATTGGGTAAAAACATTTAATAAGTAACAATGTAATGTCCCAGTATCGGAAGAGAGCACTACAAAGTTGTCTCTGTGATTGTTTCCAGTACATTCTTTATATTTAGAAGCCTTTCTAATTCCTCTTTATTTTAGGCACTTAAAACTACTGGGCTCCGATCCGGGGATCCCAGACTGAAGGAATGCATGGACACTCTGAAAGAAACTCTGAGGAACTCGTCAGACGGCGTTACGCTCGACAGGCAGCAGTTTAAGAAGTAAGGCGTGTTGTGTGTTATCCCCATCATGTACACCTACAATACTGGCACTATTATCACCTTCCCCAAAACCTTTTTACTCCTTTTGGCACAAAAAAGGCATTTTATGTTTATATTATTTATTGAGCAAATTCAAACATGCTTGATTGTTCACATTTGCATTTTGCCTACATGCAAAAATGTAACAATTAAAAAGCATTTGGGCAGCGATTCTGTTTTGGTGTGACTTGTGCATTTCCATTACAATAACTGAGATGCATGAGCTCTTCCTTTTCCATGATACAGGAGGACATATCAATGTATTTAATGTAAGGTTATGCAACATTGCATTTACTGGGGGTTTGTTAAAGATATTAAACTAAGATCCAAATACATGTTGAACCCCACATGGGACATGAAGAGCCTTACGTTCTCATAACAAGCAATTTAAGATACTGTAGTCCACTAGCAGGCTCTTGGTGTCTATGGTACAAAGACCACTTTTGAAATCTGTACCTGGTTATGGCGTCGTTGAGTAACAGTTGGGGAAAATAACCTCTGTCACTGTATGTCTATATAATCATAAAATGCCCTATGCTGGGGTTTTTCTGTTAGATACTTAGTCAAATAAATCTATTGCTTGCAGGCAGTGGGAAACTCCCAACTTCCTCTCCCCTCTTCATCTTTTATGAGATCTTGAGCTGTCAGTATTTACTTTCACTTCTTCTAGTGTATATTGTAGCGTCAGGCTGACAAATGATTGTTCTATCAGTAACAGGTTTAGACTTAGGTAGAAGTTTGTTGCGTTTGTTTAAATGTGAGCATCAACACGTCCCAGAAACCTTCTAATGTCACCACACTATGATGGTTTCCTACAGTCTGTGGATTGATCATTGATATAGTGATCATTAATCGCTATATTAGAAATGTAACTGATCAATATGTTATGTTGAAACCTCTTCATCAGCATAGAAGTTTGTCACACTTCAGGTTGCAAACTTGGTTGACAAACTTTGCCTCCAACTGCATGCAGTCACTGTGTTTGAGCATGCTATCTGTGGTTTATTTATCAGGTGTGTCCAGAGCAACATTGTCCTGCTCACTCAGGCCTTCCGCAAGAAGTTCGTCATCCCAGACTTCCAGTCCTTCACCTCGCATATTGATGAGCTGTATGAGAGTGCCAAACCTCTCAATGAAGGACAGGTGTGTCCTTTCATCTATGACTCTTTTGTTTTGCATCATTAAACAGATTCATTTCTATCAGTCTTCATTCAGCTGGTATTAAAGGTGTACATCAGTCCTGGATTACAGTCACCAGAAGCTGTTTGAAAACCACTGTGATAGCATGCTTCCGTCTTGCAGCTGCAGGAAAGAGCCTAAAACATGTTGAAAGGATGGTTGTGTTTCCACCTGCAGTACACTAGCTGTAGCTTTCACCTGTGGTGCGGGTCCTGTTTGACACCACTTTTTTGTCAAGTAGTTTTACGTGCTTGTTACATAAAGGTTTAGTGATTTAAAAACAGTTCTCAAGCATCTGTTGTCTTCATAATTACTTTTGTACGCCAGTTAATTTAGTAATTTACTACTGTCTTACAAGCTTTGACAAGTAAAATGTCGGCTATGAAATGCTACACTGTGCGAACATGCACAATAAACCGGAGGATTTAGACACAGGTTTGTTTTAAAATATTTGACGGTCACACTATTGTGAGATTTAAAATGAACCATAATAGAGACAGCTCTAACCGTCTCTATGCAGGGTCACATCATCATTTTGCCAACATTTATTTTAGCTTCCCTAGCACAGCCTGCATTTCAAGATGTATCCACTCCGTTTTTTCCAAAATATACGATTTCAACAATAAATCATATTTACTGAGTAACGTCTATTGCAGGGCAAATTTTCCTTTTGTTCCGTAGCATTGAAACACCTCTCTGGGGTTTGTCAAAAGCCTTCCTGGGAGAGTTGTTGTAACAGTGTTAATGTAAGAACCTAAAAAGCATAGTAAACGAACTGCGTCATTTCCTCTTAATTTGAGCCTCTGAGGGTGGAATTCTCTCGTCAGCACATGAGGACCTGTGCTGTCAGTTGTACTTGGTGTCAGGTTTCCTTTGAAACCTGAGCTTCAGCAGACATCAGAGGTGTAAGGTGAGCCTCTGCTGCATCGACACTCTTTCATCGGCCTTCCCTCTCTTTCAGGTTGCAGACTACATTCCTCAGCTCGCCAAATTCAGCCCTGACCTGTGGGCCGTCTCCCTGTGCACAGTGGACGGACAGAGGTGAGACACCAGTCGTGAGCAGGGACACTGTCCTGTTTCTCAAATGGTTTCCTGTTATCTTTACTGTTTGTAGGATGTTAATCAGTCAACATTCAAACGGCAGCTCTGTGCTGTTTACATTCCTAAATGAAATCACTGACTCCATTTCACTGTTGGCAAAATAAAAACCTAATGGCCTCCAGTGAGGAATGCAAACAAGCCACTTTTACTGCAGTCTCTGAAACCATTCCTCTTGTTTATTTATACTATTGAGTATTAGTTTCTAACTGTAAAATAAAATCACCCTTCGAGTTTTATAAATTGCTTTATTAAGTGCCACTTTTTGCTCATTAATGAGGATGGACTAAATACAAAATAAACTCCTCTTACTTGAAGGCAGTGTTATAAATCTTCTTAGTAAACATCTTTCAAAGTAAGCTGATTCAACTTGTGTTGAACTCCTCCCTGCAGACCCACAAAAGATAAAAAGAATACATAGTAAACGATAAAAGACATTTACATTTTTCACACGTGACTTACATACAATACACACACACCTACTGACAAGAGCGACTATTAAAGGAAATGTACCAAAGAGTAGTGTAATGACGTTAGCAGCTGTTTGGATCCACTTGTTCTAATGGCAGTTGTAAAATTCCAAAGGTGTGTATATTAGTTATGTTTTTGTAAGCAAGGAAGTCATAAAGATAACCTGGCAGTTAACAGATTGTGTTATCAGGCCGTCACTGAATTTTAAGGTTTGCCCCCAACAGTATTGTATGAAATGGTATCTTCTTAATAAGAACATTTTCCTTTCATAAGTCCATGTTTCTCTAAAGACTTTCTATGAAAATGTGGTTTTCTAGCACTGACATTGCAGCTGTTTCGCCCGCTGAGATATCTGTTATCTTCCGTCTTGCAGACACACAGTGGGAGACACTAAGGTCCCCTTCTGTCTGCAGTCCTGTGTCAAGCCCCTGAAGTATGCTGTCGCTGTCCACGACCACGGCACAGAGTACGTGCACAGCTTCATTGGGAAGGAGCCCAGTGGCCTGCGTTTTAATAAGCTCTTCCTCAATGATGATGGTGAGACGATAGACTTTTCCTTTTTCTCTAGTTCATGGTGTATGTTTCCTCTCCTACACACTATTGGGAACAGAAAGTGACCTGGACCCTGATTGAAGTGTGTAGAAATGTAGCCTCTCTGCTGCCAGCACGGTCCCGTGGCTGCTGTGTTGTGTAAGGGCATGACGCACAAGTGAGAAAATGGAGGTGCTGCACCTAGATTCTTTTAGAGCGCTGAGGGAGGAAGACTTTGTGTCATCTTGTCATTGTATGTAGGATGAGGGCTCCTTTCCCAAAGCAGCTTGATGAAATAGAAGGCGATATCTAAACTTACTCTTGGGTTAACTCTCCTGTAGAGGAATATGTCCGAAGTCACATGACCTCCACCTGATGCATGATTAACACAGTGCAAGACTCTCTATATCATCATTTGTTTACATTCAAACTTTTTTTAATTCTTTCGATTCTAAATTAATGTCTTCAGTTAAACAGTAGTGCATTAGCTTTGACTCATTGTTACTAAGTGACAACCATCCACCTCCACTCACAGCTACAATAAGTGTTGTAAAATAAAAAATCTGTATTGAAATTAATCAGGAATTTAAAACACTTTGATTGTATTATAATTTGTATTGAAATATTGGTTATTTATTGTAGTATAAATATACATTTTAATACTTATTTTTCAAAGTATATTGAAGTGCAATGCTCATGTTTTTTTGTATAATTTCTTTATGTTTAATATTTCTATTCTAGAAAGGAGCAACTGTGAAGTAACCCCCCCCACCCACACATACCCCACCCAGAAATCAAAACAGTATTTCTCATTCTGATAGCGAAACATGGCTAAGCGCGACTTTCCACACAGACTTTGTCAGCGTGCCAAGCTTTGTGTGTGCCAAAATCCACAAACTCATGACATAAACACTGGGTTACATGCCAAAGTAGCATTTGAAAGTATTAATTAAAACATTCTGCTGCTATTTTGTATATACTTTATTAAAAAGTATTTATTTTAAGTATCTTCAGTCAATGTGTGCTCTACATGTATTTGGTTCTCAGTGTTTGTTCTGTCTATATGCAGAGCCCTCAGGTGAGTGTTTACTCTGTGATCCTCTGCAGCATGCTAACTGAGCTATTTTGTTTTTGCAGATAAGCCCCACAACCCCATGGTGAACGCTGGCGCTATTGTTTGTACTTCACTGATAAAGGTAAGCACAGAAACACTTCTCCCCTCCTTCATTTGTGTTGTTCAGTCAGTCATTTCCACTGTACCCTTAGAGATACTATTCTGTGTATGGTGGGTATCACTGAGCTGCTTATCCAGTTAAAAAAATGAAGGATAACAAACAGTAAATATTAGCTGATAAGATTGACTGTTTAACAATCAGCTGATTAACCTATGTTTGATATAAAACAATGCTAGGTAGACTCACAGTAATATCAAGTAACACCGTGTTCATGTCTTATCATGTTTTAGATGATGATGTTCTTAGTTAAGACCCAAATGCACTGAAAGCTATTTATTTTTTAACGACGCATACCAATTGATGCTACATGTACATGAGTGAACATTTTATAATTAATATTACTAAAGAACACGCTTTGGGGAAGAATACTAGCTTTTGATCCTTTTAGCTCTCTCCAAAACAAGCTTGGAGTAACACTGCTGTCGCAATGTTCAGCCATTAAAAACAATGAGTGTATGTCAATACACATCATATTCAGTTCATTTTTGACATTTACTCGGTGCAAATACACAGTTTGTTGCAATATTTATGGCTTTTGACCCAGCTGGAATCATTTCTAGGTCACCACCTTAGTCCACTGCCATGTGTCCTGTTGTGGTAATTAAGTCTTGCGCAAATCCTTCCGGAAGGCACTCAGCCAGCCCAAGCACACAAACACACACAGTTATCGTCCCTACTGAAAACAACCTGGAAGTAGAGCTAGTCAAGTGCAGGGCACACAAACCAGCCTCAGTCTGCACATGAGGAGAGACAGGAAGTGAGTCATTACCTCACCTGCCACAGAGCTTCAGCACAGTTTATTGTGACGCTGTCAGGATTTCTCTTTAGTGTGAACACAGATGACTGACAGTGACTTCAGAAATGAATCGCTTGTCATATGAGCTGCAGCTCACAGTTTCACACATCTCAAAGGAGAGATTAAACCTGGCTTTAACACCTTATGTTTTAAGCTCCTCACAGTGTTGGAAATCATTTCAGGTTGACTTTTAATTAACTTCACAGGGGCTCTTTACATAATTGTGCTGGCAGTGAATAATTAGCACTTGCACAGACACATTCAGACGAGAGTTTTCTATAAATAGCTGCAAGACTGTATTGCAGATGTTTTCTTTTTAATATCTTGAAATGAGCTGTACAGCACATTCTCTGTTAACTGCTTCACCATTCTCAACGTCAAGGCCTGATGTTTGACTGAAGCTTTCTGGAGAGGACCTCATGTTAGGCCAAGCTTTGTCCCAAACACTTAGATTTCGAATTTGTGTTCACTCATAATATGGATCATTGTTGTTGATGTTGTAAGAAACAATATGTCACCAAAGCTTGGAAATGTGATTATTGGTGGGTATATTTTTACTTGAGAGGAAGTAAGTAAGGGAATAAAATAAAACCACCACCTATGTATGAAGAAGCATGCTGAAGCATGTGGCCTGTTTGATTTTCAACTGGGTTTCGGACCTCTTTTACTCTGTCAGAGGTCTCAGGGTCTGGAACCTGTATGTTTTCCATTCACACATGTTCAAAACACATTCCCATTTCAAAATTCACCTGTGCTTGGTGTTCATTATCAGTTTACAAATATAATCCAATTTAACTTAAATACAGGTTGCATCATATTCCTGCATATGTCACTCGACCTTCGTACATTTATTTTGTCATCTTTGCTTTTATTGCATCATCCACAAAATGTATATCTTGGGCCCTATACACCCGCGGAAAAAAATTAAGAGACCACTCCAGATGTTTCTTAAATCTTTATCTCTGCTTGTACGGCAGCCATTCCAGTGTATGTTCAATTCCAACACAGAGAAACATTGTCAGTAGTTTATAGAATACAATGAAATAAAAATAATAATTAATTAACTTAATAAACTTAACTTAATTAATTTATAATTCAAAGACGTACCTATAAACAAGAGAAACTGATAATACTGAAGTGGTCTCTTAATTTTTTCCGCGGCTGTATATGGCCCAAGATGTTGTAGTTGATCGTTGAAAAGCAAAGATGACAACATAATTGTCATAGTAAGTCATTTTACAATGGCTTGTTTATGACTTTGGTGCCTTAAAGTTAATTTTTAAACAGAGTAGGGCTATTACTCAAGATTTATTCCTTTGAAGATCAGTTCTAGTACACTTGTGTTAAAACTTTAACTAAACACAAAGGCTGCTTGAGGAAACACTGGACATGAATTTCTAACTTTACTAGTCAGCAGTATTTATGAATTAGATATGATCTGTAACCAGCGATGTTTAGAAGCTAACTTTTTCATTTGTATTGTTTGACATAGTGAACAAATACAGCACACAACAGATGCCATTAAAACATCTATACATTTGTGTGACTGTTGTGTGTCGAACAGAAGTAAAATTAAGAGTAAATTGGTTATTTAAAAATAAAAAGAGCATATCTCTCACAGCGGTGGGTAAATTGGCTTTTAGTAGTTTCAATAGTTCAGCATTTTTCTCTCTGAGAGTAAGATGAGATGATGATATGAACACCAGTAACCTGAAGCTTTTTAGCATTATTTCACAGAAACCAAAACAGCTGAAAGGATACCAAGTGGAAATTCCTTGTTTTTCACTTCTTTTTTAGCTGTTGTGTTAACTACCGGCAGCGAGTGGCTAAAACATGAATACATGCATCTACTAATCAAGCAAGTACGAAGCTGAAAGCTTAAAATAGCTAGCTTTTGAAAAAAGACTTAAGGGAAACGTTTAAACAGGCATGTAGTAGTATTTGTAATATTTGGAGGATCATCAGTGTTGTTTTTAGTGGTAGAAGTAGGAAATGGTGAGCACAGGTTCTGATATTGGTCTCTAAGATCGACTAAGAGCAGCCGACCGACATCCCCACTGAGTTAACCACTCGGAGAATTAGCTGTGGTTTGCCAAAAGAGACCATTTTGGCATTATCAGTTTCTCCGGTTTTAATATTTATAGGTATGTCTTTGAGTTACATGATTTTTTTTATTATTGTAGTCCATAAACTACTGACAACATTTCTCTGTGTTGGAATCCAACAGACACTGGAATGGCTGCACATGAAGAGATAAAGATTGGTCTCCTAATTTTTCAGGTTCTTACTCATTAACAAATACATAGAGTTTGTTAATGAGTAAGATTTAGTGTTGGTTGGTGTGCTTTTGAACAAGATAAAGCCAGACGTTAACCTGTTTCTGTCTTCATGCTAAACTAGCTAAACACGTCCATGACATTATTGGCGGATCTTTTCATCTCACTCTCTGAGGGAAAGGGCTTAAATGTTGAAATAACTCTTAAACATTTCCAACAGTAGTGTGAAGAGCACCAACTGTATTGTCTAATCATCTATATGATGCAATCTGTTCGTTCTATTCTTTTACAGCAAAGTGATTCATAATATTATCACAGTATCTGTACTCCTCATTAGTCAATTAAAAACACCTTTCTCTTTTTGATTTATGATGCACCATATTAGTTTAATAGATTGATGTGCAGATAAAGGTTTCATTACACAGCAGACCTGTTTGACCGCATACTAAATGGCAAAAGACGCATCACAGGATGCTTCTAAGACATCTCCTCACATTTTCTGAGACCATCATGAGTGTCTGTGTCCATCTGCTCTCCATCGTTCCAGTCTATCAATGTGTTTGTTGTTTTTCTATACTGAGACTCAAATGTCTGAAATGCCGTTCATCAGGTTGTCCAGTTAGCTTTAAGCTCTGGGGGAAACTGTTGGATGGTTGCCGTGGCGGAACTGATGTTACATGGTGCTTGAAGGCTACATGTTGTTGCTGTTTTTGTATGTTGTTGCATATTTTACAGACTTAGGAACTGTGGGAAATAATGACTGCTGCTGCAGGTCAAATGACGTTGGTAATTTTTTCTTCCTTTTCCATATCTTTCTCCTCCCAAATCCCCCAGACCCCCTATCCCGCTCTTCTCTCTTTCTCCTCCAATCAGATCTGTAGAATCCCCATTTAGTGACTCTTTAACACCTCCATCAGTGTCACTTTTTCTTCTGCACAGTAAAGTGTAGAATTTTTGAAATGTACTGTCACACATAATGCATTCGTCTTTTAAATGTAAAGTTAAAAATACGTGCACACCGTCCTTTATATTTGCCTCTAATGCTACAGAACTATAAATGTGCATGCATGTCCATTTGTTCTTTTGCTGTGTTTTCTTCAGAGCACTAGCCAACATAAATAAGCTTGAGAAATGTACACAAACTGTGTATTCTATTCTCAGAGGAAAACCATTCGTCCCTTTGTATCCTGCCCTGTGTTTTGTCTGACAGGCTCTTGACACCTGACACATGTTGACTCCTCAAACACGCACACACCTGCATTACTGTAACCTGTGATGCAAACTCGGCTGCATACACGGTGACAACATACACACATTTACCTTTTACGGTTTAGACGATATCGAACCCCCTATTTGGAATCAGTGAGATGGGACATGTGTTTCTTTAACTGCTGATGCACATGTCTACTAAATCTCCCTTTTGAACTCAGAAGACCTTCCTCTGTGTAGCCTAGTCGCATCAAATCCTATTAGTATTTCATATCTATTTTGTAATTATTGGCAAAACTCATGTGATTGCTTTTGTTTCTTCGTTAAATCTAGTAATGTATTTTCTAATTCAGTAGTTTTAATTGGTCAGTATTAATATTTTAGTCTAATCTAGAACGATACTGTGTTTGTCCTCTGCAAAATCCCTCGGTGAATGAACTGTACTAACTGCTGATTCCTTTCTTCCCTCCGCAGCAAGGTGCAAGCAACGCAGAGAGATTTGATTATGTAAGTATTAAAGTCAGACCGGGTCAAACATTCAAGTCGAAAGTATTGATTAACTTTAATGTACCTTTTGAACAGTCCCCTAGGATGACTGGAGACTGTTTTATTATTGTGTATTTAATTGACCAATTTATGAGCTGTGATAAATGCCTGACTACTAAGAAACTAAGTAGATGTTGAGTACATTGTGTTTACTCTAGAGCAGGGGTTTTCAACTGGTTTTGTCCCAGGGACCACCATTCGGACTAGAAAGCAATCCGCGGCCCACTGATGTGCCTGCGCGTGCGCGTGTGTATTTGGTGTTACATGCATAGCTCAATGCATGAAACATGAAAGAGAGGCCACGCAGATTTTATAATAATAAAAGTAGATTTATTAAATTAAATTAAATTAAAGATTATTTTAAAGAAAGAATAAAGAATAATAAAGTGTTGTGCAATTCAGTATTGGGAAAAGTAACTAAAAATGTCATGCAAAGTCAGTCTAGGTGTGTGACAAAACAACAACGGAGAACAAAAATCCAACAACACCGGAGAACCAAAATCCAACAAATGAAGACCAAGGCAGCCTCAACTGCTGGCTGGTCAGGGCTTTTATAACCCAGCCAGGACAGACCTGTCACCAATCACCTGCTGTAGAGACAGAGAGATTGAGAAAAGCAGAGAGAGATTGAGAAAAGCAGGGAGAGAGAACAGGCTTACCATTAACACAGGGCGGGGCCTAAACCCGCCAGGGTCGTAACAGTGAAAACATGGGAGAATTAGGCCTACCTGTCAGTGTGATATCTGGGCGTGGTGAAGTCCACACAGCCTGTCTATTCGTGGCGAAATGGTAGACAGAGACAGTCTCATGTCATTCTCTGGATCAAGCCTAGCCCTGTACTTATTCTTTAAGTACGCCAGTGTAGAAAAACCACTCTCACACAGGTATGTGGTTGGAAAGGGCAAAAGACACCTCATTGCTTTTGCAGCAAGCTGTGGAAATTCTGTCTGGCAACTTATCCAGAATTTAACAAGGGGCTGTGTGTCGTACATATGCCTCCTGACAGAGTCTGTGGACATCTCAATCAGCTTATCCTCTTCCACAGCCGTCAGACTTGACCCTACTGATGCATCGTCACTGAATGGGAGCAGGATCCACTTGCTGTCACGGCGCCACTCTTCCGAATCAGTGAAGTACTTTGCGAATTGACGCACAAGCTTCCTCAAATGCTCACATATAGTGTCGTTGATGTCAGTGCTGTCAGGGTATTCCTCAACTGAAGGAAACATCGCCAAGTTATTGCTCTCCACTCGTTCGATCCACTTTGACATTTTTTTCACAAATGCGTCGAGCTTCTCGTAGAGCTGCATGACGTTTGCATCTCTCCCTTGCATGGAGCTGTTCAACTTGTTCAGCTCTGCAAAAACATCTGTGAGGTACGCCAGCTTAGTTAACCAGTAACTATCGTTGAAATTGGAAGCCAGATCAGAATGCTTCTCGCACAAGAACTCGTAGATAGCTCCGCGTAGTTCAAACACACGGGCGAGCACAGCGCCGCGAGACAGCCAACGCACCTCTGAATGATAAAGGAGAGAGCTGTGTTCACTTCCCAAGTCATGGCATAGGGATGAAAACAGGCGTGTATTCAATGCGTTTCGTTTTATGAAGTTGACCGTCTTGACAACGACATCAAACACACCACTGAGCTCAACACTGAGATCTTCGGAGGCGAGAGCCTCTCTATGAATCAGGCAGTGTGTCCAAATTACCCCCGGAGCCACCCTCCTTACATGCGCAAACAGTCCAGTCTTGCTGCCACTCATGGCTCGGGCCCCATCGCTGCATAATGCAACGCACCTCTGCCACGAGATATTGTGCTCCGTGAAAAAATCGTCCAGTGCTTTAAATATTTCTACACCGGTAGTTCGCCCGGGCAGTGGTTTGCAAAAAAGAAATTCCTCGCACATAGTGCCACTGTCCTCGTATCGCACAAATGTTAACAGTTGCGCATCATTAGTAACATCTGTCGTCTCGTCGATTTGAAGGGAAAACAGAACTGTCTGAAGTTTTGCCATCAGCTGGTCTTTGACATCATTTGCCATTTCCCCAATTCGTCTTCCGATTGTGTTGTTGACAACGAATAGTTTTTAATTTGTTGCACATTTCGTTACCATAGCTCTGGAAATATTATGGTGCCGGCGGAATATAAGCTGCTCTGGCAATGGTTGGGGTTTTTTACTTTTTGCATTTTTCCCTTAGAAGTGGGAAAATACGATGCTTTCGGGTAGCGTTTAATTTATTTTTGCCTTTCCATACCTTTTCCTCCTGCAAACCCACCAACCTGTTCGCTTTCTCTCTTTCTTCAATGGAGGGATCTGTCAAATCCCATTTAGTGTTTTCACCGTCATCATGAGCTTTCATTACAGAGAATTTTTGAAGTACTTACACAAACACGTGGTAATGTAGTATCGTGCACCGTCCTTTAATTCCCATAATGTAAACTAAAATGTCATCATGTCATTTTCTTTTGCGTGTTTTTTCGAAGCATTGACGCTTGGAACTGTCCTTGTCCTTTTCTGGAGGCCTTGTCCCTTTGTCCGTGCCCTGTTTGTCTGACGGGCTCTGTCACCTGCACTTTCGCTCCTCAAAACGATCATTCTGTAGATCAAACTAGACTATACAATGTAAACAAAATTTCCTTTAGTAACATACAACCTATTTGGAATCAGTAGTGGCTAGTGCTTATTAACTGTGATGTCCAACTTTTGCTCAGAAGACTTCCGTAATCGCATAATATAGTATCATTGTATTATTGGCAACTCATTACATTGCGATTCTCAGTAATAACTGGATAATGTAATTTCTAATTCAGTAGCTTGAATTTTCCCTTTATTTTTTATTTTAAACATATTTTTTCCTCGATCCCTGTAAGACGGTATTAACTGTGATCTTTCTTTGACAATCAAAAGCAGAAATTTGTTTATGTAATAAAAAGCAATGGTGAAACATCAACAAAGTCTTGTCAACGACCACATCCCTAGGATGACGGGGACATATGGTCCTGGCGGAAGCCACACTGAAAAATAGCCTGCAGCTCTAGAGAAAAGACACAATGAAGTGTAATTATACGTACTAACGAGTGTGCTGTGATACCACCATGCAGCCTACATTAACATGAAGTGCTCGCAGCTAGACATTAAAGTGGCTATCATGATCTTTTTAAATAACATGTATCAACGTTCTCTCTGCTTTCCCTCCAGGTCATGAACTTTCTTAAAAGCATGTCGGGAAACGAGTACGTGGGTTTCAGCAACGCTACGTAAGTCCCTCTTCATTCACTCACCACACAAAGCAGAACACTTGCTACACTGTATGGCTCCATACAAAGCTACCTCTTGGCAAGTGTCTTTATCAGCTCTTAGATAACGAGCTCTGAAGGCCAATGGGCTTAGTGATGTTTTAAACACCAAATGTGGAAGCTGCATCTGTGGCTTGTGAAGCAAAAGACAAAAGACAACAGCATCACGAACAATAATGACTGCAGGATCTGTGTATCATGTCTAAGTTGTGTCTCAACTGCCAACTTGTGTAGGTTGTCTGAATGTGAAATATGAGTATGTCACGTGGATTATGAAACATGGTCCTTGGACACAGACATGCAGAGGGCCCCACCATCTGTTCTACACAGGCGCAAGACAAAGACTATATTAGTTTTGTGTCTTTTTGAGGTCTTTTTTGTGTCTTTTTGAGGGTTTTTTTTGTGTCTTTTTGTGGGTTTTTTTTGTTTCATTTGAGTCGTATTGTGTCTCTTGTTGTTGCTTTGTGTCACTTTCAAGTGTAGGGAGAAGAGCAAGCACAGAGACTCATGTTGCAGTGCATCATCACATGATAGTCAGCATAAGCACTCTGGTTGTACTGTACACATGAGGGGAGGGGGGCCAGAATTCCAACACTCGAGTGCAAACACACACACACACACACACACACACACACACACACACACACACACACACACACACACACACACACACACACACACACACACACACACACAGTGCAAATATTTCCTTCCCCTATGTAATGGGAGTGCTCTGATCTTTGTCTGACAGATTCCAGTCGGAGCGTGAGTCAGGGGACAGGAACTTCGCCATCGGCTACTACTTGAAGGAGAAAAAGGTTTGCGCTTGGATGAGTCATAGGGCGTTGCTGTCTTTGTATACTCCTGTCACTCTATTGATTTCATCTGCCCTGCAAAGCTGAAGGACAGTAACTGTAGATTAAAACAAATAAAGGAAGATAAAGTGTGAGTCACTGTCAGAGGTATATGAGAACATCTTAATGTATATGTTCCCCAATTAAATATTATAACATTTTTAGTTTGAATCTGCTTTTATTAGACGTACCTGTTTATGCGTCTCATGCGTTTGTCTGAAAATGACATGTAAATGCACAGTGTTTGAAGGATGCTCATCTCATTGTTTCTCTGCAGTGTTTCCCAGACGGGACAGACATGACATCTGTACTGGACTTCTACTTTCAAGTGAGTATAGCATTTGTTCTTTACGTTCAGTATCAAGTCCTATTCATTTTCTATGACTATCAAAAATGTTGTTTTCCTGCTTTTTTGCTGCTCTTCCTACTCTATTGATTCCAACCGCCAGGGTCAGAGATCCTGGATGGGTCGACGCTCTGCTTCTCTACCATACCCAGCCCCATATCACTGTCTTTCTGTCAAATTCCCTGAAAACGACTCATACAGGAGCTATTATAAACTGTTCCTGCAATATACAGTACATAGATTTGTTTTCAGAGGAGTCTGGAACTCTAAATGAAGGCTGAATATCATTCTGCACTTCTTTTTCTGTGTTTTAATTGAGAGAATAGAGCCAGTTTAAACAGGTTGCTGTGAAGGACATAGCATTGAATTCACGTAGTTGTCATCAAAACATTAACTGACCCCTTGTGGCCTCAGTTTGAGCTGCATATTCAATTCCTCTGTCACCTCCACTGTATTCTCATTCCTGCTCTCCCGTTCCCCCACCACCAAGTTTCAATTGGGCGTGACACAGGAGGTGCTCTGTAGTGCAAGAAAATGTTGATGGAAAAGTGGTACAAATTGTCCTTCTGTGTGAACCTGCAGCTCTGCTCCATCGAGGTGACCTGTGAGAGCGCCAGTGTCATGGCGGCCACTCTGGCTAACGGCGGCATCTGTCCCATCACGGGTGAACGTGTGCTGAGCCCCGAGGCGGTGAGGAACACGCTGAGTTTGATGCACTCCTGCGGCATGTACGACTTCTCAGGACAGTTTGCTTTCCATGTAAGTATCTAACCTTTTTAAGATGCCTTTTAATACTTTAATCTTTGTACTTTTATTCTTTAACATCGCGCACTTTAGTCACCGTCTCAAAATATTTAGTTTTAGTTTGTACAAATATTTTATAAATCTTTCCAAATAATTGTGTTTGCAGGCTACAATCCAGACATAGAAACAAAAGCTACTGATTATTATTATTATTATTATTATTATTATTATTATTATTATTATTATTATTATTATTATCCTGGGTTATGGCAGGGTTGGTCCTGTGTAAAACTGTTCAAAGGGTTTTGATGCTGATGAATGAATTTTACCACTAGGTGTTTGGGTCATTACGGGAGAGTGTATTATCTCCAGTGGTGTTTACCTGTAGCTTTGACTGTTTAGGCTCACCTAGTTCCTCTGCTATGTGTTGACAGGCCTAAACACACACACATTTTTAGTAACTGACAAATGTTGGTTCAGCAGGTTTGCAGCAGGTATAAAATGAACCGGGTTTCAGCTTGTAAAAAGGATTATACCAGCATAACCAGATAATCTGACCCAACCCTTCAGCTGGGACCAAGCATCCATTACTGCACTAAACTCTGTGTGAGATTTGAAATAGGAAAAAGACATTACTTGAATAAAAATGGTCAAATATAATGTCAGTAGTAATGTAAGTACTTGCCGTACAGTAGAACATAATGCAGTACAGCAGCCAGACCAGAGCTTCCTGTCAGGATAAACCAGTCATCTGCAACGCTGTCGGCCCCGTGCTGCACAGTGAGCTCCACACATCAGCACAGTAAAGTAATAAACAAACCATTATGACACTAAAATGTATGAATACCTGCTCCATTATGTTAAGGATGTTTTACAGATATGTTTTAGCTAACAAATACTTAATATAGTACTGTATATACAATTCTATAGTGTGCAACAAAACATTTGAAACAGTTATTTAGCTTTTCCAATAATTTAAATCCTTATTATTGATGATGTTATGTTTGTTAGCGGTCAAATAACAGTTTCTGTTATATTTGAGTTTAATTTACTATCAATGTTGTCATGGCATTGGAATTTTTTGGGGTTTTAGCGCCACCTAGTGTCTTTCTAGTGAGGAAACACTCATTATTAATCCTGCCTTTTATTTTGATACTTACCTTCAGCTGATGTAACTTCCTGTGATGTCAAATCTAGCTAGAGTAGGAAGTTCATTACTTCAGTTGAGTCAGAACATGCCAAGGTGAAGAGATGCTCATCCTTGAAGGACGTTCTTGCCCTTGTTAAGGCTTTGCTTGTAAGTCAATGTTTATGATTTTGTGTATGAAGGACCAATTTATGCTTTTATGCATCTTAAGTTAATTTGTAGTCAAATTAATGGCAATAAATCGTTTTTGTGTAGATAGAATGCCTGAAGAACTTCTGCAAGTCATGTAGAGCGAGCAAGCTAACTAGTATGTTATTTTCCTCACGTAATTTCTATGCTACACTGTGTATGTATGTAGAAGGATGAAGCAAACACACTTTTATGTACATTTCTGTTTGTTTATTTAGTTTACGAAGGAGAAAAGGAAGAATTCTGTAAACCTGAAGGATGGAGTAAATGTTCAAAACCCACTTCTGCCTCAGAAAGTCATTCCATCGTTCTATTGTTAGCTGTCTGTCTAGTCAAGTGAATGGGCGCCTGGTGAGGACAGAACAAATGTACTACTTGATGATTATTAGGTTTTTGTTTTGGTATATTGTACCTCATAACTAAAAATGGCATCGTAAGAGCCATGGCAGGACAGTTGTATTGGACTGTACTGTATATTTAATAAAGTAGAAACAGAGTGTGCAAGATGTAAGTAGTGTTTATAATGAAATATCACAATTTGGGTATTTCCACACATTTCCTTAAGAAAGTACACCTGATTTACTGTTCTTCAGACAAATAGTAATTGAATGTCCTTCAACATGATGAATATCAGGACACTAACTGAACATGAACTATGTCTGTCTCCTTGACCTATACTGAACTCATTCAAAATAACGGTTAAGGATTAACCATTAAATGCTTGTTTGCTCGTATTGAACTACTCCTCAGGGCAGCATTGCTGTTGTATCACATGGTCTGTCTGAGCCGAGGTGTTTGATAAGATGGCACATTTTAATGAGACTCCTGGTGGCAAAAGAGAAGAGAGTAGGAGCAACTGAAATACTGAACTCGTTCGTAACGCTGTTCAATTAAGAAACAAACAAACCCTCATTTAAATAAAATTCTTGGATGGCAAATTCTTTATAATAATGTCACAGGCTGACAAACTGATTTGTTGTAGACTTGCAGATGCACACGCTGCTGTTCTGTTGTGTGACTCTTCTCCCTGTTGTAGGTCGGTCTTCCAGCCAAGTCTGGAGTAGCGGGGGGGATCCTGCTGGTGGTTCCCAACGTGATGGGCATCATGTGCTGGTCTCCTCCACTGGACAAGCTGGGGAACTCAGTGAGAGGAATCCAGTTCTGCACGGTGAGTGAGGGCGGATCACGGCATGGCCTCTAATAAAACACACTTCTATGTTTACATTCCATTTCTGTCACCTTCAGTCAGCTGCCTTATTGCATAATACACACATAGAGGCTTTCTCTAGACTTGCACTAATCAAAGATTCAATGTCATTTTTTATTTGGACAATATAACTCTAAGGTACTTTTACATGAGTGAATAGCATAGAAGGATAACACTATAAAACCTCATCAGAAAATGTAGTCAGTAAACATTGCATGTAATCAGATTACTGATAGTATTGTTTAAATGTGTTTCCTAAATGGGGTGGAGCCTGTGAGCTAGTTCAGGTAGTCAACTCGAGGACCAATGATACATTACATAACGCCCCTCGTCACTCTCGCAACCAACCAAACACATTCTCCTAAATCTGCTGCTCTCTTTAAGCTGCCAGGTCTGCCTCGCTAATGCTAATCATCAGAATGACATTTCACATCATATTCATCCTTCTGATGCATCTGCCTGCCTTTTCATTCCAGGACCTGGTGGAGCTCTTTAACTTCCACAACTACGACAACCTGAAGCACTTTGCCAGGAAGCACGACCCCCGCAGAGAAGGAGGGGACCAGCGGGTAAGGACACACAGCAGCATCACGTTGTGAGGAACACACCCCCAAAGCTGCAACCATTTCCCTCCTCAGACACACTCCGGCTCCTTCTCTCCAAGAACGCAGCTGCTGCTTAGCTTGCTGTAGTTCACATTGGACAGCTCATTGCGATGTATGATGCTGTTCGCTTACATGTTGACTGCTATTGCTTTACAAAAAGTACATCTTTATCAGAAAAAACATGTCACTTTATAAAGACAGCGACTGTGCTACCTCTCGTTTAATTCCCAGGGAGATTGCTGCAGGTGTTTCAATCTTACTCAGTTTGTTCTCTGGATACCATTCAGTCTGCTTTGCATAAGGTTCACAACGGGTCTATGCAGCATAATTAACTAAGTGTGTGATGACAAAGCTGGCCATTTACATCTTATTAAAAAAAAATACTGAAAGGCCCACGGAGATGGAAAACTGAAGCCTTCCTGCTTCAGATCCTGCCGTTCTTAAAGCTAAATAAGGAAACGTCTTAAACCTCAAACAGGTTTATCCCTGGTATTAACAGAACCCCTGAGAGGCAAGTGAGAAAAAACTATTCTGTTGATCCAAATGTTCCTGTTGTGGTAGAAAGGTTTGGACAGGATCATAATAAAGTTGGATGTTCTAATACTCATTTTGGCTGCAATACTGCACCGAAAACACATAAAATGATGAATTTAGAACAGTAACCCTGACATTTTCACCTGCTTTCATGAAAGAAAACAAGTTAGATCATACCTCAGAAACTGTTTCTCAGACTTCTTGTTGGGCTGAGATTGAGATCCAGGAGTTGACAGTTGAGCTGACATTTAGCTTCTGATGCTAGCTGTTAGCCTAATGCTGAAGTGGAATTTTTCTCTGCACAAGATACAAGCTCCTGAAAATGGGATCAACAGAGTTATGTCAATTGCCTTCGTCAGGGATTCAGTAGGTGTTTTATCAGCAAACCAAATGCCATTTAGACACACACACACACACACACACACACACACAGAACACACACACCCACGCAGCAGGAGCGAGACTAATTTGTTATTCGTGTCGATTGAAACAGCAGTTCGCCTTCGGACCCATGGATTACGAGAGCCTCCAGCAGGAGCTAGCTCTGAAAGCCCCCCTTTGGAAAAAGGTGTCCCCCAACGAGTCGCACGAGGACAGCTCCACCACTGTAGTCTATAGGATGGACAAAGTCGCCGAATGAGATAAAAGCCTAAAAAGGAGACCCGCCTGTCCCCCACATAGACTGATCGCTTCCCCCCTCTTCTCACCACCACCACCACCGTTACCTCACCCTCGAATATTTATACATAAACAATGCGGAGGATTATTTATTACTGCCAATGGTTTCTGTGTGGGAGGGTTCTTCTGTTTCTGTGTGTGATGGGGAATGGGACGCTGCTTTGAAGTTGGCTCTGAATTTCAAATGAACTCTGGTTGCCTGAGTGTGTTTAGGATCTGCTGCTCTGATCAGGCTCTATAACCCCCTTATTGCATTTTAGTAAGGGTTATTGGACTAGGGCTTCATTTGAAATTCACTTTTATTTTAACCAAACGGGGGAAAAAGGGTTGTGTGTGTGTGTGAGGAATTTCACTACAGCCGGCTTTGACCCCAACAGTCTTTCAATATTTACATTCTGACTTCTTTTGTGGTGTTTGCTCCTGTAGCTCTCACTGAGGCCTCTGCCTGCTGATAACAGTAACACAGATGCAGGATGTGCCGTGGTACACTATGAACTCCGCTGCATAACGGAATGTGTTTCTGGATTTTATTCATGGGAATGTTTGGGTCAAAGGAGAATATTGTTAACATGAAGGTTAGCTGTGAATACTTGGACTGGAATGCAGCGGTGTTACCATTTTTTTCAAAGTGAGCTGTGAACTCTTTTTTTTTTTTAGATATTTTTTTGGTGGCTTTTTGCCTTTAATCAGATAGGACAGTGGAGAGTGACAGGGAAGTGGGAGAGAGAGTCGGGGTGGGATCAGGAAAGCGAACCTGGGTTTGCCGGCTTACGGTGCAGTAACCCAGCCAGTTGCGCCATGGCAGGGGCCAGCTGTGAACTCTAAAGGGATTTTAGGTATGCAAGGTTTTAGCTTTTTCAATGTCATCATGCTGGACCCCCAAAACTGAAAGCTTACCCGAGTCGCTGTCAGAGTAGTGCAACGTTTCTCAGCTCTGTGGTCGGTTTGAGCGAGCTGATTCGTTAGCTTCTGATGCTAGCTGGTAGCTTCATGTAAGCATGGACATCTCTCTGCACAATATACATCCATCTTTCTGCAGCTGGTTGGGACTTAAACAAGGAGCTGCTGTTGCACTCACTCGCTTATCCTGATTGCCTTTGTCCCCTCCCAGTGCTGCCTCACTCTGCTGCTGATGTGTTAGGATCTAGAGTGTAGCCGGTTAGTTAGTTAGTTAGTTAGTGAAGTTACTCAGTACGGCTTTACGACCTCCAGTGAAAGCCCCCTGCAGCCTGAAAGAGCAGTCTTTTACTTTGTGCGCTTAGTAAAAGATGTTGAAACAAGATGCCTTAGAAATAATGCTACTTTCCACAGAAACATAAATACAAATAAAGTAAGGATTTTAGGAAGTGCTTTGAATTATATTGCCACACACACACAGTATATATTCAGTATTCTCAAAGAAAAGTTCTCAAACTCTTAATCTAGGCATGTAAGTTCTCCCACTGTCTCTCCATATTCCTGATGTCCTGTACTTCTGAATGTCTCTAATGACCGGTGTACATGCAGAGCAGGATGTGTGTGTGATACACTTCAGACGTTCCGTATTTATAATAGTGCCTCCTCCGGGAAACAGAGAAACTTGCACATTATGTCAGCAGCTACTGTGACTAGTAGGGTGGGGTGGGTTAGTCTGTTTGTATACACTGTACACACTGTGTGGTGTTTGACCTGAGCTCAGTCATAGCTGCTGAGTCCCATGACACCGTGTTAGCATCATGGTGTGTGAAGGTTTTGCTTTTATTGTCATGTCAGTGTATTGTTTCTGATTTGCTCATTATACCAAGTATTTCAAAAGCCCCTGTCATCAGTCACACAGGAGGAGTTGTTGGTCTGTTAAAGTCTGTGTTCCTCAGCAGTTCAGTTGAGTCTGTTACTTTAAATCCATGGATCATGTTGCTTTTGGCTAAAGTTTTTACAGTGGACTAAAATGTCTATCTTAACTCATCAATTCCTTCTCTAGTAGCTGGATTTTTTAAAATATACACATGCACAATAATCTTCAGGATATATGCATGTACTGTCTGCACCTGATTCAAAGGACAACGAGCTCTTCATTTTCTTCCCTATAGTAAAGCCTGCTTCCTGGTGGATCAGATGTTTTATCATGTATACTGGCTGCAGTATGTGAGAGCGGGTCCAAGAGTAGCTCTCGTTACACTCTCCCTCAGTTCAGGTTGAGTTTTAACCTTTTGTTTTCTTTATTTCCAGACCTTTTTTTTGTGATTTTAAGACCATCAGTCCTGTAGGTTGCCTGGTTTTGCTGTTGCAGTACAAGGTCATTGGCACACTGACTGATTAAACCGTATTTTATCCAATCAAAGCTATTTATCTGACATCTAAATCAAATCAGAGCCTGATGCTGCTTTGCAACCAATCGTAATACTTGAAGTTTTAAACGTCTCACTCCTCAAGCTGTGATTATTCCTCTGTACAATCATACTCATGACAGAAGGCTTCTGAAAGCAGTTTCCAGTATTTCCATTAAAATCATCAGATTGTTATGGTTCATGACATGTATTTAATGTTTCTTTTTTCCTCTGTAAGTTCTCCCTCTCCCTCTTGCATGCATACTTTGTCTGAGTTGATGAATGTCTTTTCAGTACCCTGTAATCATTACGTTGTAAGTTCATTTGATTACCTTCCACATGTCTTTATTTATGTTGACTTTTGTCATAGACATATATTTTTACTTGTGACATGGAAATTGCATCATTTATAAACTACCATTGCAATTTGTGACCTTTGAATTGTTAATGCTCTAATATTTTTTAGGAGATATTTATGCATATGCAGTGGATCTTATGCCAAAGACTAATTCCTGAAAAAGATTCAGAAAAATACAAATTGTAAAGTTGTTACATGGGTTGAAAAAATCTCCCGTAGCTGAGGCCGTGCAGTTCCAAGCTCATTCTGTCAAAAATGTTTTGATTTGTTTTCACAGTCCACATGGTTGTAATTGTGTGTGTAAAGTCTCCATAAACTCCAGGAACTGTCCTGATCGAACACCGGTTTCTCTGAGTGGTTAACCAGCAGACAGGACAGTGAACATGGGCTTTTTAAAGACTTTGTGTCCCTTGTATAAAATCTAATAATAAAACATTATTAAATATGATTTCTGTGGACCGTAACTGACCTTGAACAACAACAAAAACCGTTGCCATCTGTAGTTGGAACATTTTAGTTACAAACTAAATCATAGCCTCAGTAGGGGTTTGTTTTGTGACTTCCAGAGAAAACTCCCAAACTCAATGTGTCACGTAGAAACCGCATTTTCCTGCTTTACATTAAGTTAGTCTACAGGACATGTTAGCACCCCCTCCCTTCCATCTGGTGCTACTTATCTGTTTCCTGTCCTGTTGTTTTACATGACCATCTACTCATCACTGTTCCAGCTTCACAGATCGTCTCAACAGCAGGAGATTACATGTGTTCTCAGCTTCTGGTAGGTGCTATATTTGTTACACACGTTATTATTTTCGGAATAACGTGTGTAACAAATATAGCACCTACCAGAAGACTTCCGAAAACTTTGCTAGGTACGTTAGCAAAATGCACTTTTTGATGATTTTGCTTTGATTTTAATTTTCTTGAATTTCTTCCTCCCAAATAAACGTATAATCGCATTATATTATAAGTGAGTATAACGCTATGAAACTATGACCCCTGCATAAGGAAAAATGTTAGTGATTGAGCAGCAATTATGATGTATTATGAAACATGAAATATAAGTTCTTACCAAATACTTTATCAACTGTTACGATTAATGTTATAATGCATTTTTTTGCTCGTAAACATGCTAAATATGTTCATGTTACTCTATAGACACAAGCTATAGAGAGTTACCAAGAAATGCAATTGTATAGACTGCTCAATATCAATCTTAAAGTTCAAATTTAGATCAGATTTAACGATGAATATAAATACATAAATTATGTTAACGTAGCGGCCTACTTTCAAAAAAGAAAGTCCCTCAGCTAGCAGTGTCTTCATCTTAAAGTGTCTGATGAAGATAAAAACCATGTGATCAAAAATGGTGTGCAAAAACAAAAACCCAAGTATATTGACCTTAATGCAAAACGACTTTCAGATAAAGCAAATTGCAGGGTGGCAGGGGTGTGAGAATGAGACTTCTGAGGTGTTTTTGTGTCTCTTTTGTGTTAGCATGTTTTCACTGTGTTTCTGAAGCAGTGAGGCCTCCTCATGCGCCTCACTGGAGAGGTTGTGTCCCTCCCGTCCTCTGGTGTCCCTTCATTCTCAGACATGTTAAAGATTAACATCGTCTTATGCTGTCACTCTCAGATAGTTTGTCTTTTAGTGTCAGCTTGAGAATACTAACTGGTGAATATTGTAATGGGGGTTAATGGTTTTATTTGTGTAATGTCGTGGTGCTTTCTTGCAGTGGTGAAGTGTGTACCTGTTTGTACCACGGTGCAAGAAACAGTACTTAGTTTAAAAGTTGGTCACTTTGGGGTTCACATCTGATCCGAAAACCTTTTTATCATAACATTTCTTAAATTAATTCTCATTTCCTTTAGTATTAAACCACGATATTCCACTCTTATAATGTATCAACACTCACATTTATGTCTCCTCATATGTTTTCAACTCAAGTTTTGCTTGTAGGAAATGATTCCTGTTGGATGGTAAGTCTTTGTGACGCAGGGATGTTGTTCAGAGCTGTGTGTGTGTGTGTGTGTGTGTGTGTGTGTGTGTGTGTGTGTGTGTGTGTGTGTGTGTGTGTGTGTGTGTGTGTGTGTGTGTGTGTGTGTGTGTGTGTGTGTGTGTGTGTGTGTGTGTGTGTGTGTGTGTGTGTGTGTGTGTTCTAATAATGGAGTAGTTGTAGCTTTGTCTGCTGAGGGGGATTCTGTTTCATAACAGCTTCAATTTTGATCAGCATTTGTCGAAACTAGGTGGTAATATCCGACTTTATTTAACTTATCATCAACAAATCCCTTTGAAGAGACCAAACGCATCATTGATGTGAATTAATCTGCCACATAAAATAGTCCCCCAACAGATCCTGATGGGTCATGATTTGCTGAAAACTACAATAATCAGCTTCCCTGGGAAATGAGCCTTATATACTAAAATATTTATGTTTTCATGGAATGTCTTGATTATATTAAACATATGAAAGAAAAATAGCCTCCTTGTTAATGTTATTGCTAGAATAAATCCCACTGAAACTGAATTCCCCTCGGTGCTGCAATAGAAATGTAATGTTTAACGTGAGTCACAGATCCATCTGTAGTGTAGTGTTTCAAGCGACAGGTGGCGCTGCAGTGAACACTTTCTGACTATCTGTAAAAGTCCTCTCTCTGTATCTCTGTCTGCAGGTGAAGTCTGTCATCAACCTGCTGTTTGCTGCCTACACCGGGGACGTGTCTGCTCTGAGGAGGTGAACGGCCGCTTCACATTTACTCACTTTCCCTTCAGTCACCCAGTGGAGTCTATTCCAAAAAAACACTTTTATTTTATATTTGTTTCTTAATGCTCAGAAAGAAGGAAAGGTGGAGATAGTCCTCCCAAGAGAGGACATCTTACCTCTACTTTCTGGGAGAAGAACTTATGATATTTTACTTAAAGGGGCCCTATTAGGATAATGTTCAGGCTCATTTTAGTATCTAGTGTCTCTACTGGAACATCTCCATGCTTTAATCTTCAAAAAGATCTTTATGTTTCTCATACTGCCTGTGCTGCAGCTCCTCTTTTCACCCTCTGTCTGAAACCACAGCCAAGCCTGCTCTGATTGGTTCGCTTGCTGGCTCTGTTGTGATTAGCCATTCGCTCAGAGAAGTCCGGACCCTTAGCCTATCACCTACAATGTTTTGGAGCGCTAGCCAATAGAAGCCTGTGTTATGTAGTGATGCGCGCATTTAAAGAAGTACAATAGCGGGGTTTCAGAGAGGGGTGGGGGGGGGGGGAGAATTCCCCCTGGAGGCAACACAGGGATTTTAGCCTTTGCAGACCATTTAAATACACACTGTCACACTACAGGAAAGGGAAACACCGAATATTATAATAGGGCCTCTTTAAATGTCCTTACAAAGTTATTTATAGAACCTTTGTGTGTAGGTTTGCGCTGTCGTCTGTAGACATGGAGCAGAGAGACTACGACTCGAGGACGGCCCTCCATGTGGCGGCCGCTGAAGGTACGCAGCCTCCAGTCAACATCTTCACAATCACCACTGTAAAGTGTGCATTACCATCTGATACCAACAAAAGTATGGCCACACATTTTCATTAGTTGTGGTCTGTGGACAAGAGAGGAAACAATAATTCTGAAATTCAAAGTGTGATCTTAATCTGTCATGTCTTTAAGGGTCCTTTGTATAAGTGGGACCTTTGTATAAGTGGGACAGTGGTGGAGTTCAGCCTCTTGTGGCAAACATGAGTATTACAACAATAATAATACATTGCTGTACATCTTGGCTGTCCTCAGACAGATTAGAGTTATATAATATGTAGGATTTTCAGTTTTATCATCTGCTGTGCTTCAGGACACACAGAGGTGGTGCGCTTCCTCCTGGAGGCCTGCAAGGTGAACCCCGTCCCCAGAGACAGGTGAGTGCTGACCCTTCCCCACTATCCCCTTCTTTAATGTCAGGGCTTTGTGGACTATTTGTATGTATAGCTAAGTGTGATCTGTAAGCAGTAATAGAATATAATATTCAAAGCTGTGTTATGTGTAATCACGTCAAACTTTATTTTTTGTTTGGTTAGAAAAAGCCCCTTCATATGTGCTTAAGGAGCAGGCATGGCTGTTTAAAGAAAACTGGATAATAATAATAATAATAATAGTAATAATAATAAATGTTGTTTATATAGCACTTTTCCCAGTGCTCAAGGCGCTTTAAAAGCAATAAAAGAAAAATAACAACAAAAGTAATAAGCTAGGTGGATAGGAGCAATGGGTCAGAGGATTAGGAGGTAAAGTCAAGAGTGAAAAGGTGACATAAATATGCAAAAGATGATATAGTTTAGTTTTTAGAACAATATCAAAAATACAGTTTAGTATGTCGGAAATATGCAAAAAAATGACATATTTTGTCTAGAGTATCATAAAAAGCGACTAGTATAGTGTTCCGAAAATAGGGGAAAAAAACAATAGTATAGTCTGTCTAACTTTTTTTGAAAAAACATCGTAGTATTATATGTTGAAAAGATTTAAAAAAAAACTATTAGTATGTTGAAATGTTCAGAAAAAAAATTTGATAGCATATGCCGAAATGTTCCTCCATTTAAAATTCTACTTAAGTAAAATGAATATTGTGCATAATGGCCCATTACAGAACCATACAGATTAGATTACTGGACAATTACTTTTTATGCAATAATGTATTCATCACAGTTGGTGCAAGTGGAGTTACTAATTACTCTATATACTACTTCTGGATATTTAAACCTATGATATTATGTCATAGTATTACTTGGCCCAATTATATTTTGTATTAGCTAAAAATATGAATCTGTAAAGTAACTAGTGATTCATTTTTTCAAATAAAAGTATTGAGTAGCATAAAATAGAAGTACTCAATTAAAGTAAAAGTACCCCAAAATAGTTCTGAAGTACAATATTTGAGTGCATTACACCATTGTCAATGACAAATAAAATGTGTGTAAGCCTGCCTTATATCCCATCCTGTGGTTTTTGATACACTAGTGTGTCTTTGCACAGGTGGGGGAACACGCCGCTGGAGGAAGCAGTGCAGTTCGGCCACCACGATGTGGTCTCCATCCTGCAGAGCTACTGCGACAAATACAGCCCGCCTGCCGTGGTCGACGACGACAAGGAGAGCGCAGAGAAGAGCCTGGACAGCCTGCTGTAGAGCTGCTGCACATCTACCTTTGTACATTTGTGACCATATTTTTGAAAACTTGTGATGAGTTGGTTCTTGCTGTTGTCCCGTCTGGTGTGCTTTTGCTTTTTGTACCTATCTGCTTCATATCCATCCCTTAGAAATGCAATATGTATGATAATTGTGTGTGTGTGTGAGCGGTTTATCATTACTGTTTAAACAAAAGATACACTATCTGGATATCTCTATTCAATGCTAGCAGCATATCACTCTGTCCGTACTGTAAATCACATTTGGATATAGATTGCATTAAAGTTTTATTAGTTTAGTTATGGATATACTATACTCTACCTGGCAATATTTGGATAATACTGTGTACTAGTTTTGTGAGCTGTGTAGAAATGATGATAGAGGTTTTGATGAGTCTCTGATTGTATGGAGGCTGTATCTCTTCTCAGATTGTTTTTATGAGGCCAGTGACAGATTGTACTCCGAATGTAATTTTTCAGCGGCAACACTTGCAATAGAAGCAATGTATTTATTTCACAGAGACTTTTTAAGCATAAAATCAATTTAGAGATGTAAACCTCCGGAATACAGGCAGGTTGGGTTTTTCATCGTTTTTAATTTTGGCAAATAATGTTTACAAGTGCAGATTTTCCCTTTCAACTAACAGCGTCAAAAGCCAAATAATTGATCAGATTTGAAAGATTCTGGGCCTCGATATAAGGAATTTCTATTTTAGCAAATTGGTTTCATCACGTAGGCTTTTTCAGTCGTCACATTGTTGGATTTTCCTGTACAGAAAAGTTTCAGCAGCAAACAGATAAAACCTTTGGAATTCTTGCAGTCAAAGATACATATTCTGATGTAACCTATGCACTACACAGTTATTTGTTGCTCTTTAACATAGATTTAATCCAAACCAAAGTCTATGACGGCTGTGAGAATGTATCACATTACTTTGTATATACAAACAAACAATGTATACTCTGGCCTAACCAATCAGTGTGTCCGTAGGCCTACAGGGTTCAAGTTTTTCTGCAACATTCCTTGTGTTTTTTTATGGTCCTACTATAGCGGTATATTTCCTCAATTTAAATATAAAAAGCTCACATTGCTGCAGTATGTGGTATCATGCAACATTTGCTTGCCATCCTTATACTGATTTTTCTTTTTTGTTGGGAATACTCGAACAAACAAGTCAGTAAATGTTCACACACTACGTACCCCCAGAAGTTACAGAAGTGTCAGTAACAGTCTACGTGATGTGTCAAAAGTATAATTTAAGACCAACTGTAATGACAAAGTTAAACATGAACTCAAATGAGGTGATCTATAAAATAAATACAATCATATTCCCTCGCCTTAAACTGGCTTTTTTAATGTATGACGTATAGTTAGCCATTATGCTAACTTTGCTGTCGTAGCAGGTTATTACCAAATAAAACCAGATAAAACACTGCTAGCTTTAATATCATTAGCTATATCAAATCTTATAGCACTAACATGGGAATATCATTTTAACATATGCTAGCTATAACTGCCAGCGCTGGTGAATTTGCCGCCATTCTGCCCACATTTTTTTGGACATACAAAGTTAAGTGTCGGAGATATTGTTGTCAGAAATGTGCAGGGGTGAAAGTAAGCCGGTGCGAGGCGGTGCTGCGTTCCTGTAAAAGATTTCGCGGCGGTGCGGCGCACCGGTAAGATTTGATAAGGGTTTATTATGTTGAATACATTTTTTTTTTTTTTTTTTAAATCCAAAAAATGCAGTAACGCACGCCTTTTAAGAAGAAAACATATCTAGGCTACCCACAATATGTCATTTTTGACCAGCTCCGATGAAGATAACAGCTTGGCTTGCTTAAAATAGTCATTAGTCAAAGGATCTCCTGCGTGCGCAGCTTCCAATTGCATCGACTGACGCTTTCAAATCCACCCCTATTCAGACCCCAACAAAAAATATTTGGAAATAATGGTACTAAATTGTACTAATGGGAAAGCCATCCAGTAGCCTATGGTAATCAGTTTTCAAAACGTCTGCAAATATCCCATATATTTTGGTCTTTCTGTTGGTGCCTTTCTGGAGCTTGCGTTCCGTTTGATTCCATCTCCTGCCCGCGCTTGCTCCGCAGTTAGTTCTAGTGAATGAAGTCGTCTCGACTCTCGTCTTTAAAACTGTCAGCGAAATGTTAAATCGGCTTTTCAAAAACTTCATGTTTTTGTGATTGGGTGGCATACTGAGACATGTCTTCTACTCGGACAAATAATAAATTACTCTTCTTCAAATAGGCTGTTCACGCTGTTTGTAACGGGGGCACAGCTGAGCAGAGCGTCCGCTTTAGTGGGCTACAGGACCGTAAGCTTGTGATTTAAATGTGAGCATGCTTTGTAAAGTAAGCAAGCGTTTTCCTGACACCCTAAAAAGTATTCATATGAGCCCTCTCACTCCCTGTAATATTTACATTATCACGTGTTAAAATATTTACAGTGTATCAACTAGACAGCCAATATGGGAATGTTTTCAGAAGCTGATTGAGGAAGTGCGTGCTGTGAAGAAAAGCATTGTGATACGGAGAGATAAAAGAATGCAGAAAAGAATAACCGAGCTATTTAAAAGAAAGGACCGAGTTATTGAAAATGAAAATCAGGAAAAAGTCAGAAAAACAGATGGCTCGGTGCATGCAGTCCCTTGCGCGAAGGAAGTGAATGAGAACGCAAGTGTGAATGAGAGTAACGTTGCAGGTGCAGGACCGTCAACAAGTGATGCTGGGCCTGCTGCAAGTAGGTCTACCGCTTACCCCCCCTGTTTGGTCAAAGGAGCAATTTGAACAGTTCAGAACAAAAAACGAATGGTTGTATGCCCAAAATGGCATGCTTGGCTGCATCTCATGCCGTGATGTTAAGGGCCTTGGTGTCAGCGCATCTCGAGGTGTTAATATCGTAAGCAATTGGGCAGAGGGGAATATCGCCCCATGTGGCCATTCAAGGACCGTGCAGCTGTCATCTCTCCGCAAAAAAAATCATGAGCACAGAGAATCTGCAGCCCACAATGAAGCTGTTAAGATTCTTAAAACTGCACAGAAAGAGATCCTTTTAAACATGAATGTCACCAGCCAGGAGTCTGCGTTTGAGGCCACTGCCAAAGTGTTCAGGACCGCTTATTTTGTTGCCAAACATGACAAGCCTTTTACAGATTTTGAGAAATTGATCTTCAAGAAGCAAATTCACTCAATTTAGGTCGCATTCTGCACAGCAAGACAGTCTGTGTTGACATAATTGACCATGTATCAACTCAAATGAAACATCAAATTGTGAGGAGGATAATTGAAAATAAAAGTAAAATTACTGTGTTGGCTGATGAGTCAACCAGTGTGGGGCACAAATCGACACTGATTGTGTTTTTAAAGGCCAGCATTGACGGCGAGATGGAGCCCATTGCTTTTCCCTTAGATTTGATTGAGCTGGACAATTTGTCTGCTGCTCACATCAAAGGCAAGATAATGCACTGTCTCCTCAACAATGGCTTCACAATGGAGCTCCTGCAGGAGATGCTTATTGGATTTTGCAGTGATGGGGCCAATGTGATGCTGGGAGTGAAGTCAGGCGTTGGGAAGCTGCTCCAAGATGACTTCCCAAATATAGTTCTATGGCACTGCCTGAATCATAGGCTGGAGCTGGCGGTGGCTCAGGCATTGGAAGCCACTGGAGGGACAAAGGACTTCCAGGCGTTCCTTGATGCCCTGTACACATTATACAGCCAGTCCCCAAAAAGCATGCGGGAGCTGAGTGAGTGCGCCCACAATCTCCATATCACATTGAGAAGAATCGGAAGAGTCTTCAATGTCCGATGGGTGGCCTCCTCATGGCGAGCTGTTAATGCAGTCTGGTATTCCTATGGAGCACTGGCACAGCACTTCCGTGAAGCATCAGAAGACCGCACAAAAGATGGCAGAGAGAGGGCCAAATTTCAAGGCTTGCTCTCTAAGTTGTGCTCCATCAACTTTGTGAAAAATCTTGCTCTGATGGCTGATGTCCTGATGGAACTGAAGAATCTCTCTGAGATACTTCAGAACAGGGGGATCACTCTGCCAAAAGCTCATGACATCATGCTAACATACACCAAGAGGATAGGAAGCCTTATCACATACCCAGGACAGCATGCAGTTGAGGCAAGTCAGGCCGAGAAAGACATGAAATTCAAGGAAGAAGATTTAAAAGTCGGCAGGTCCCCCATCATTGATGCATCAAAGTTCATCCAAGCAGTGGCAGACAGTTTGAATGAGATGCTCTTCACAACCACAGCCAACAGAGCACAGGCCAGTGTTGCAGCTCAAAGAAAAGAAAGTTACACCACACTGATGAACCAAATGGCAGCCCTTGACCCAAAGAAATGGGATCATGCCAATCCCAGACATGGAGAGGATGAGGTGAGGGCTTTGTGTCATACTCTACATGTAAATGAGAAAACAACACACCTTGGATTTGTTGAATATAAGGCAAGTGGGGGGAGAAGCATTCCAAGCAACATGAAAAAGTTGTGCATAGCAGTAGACACCCTCTCAGCAAGTAATGCAGACTGTGAGAGGGGGTTCAGCGCGATGAACAATATCATTACTGAGTACAGGAGCAAACTGACGACCAAAAATGCTGCAAACCTTCTCTTCATCAGTACAGTTGGCCCCCCAACCAACCAGTGGAATCCTTTGCCATGTGAAGACCTGGCTTGCCAAAGGGAGAAGAGCAGCACATTCCACATCTGGCATGACTCGCCAGCACCCTGAAGAGGACAACTACTTCAGCCCTGTTTGGAATTTGTTTTAAATATTTTGTTTGGATGGAGGGAATCCACCATTTTGAATTGTTCATGTGGCATGGCTCACCAGCACCCTGAAGAAGACAACTAGGCCTACTTTGATTTTTTTAAATATTTTTTTTAGTTTTTTCCATCATTTTGCATTTTTCAGTCCAGTTCCAAATGTACTGAAAATAAAGTACTCACAGTAAAATATTTACAAACTGAAATATTTTGTAATGTCATTTTTTCACATAGAACACTTAGGTAGGCCCACAAGAACGTGAAGTAGTTAAGAATACCCCCCCCCCCCCCGGGTAAGACGGAGTTAAAAAATAATACAGTGAGTGACACACCGGACATTGTAGCACCTGTAAGAAATGAAAACTACTTTCACCCCTGGAAATGTGCGATACATTCAACTTGGAATAACATGAACCCTAACATGAACGTTGTTTCCCCACCCGGCGGCTCGCAGTTATGTTTGAAACGGCAGTCTATCATGTGAATTCTGCAAACCCTCAGCCACTTTGACTAAGGGGTAATTTGAATGCTAACACCTATGCTAACCTGCTCACAATGACATTGCTAACTTGTCAATGGTAAGCATACATTTAAAAAAAAAAGCTAACTAGCACAATAATGGTGAGTTCAGGATTCATCCCACGGTGTGAAGTCTGATGGTGGGGCTACTAAAGTAAATCATTTCATAGATTGTTTATAGGTAGAGGAAAATAGTAGCTACAAATGTTCCTCTTATGTCAATGTATTCAATTAAACGTTACGTGACTCAACAGGTTACCCATTAGTGACACTTTTATTTCAGGTATAGTGTAATGACTGATGACTATAATGACATGTTTTTTTTTATTTGCAAGTGTTTACCAGGTGATGCAGGCGAACTAAAACCAGCAGACAGCAGGCCACTGAATGTGCCCCTTTCTGTGCATTAATAAAGATTTTATTATATTGCTGTAGCCAAAAGCCGGTTCCATTTCTAATTTTTGCCTTTAATCGGATAGGACAGTGGAGAGTGACAGGAAAGTGGGAGAGAGAGTCGAGGTGGGATCCGGAAAGGACCACGGGTCGGGAATCGAACCTGGGTCGACCGCATACGGTGCAGGTGCCCCAGCCAGTTGCGCCACAGCCGGGGCGGCTAGTTCCATTTCTCTTGGCATTTGAATACATTCAGATTTTCAGTTGAAAAAGCACAAGTCAAGAACATTAGCAGCACGTCAAGTGATTTTAAACACACAACAGCAGTATATCACCCCCCTCTGAATATTTCCTGAAAGAACACATATCTCAAAAAGTTATACATAATCAAGTTTCATAGACATTTTAAAAGATACAACATTTTGTAAGATCAAGCTTTAGCACACTTACATTCTTCAAATTACTTAGCACATAAGACAACATTCTTGATGAAAAACATTTCCAATTCGGTTTCTTTCTGATCTCAGAAATCGAATGCTGTTTCTTCATAAGATGTCCCAGTTGTTGGGATGAAAATAGTCCTGCATCCATTCACAATTGTCCGGCTGCAAGAAACAAATAGATTTAGTCTGAAATTAACTGCAAGAGAAACAGCTTTCTCATACAAACAAGAGAATTAAAATGTACTGGTCAACGCAGAACTTAGAGCAGCTAAAGAGACAGATTTACTCAGTATGACCAGGAACATAACTCTTAACAAGAGTTGCTGGACGTGCAACAAGATGATCCTACAGTATGACGATGTTATGTGAACAGCTTGTTCCACTGTTCTTTAGTGGCCAAAAAAAACAAAAACAATGATATACTTTTAAACGCACTCTTCTTACATTATCCATATCGATGTCCATGTACAGAGGTGGAGACGGAGGTGGTGTAGGATGACTGTAAAAGAAATCTAATTATTAACTAAGACACTTGGACATTTTAGTGTTGGACATTCATCTGTGAAAAAAATCATATTGTTTATATTTTATAAGCTTTTTGCATATATTGGCATTTAAATATCTCATTGATGGAGGAAGGCTAAATCCTTTGTGTAGAAAATCCAAATTTCACGATATTTAATAAAATAAACTGTATGTATTTTAAGCATAACAAATGCCTAATTAAGTTTTTCATGTGCACAGAAGGTGATCCCTGTAACAATATTTCAGTATACCTTTCAATTGACAGATTCGGCACCATATAATCCTGATTAAACAAATACTTATAATTGTTGTCCTACTTACTCTGAGAGGTCCACCTTTTCTCTGCCAACGTACCCATCTTTGCTCAGCTTTTTCTCTGCTGCATGAACACATGATCAGAGGTCATACCAGGTCTCATGTTCAATAAAGAATATGCATCACCCTCAGCATTTGAATAGTAAAAGTAATAATCCATCATTTGGCAAGGGGCCCAGTGTTAGAAGCTTGCAACTGTTGCACAGAGGTCTTACCCAACAATGGTTATTACAAGCCTTAGTTGAATATTCTATTCTGATTGGTTAATATGGACATACGGTGTGCTCTCTTTTCCGATCGCAGACTGCTGCTAACCTCAGCAGACCATTGCTAAGAACAATATGATCAAGGGACTATGTGCAGTAATAACAATCCTCAGAATAAAGACTGGTACATTTACCGTCAGCAGAGGCTAATAAAAACATATATTTGTTTCCATTGAATATTCATTTTTATGGAGAGCACAAAACTTTGTATTCATGATGGCTTTCCACAGTGATAACGAGATAAGGAGAAAAAAGACCGGACATGAGGACAGACAGGAAGTTAACACTAAAAGGGAACAGCAGAAGAAGACAGATAGGAAGTTAACACTAACAGGAACAGCAGACGAAGACAGACAGACAGGAAGTAAACAATAAAAGGGAACAGCAGAAGAAGACAGACAGGAAGTAAACACTAAAGGGAACAGCAAAAGAAGACAGGAAGTAAACACTAAAGGGAATAGCAGAAGAAGACAGACAGGAAATAAACACTAAACAGAACAGCAGAAGAAGATGGGAAGTAAACACTAAAGGGAACAGCAGAAGAAGACAGACAGGAAATAAAGACTAAAGGGAACAGCAGAAGAAGACAGACAGGAAGTAAACACTAAAGGGAACAGCAGAAGAAGACAGGAAGTAAACACTAAAAGGGAACAGCAGAAGAAGACAGATAGGAAGTTAACACTAACAGGAACAGCAGACGAAGACAGACAGACAGGAAGTAAACAATAAAAGGGAACAGCAGAAGAAGACAGACAGGAAGTAAACACTAAAGGGAACAGCAAAAGAAGACAGGAAGTAAACACTAAAGGGAATAGCAGAAGAAGACAGACAGGAAATAAACACTAAACAGAACAGCAGAAGAAGATGGGAAGTAAACACTAAAGGGAACAGCAGAAGAAGACAGACAGGAAATAAAGACTAAAGGGAACAGCAGAAGAAGACAGACAGGAAGTAAACACTAAAGGGAACAGCAGAAGAAGACAGGAAGTAAACACTAAAGGGAACAGCAGAAGAAGACAGACAGTTAATAAACACTAAAGGGAACAGCAGAAGAAGACAGACAGTTAATAAACACTAAACGGAACAGCAGAAGAAGACAGACAGTTAATAAACACTAAACGGAACAGCAGAAGAAGACGGGAAGTTAACACTAACAGGAACAGCAGAAGAAGACAGGAAGTAAACACTAAAGGGAACAGCAGAAGACAGACATACAGGAAGTAAACACTAAAGGGAACAACAGTGTGGGCTCCGGCCGTGTTTGAAGACTGGTTCATGGAACATAAATTGTGAACAGACTTGGAAAGTTACAGAAAACCTCGCTCAGTGCGGCCTTCATTTAAGTTTTATGCTAGCGGAAGTAACATGATCATTCTTAAAAACCTTATAAGATATAAATCAATATTGTGGGTCAAATCAATAATTGTTTCAGTAAGTAACCGTGGTGTGGTGGGATCCTGCTCCTCCCGTCTTGCTACACAGTATCCCTTGTTGTTAAATAAAGACATTTTGTTCTCAAACAGTAAACAGCAGCCATGGAAACAGTACCGGTGGTAGTGTAGTATTGTCCAAAGGCGATGTCTTTGTGGATGTCTGGGTACAGGTAGATCAGCGGGTTGGTGAGTGTGCTCTTCCGGACTCTCAGACTGTAAGTGTTGATGTAGTCCGGCAGAGACGTCTTCTTCAGCTCATCCATGGTGTAGGGCTCTATTGAATGCACAAAGGGCACTGCAGGCCGACAGCATACAGAAAGAGGACAAATATCTGAGTGTGACAATTCATTTCATATTTTCACCTTTTTGTTCAGCAGGTTATTGCCACTTTTATAGTTATTCAAGCGCAAATGCAATCACCAGATGTATAAAGCTGAAGTTAGGCTATTAACAAACTGCTCATCTCTGCTAAGCTAAATGGGGCTAATGCTCGCCGTGATGAGATGTAGTTTTATTTAGTCACTCATTAGCAAACGCTGCTTTCACTGACACCTAGAAGCTTCAGACATTCACCAATGGGGCATTTCTCAACATATATTATGTCTTAGATCAAAACGTGTAAATCTTATATTAACATCAGACATTATTTCAGGCATCTAACAAATACAACTGACTTTGAGATGAGGGAACCCCAAGTGCTAAAATGTTAACTCAATTCCAAGCGAAAGACTCATTCATGCACCACTGGCTATTGAAGAGTACCTCATTCAACCTCAATTCAGACTTTTAGAGCCCTTTGGCTTTCTACCAAATGAAGAAACATACCCCCATTGGAGTGGTCCACCCAGCTGAAGCTGATGGCATTTTTTTTGCTCTCGCTGAAGCGGAGCAGAAAGGTCCCAGTCTGTTTTTCCTTCAACAGTTCAGCTGTTCTCTCCCTGCTGATGAACCCCATGATGAACCTGAAGCCCACACACAGAATAAAACCAGGGCTCAGTTGATTGGTCCATTAATCATTATTAATGTGAACAGTGAACCAAACAGAAAGTCAGCGCTCAGATGACTTACCCATCCTGCCAAAGTTTAACCAAGGGTTTTTTGATCAGATCCAGGATTCCATCAATCCAGGCCCAGGCATGTTCATTCTGGAAAGCAAAAGTCAACATGTCAACACACATTATAGTTTTGCAGTTTGAAAGTGTACACGCCAGCATAAGCAGAACCTTGCTCAATACTCACCCTGGAGAAATTGCTCCAGTGAACCAGACCATCGGGATCATCTGTGGAGAAACGAAAAAGGAATCAGCACATCATCCTTAGGTTTATCCAAACGCGCTTTAATTCAATAACTAAAATAGATTTGCTTAATAAACACAATCTTAAATCCTATTGACAGATTTCAAAAACAAAAAACAAGATATCAATGCCACTCATGGCTGTGCATTATGAAGCTGGAGGCTGAGCTTAGCAACTAGACTGTCACAGAGGCGCTCGGTTAGATCGTCTTTTTGCTAGCTAGGCTAACATGCTTATGGCTGTGCTGTAACAAAACACAAGTCAGAATCAAGTGTAGTGTAGTAGTAACCTCATAAGACTCAGTAGGAACATGAATAAGCATATTTACCAATTTACATATATGCCGTTATACTTTACTTGGAAGCTCACAAAAAACTCAGACCCCAATGCTGATCCAATGAAAAGCAACATTTTCTAATAAGTTTAGCTCCACTAGCGGTACACTCTTTTGATTTGACAGGGTTCAGTTCTGTGGAATACACACTCCAACACTCAGGGTTAGGCAGGATCAGGACCCAAGAGCAGTACAAAACAGGGGAGGCGGGTATGGGAGAACAAAAAGAGAGCTTCATTAAAAATGAAAACTGTTAAATAAAACCAAAACTACAGGAAAAGTCAATGTTAAAAAAGTAAAGTAGCAAACAGAAAACTAGAAACAAAGCGGGAAGACGTTGAGGGAACAGGAGAGCAGATAAGGGAAATCCAGGAACCAACGACAAGGAAAGAACGAGACGAACTGAAAGAGAACACTAGGGAAGACAAGACTAAATACATACAAGACCAATCACAAGACAAGACAACACTGGAGAGGGCAATAGGTGAACATAATCAGGGGATAACTAAAAGACAGGAAGTAAAACAAGACCAGACACAAAGACGGAAATCATTTCAAACTAAAACAGGAAACTATTAACACAAAAACTACAATCATGACACAATCACTAACCCACAAACTTGTCTCTGAGCATGGAGAGCTGGTTTTCGTTGAGCTCACGCTTGCCAGTGCACAAAAACTGCCAGCTCAGAACCTGGGACAGCTGCTCCCATGTGAGGGGAGGAGGGTCCACAAAATGCTGCAGGTTCTGCAGAAGAAAAGGCACACACTTGATTTAAGACCAAACGATGGATTAACAATCTACAAGACAATGGTTGACGCTGTTCAGGAGGAATAAAGCAGTGCAGTGAGGAAACTAGCGCTGCACGGGCTCCCTTTATGAACATGGGATGGGATTTTTCCACTAGATTTGGGAATATCGCAGAAAATAAGATCTTTGGCAAACACATGTTTATGATACTTATACATTTTGTTGAGCAAGATAATTTCAGCATATTTACCTCTCTTTTACAAATGTTAAAGCATAAATGTAATCGGCTGAAGTAAAAAGCTAACGGCTTTTAGGGAAATACATCATGGCTGAGCATCACCATCGCTAGGCTAAAGGTGGATAATGTTTACCTGTCATATACATATACACTTGTTAGCAACCACTGATTTTAAGACACATAGAAGCTTTGGACATTTATGAGTGGTGTGTTTACTGCCATATTTTATGTTGTTGAAGAAAACGTGAACATGTATTCAGCTTAGGGTAACCACAGACTTTCCTAAAACATGTTCGCACAAAACATTTGCAGACGAGGAAGCAGAAGTGGTAAAAAAAATGTTTAGAAAATCTAAGTCATTTACAGGTTCAAGGAGTCATTCCTGCACCACTCTATTAAAAGCTGATCCGAAAATGTCTAATCAAATGTGTTTTGTACAACTTAAAAAAAAAAAAAGTAATTTGTGGGTGTTGAGGGAGTGGTGGTTTTACCCTGGTTTCGCTGGTAGGCAGAATGTTGTACCACATGATGGAGGCCCAGGCGCTGGTGACCTGAGTGGTTGCGGAGATGACAACCACAGGCAGAGTGCTGGCCTGGCCCAACACAGCAGGAGAACACATTAAAGACACTGCCTTGCTACTGCCATTTTTCTTCTCTAATAGTTCCATCTTTTCAACCAATATGATATGATAATTCAGCAGCAAACTAAATTGTAAGGGCCTCTGATCATAATGGAAGTGTTTACTCACCTCAATGTTGAGTTTGAGTCCAGCATAGTGAAACTGAGTCACAAACTTAATGATGTGGAGTTCTTCAGTGACTACCAGGCGACTCTGAAGGAGAGAGAGATCCATCAAAATGAAGGTGTTATTCAAATACATGTGATACTGCACAAATGCTCATGTGACCAAGCCTTAGACCTGCATTAACTGGTTTAAATGACACGGCTATCGATCTGTATGGTATTGACAATAAAACCAACTTTTCTGTTTTCACTTTTAAACGTACCACTTTAACCTCAAATAATTTCAGAGTTTTTTTCTTTTAAATTTCTCAATTTTTCTCAAATAAATTACTTTAAACTCAGAGTACCCAAGTGTGTTTCTTCAATCATTTATACAACAACATTACATTATTAGGTCGGTTTGACACCAAATACCTGCAAAAGTAATGATATTCCCATTAGCATGAACTGTACTTTGTGTTTATTAATAATGAACAAATGCTAACATGCTAAAATGCCAAACAACGATGACGAGCATGGTTAACATGACCTGCTTAAAGGGACCCTATAGTGCTCATTTTAAAGTGTATTTTGTGTCTCTACTGGGACAGGTTTCCATCCTTTAACGTTCAAAAAGCTCTTTATTTTTCTCATACTGCCTGTGCTGCAGCACCTATTTTCACGCTCTGTCCGAAACCAGAGCCCAGTCTGCTCTGATTTGTTAGCTGGTCCGGCTCTGTTATGATTGGGAAGTGTAGGAGAGAAACTCCCTCTGGAGGGAACTTTGGGATTTTAGTCTTTGCAGACTATTTACATGCACATTAACCTATATAGCACACTGCAAGAAAGGGAAAACCCCCAAAAGATTGATAGGGCCCCTTTAACATCAGCATGTTAGCATTACCAACGTTAGCGTGTACTGTAAGCACCACTGTGCCTAGGTAGGAGCCAAAAGCCTGGCTGCCATCTTTTTTGGACACTTGACAGCACATTGACATTAACTTTTCTCAGCAGATACAGAGAAACTTTAGCATCTATGATAAACAGTAGTGACGTTAGTACAAACACATTTTAATGTCTCATCTTACCTCTATTGATCTTTTGGCTTTTCCTTTGATTTCCTGGAGAGTCTGAAAAAAAAGACAACTTTTAAAATCTTTAAAAGTTCACAAGTTTACCAGTTGGAAGAGTTTCTTACCATGTCACCAAATTCTGCCACCAAGCATGCTTTGGCCGTGTCCACGTCCAACATCTTACATTCATCCCTGCAGAAGTAGAAGTGACGGAACCTACAACCACATCAGACTACAGTTTGTCTACGTCCAAAAATGTATCAGGAGTTTAAATAAACAATTTATCAATTTATATTTTATATGTTAAATTATTTTGGTACCCTCTACTTACCATTTAACCGTCTTGACTTCTTCAACATCCCTAATTTTCAGGGAGAACAATATGTTATTGATAAAAGATTGATAAGAAAAGAACAAGTAATGGGTTTTTATTTTAAAACATTGGTAAAATGAAGTCTTTCTTTATTTTGAATAATAATGCATTATATTAATATCTCAGACCAGTTTTATTTGACTTACTTGTCAAATACAGGTTTGACTTTGTGCAGGCACTTTTGTAATTCTGGAAGGTTTGCCAAGAACCTGAAAAGACAAATAAAAAAACAAATACTAACAGAATGATCTTCAAAAAAAGAATTCGCTGTGAATCCTACAAAACAAGCTTAGTATTTTATTCTGAAAATATTAAAGAATCAGAATCAGACACACTTTATTTATCCCAAACTGGGAATTGTTTTTGTTGCAGCAGCCAAAGAAGCAAAACAAATAATTACACCAAAAAAATAAAAATGAGTAAAAATGAGAAATATACAAATGTACAAATAAGGCAATGAAATGGAATATTAAATCAGTATAATGTAAATGTACAATGTTAAGTGTGAAGGAGTGCATGTGAAGTACAGTTTACAGAGAGGCTATGGAGCAGTGAGTTGTCTGCCAGCCAGCGGGGTATTATTGTACAGAGTTCTTGCAGTGGGTAGGAATGTTCTCCTGTACCTGTCCTTGTGGCAGCGGAGCTGGAGCAGTCTGTTGGAGAAGGAGCTCCGCTGTCTGTCCAGCTGCAGGTGGAGAGGGTGGGTGGGGTTATCCATGATGGATAACAGTTTGTTGAGAGTCCTCCTCTCCACCACAGCCTCAAAATGGTCCAGTTTGATACCGAGCCAGCTTTCCTGATCAGTTTATTGATTGATTTATTGATTCTTTTTAAATAACCCTCCCATCCACAGCTCCTCTAGACTGGCAATCACTCACAATAACTCTACCCAATAGAGTGGTGCAGGAACAATTCCTAAAACCCAGAAATAGCATTTGACCACTTCCGGTTCCTTCGTCTCATAGTCAACTGTTTGTAGTTAAAAGGCCGAAATAAGGTCTGTTGTTAACAAAAGTCTTATAGATTTTACATTTTCTTCCATGACATAAAATATGTCAGTAAATACCCCAGCTGTGAATGTTCAAAGTTTGTATGTGTCACAAAAACAGCAGTTGCTTACAAGTATCTAAAATAAAACTACTAAACGTCATCACCCGGCACTCGTCAGCCTTCAGTTTAGCCATGGGATGTGCAGCCATGTGACTGTGATGTGGTTTGTCTATAGCCTAGCAAGTGGCGTTAATATGTGTTGATTATCCTGCTGAACAAAGCGTGATAAGATTGAATGTGTGTTTCTCAGAGCTTATTTTCTGCGATATACTGAAATCCAATGGAAAATCCCCATTGTGTTTTGTCAAGGGCGCCCACTGCGATGCTAGCTTCCGGGGCGGCCAACAAAAATATGACCTCACTGCACCTAAATCATGTTGTCTTGTTTGTTTTGCCGCGTCACGTTATTCCTGTAATGTCACCCAATGCATGCAGCCTTACCTCACTTTCGCTGAGAAGCGCACCCCGGTCTTCAGTATCAGAGGTCGTTTTGGTAAACTCGACATGACAGGCTGTATCTCAACCACCAGAGCACTGCAGAGCAAGACCACAACCAAAAGTGTCAGAAATATGGAAGTTTGTGTGTGTATATGTATGTATGTATGTATGTATGTATGTATGTGTTTGTGTGAAGGACACAGAAGATCCAGGAGCCATGACTAACTTTTCGAGTAGTTGTGTCAACAAGGACCGTGTTTGGTTTTCAATCACTGCCATGGGGCCGGGCTGGCTGGAGGCATCAGTGCTGTCGTGTTTGTCGTTCTGCTCTTTCAGCTCCTGCAGCTGTTTGAGCACTCGCAGTAGCACCTCGGCCAGAGATGTGAACCTGCAACGTTATTAAATTATCTCGACATCAGCCAATATTCATTCACTTTCAAAATGTTTGCTTTTTGCGCATTATATAGGCTTCAGTGACAGTTTGACCTTTAGGGCCTAAAACATGAACATGAATTTACCAGATTAAGCAAACCACCACATTATCGAAGTTTCCCCATATAAAGCCAAAGTAGTTCTTATAATTTTTCACCCCTCCTGGAGATGGTCCAGAGAGGTGTCAGCTGGGCTTCCGATGCAGGCCAGCTGCTGCCGGTGCTTCCACTCCCGCAGCTCCACTTCTTTTACCATAATCAGTGTTTTCAGTTTATTGACTTTGTTATCCAAATCTTTCCATTTTTGATCCGTGTCTGGACTGAAACAAGTCTGACAAAAATAAAGATATTATTTAATCTTTAGCTTTTATTAGCGTTATTGTTGACACTTTCAAACCAGATTCTTATATTTCAAAGAAAGCATGTGTCTGTTGTGTAACTACAAGAGTTACATTCCACTGTGCAAAGTTAATTTTCATATAAACATCAAGGTGTCTCCCTTCAGAGGAGCAACCAAAAATAAAACATTAGACAGATTTGCATAATGGCAAGTGACTGATGTTGGATGTTTACAGCGTTTCTGCAGCCTGTACTCTTCCTCTAAAATCATCCTACCTGTGCTTCAGAGACTGAAGCCAAGATCTTCTTTTCCTCCTTCAGGCATTCAGAAAGGATTAGAGCCAAGTTCAGAGGCTTGTATTTCTGAGTTAAAAAAAGCAATATTATCAAATACACACAAAATCAAACAAGGCTCTAAAATGTATTGTTTTATTGAACGTTATGTTTACATATCTGCGTGTGTGCCCTACCAGCAGGTATTCTTTCATCCCATTGTAATCAGGTCCCTGTAAAAGGCTGTTCTCCTGCACAGAACGGGTAAACCGTTCTTGCAGATCCCTCAGCAGTGCATGGAAACATGTGAATGCTTCATTTTCCTTCCCAGCTGCTGAATCCCTAACACAGAGCAACAGAAAATGTTTATTCACTCCAGGATTGTGACCAACTACCTGTGTTGAATGAGGATAAACTTGGGGGACATCTCTGAACAGACGAACTATCGAACCACTTCTTCACATTATTTAATTTTTAAATACCCTATTAGGGGACACATAATAGTGCGTTTAACCCTTTTTCTTATTACTTTCTCATATTATAACAGTAATTATTGACTGTATATTGGTCTGTATATAAATGTGGGTTTTACACAAAGTCTACAGTATTATTAAAATAATATATATCATCTTTCAGCACAGGAGCCCGTTTACTCAGCAGCGGTCACCAGGACATAAAGAACTGTGGGCTCATTGACCTCCCCATTTTCCTTCTCATAATTCAAAATTAGCATCTGCTGTGTCCTCGAATTGGAAGGTTGCCAGTTCAATCCCCGCAATCAACATGTTGATGTGACTTCCGGGAAGATAAGTTCATGTCAGCTTACTGTACATGAGTGAATGCTGGCTGAAGAACTGTAAGAAGGCAATTCACTATACTTTGTAGTAGGTATATTCAGTAAAATATAATTTACTTAAATATAAAACAATGTAAATATCATTTAATATGGACAATAAAAAATGACTAAATAAACCCCCTCACAGCTAGGTTTGACCACATGCATGTCTACAAAAAAGGGCTTCAAAAGGGTTACTAGAAAATGTGAAAGCTGCACACATCTGTTGTTTTTACCCAGGCTGAAGACGTTTCTTTCTGCCGCTGCTTTTAATTGAACTATTCTTATCTAACATTGCAGTGTAACTTTTATTCATGTAATTTATACCCGTGTTATTCATGTTCATTTTATTCTCCTTGCTTTTTAATAACTCTTTTTTAAATGCCATTTGTTTATGCATTTCTTAATGCTCTTAAAGTCTTTCCTTTTTTTAAAGCACTTTGAATTGCCTTGTGTTGAAAGGTGCTATATAAATAAACTTGCCGTAACTGAGCTGACAATGCAGGAAGGTGAAATGACTTGAATGAAATAGTTCAAGCTCAAATGCATTGCAAAGAAACCACTGAATACATGTTAAAGTGTAAGTGTCATTCCAGAAATGTTGGACATTTAGACTGCAAAATCTTTGAATTGATTTATCGGTTTTCCCCCAGCCCGAATGACACTCCCGCACAACGGGGTCTAATTTCCACTCCCATTGCATTCATCTGTGTATTCTTGTCAGTAAATATATATTGTTTCATCAAAACAAGTCTCTCCTGATTGAACTATAATTTAAACTCATTTTTAGTAAATTGTTAAATTGTAAAAAAAAACTGAATAGTTGCAACATAACATGCTTAGGCTACCTGGTGCCAATAACGAAAAAGGCAGTTCATATTCTGGGAAAAACACGTCATACATTAAAAACATGCAGATTATGCTAAATTATGCATAAACGTATAAAAGATAATACATTTAACTACAGGAAATGCAACACTGTAACCATAAATACTGTAATTATAATAGCAGGGATGCAAATCAATGCTTATGTTAGCTTTTACCTCAGGTATCAATGCTGGAAGGTATAAACAACTTAAGCCATAGCTGTCACGCTCTGCTGCTGAATCAGCAATCAATGCACATGTGGCTTTTAAAACCACCATGATGTATCAATAGCATGTAAAGAGAAATGGGCAATTCCTGTTAGTACTACAAACTGTCAGTGCCTGTCAGTGTCTCTTACCAGTCCAGGCTCTCTATCAGGACGCACAGGCAGTGGCGGATCTCTCTGGGGAACTTCCCCTCATACAGCTGGCTCACCCGGGCCTGGAGGGCAGCGTCCAGCCTCAGCAGGGCCTGCCACTGGGCCATCTGCAGACAGCAGAGGTGGAAGAAGTACTCAGATATTATTCTTAACTAAAAGTAGACATGGAACAGTGTAACAATACTCCGTTAAAAGTCCTGCATTTAAAGTACTACAGACAGAGCATGCTAGAACGCCCTCTCCCTACCCGGGTCCTGACACACACCTACCCTATACCAGCGGCTTGGAATCTAAAGCCCTCCCCCGGTTTCCTGAGAGGGGCGTTGCCAGATTTACCCATTTGTTCAATAGCAGGGTTTTACCATGAGATGGGCTTCCTCCACAAATACACAGAGACTGCTAACTGGGTGAACTTTGGACTTTGTTTTAACCTTGATTCACACAGTAGTTTCCTGGACTAACAGAGCTGTCACTTCAGTAATGTTTGCAGCTCTGCAGTTGTGTTTGCTGAGCAGCATTTAATCCAGGGTGTCTGCAGGTTTTAACAAGTGCAATTTTAGACTTTTTTAGACCTTTTTTAGACCATCATGGGTTAAATTTAAGACCTTCACGAAGTATTAAAAAAAAAGAAATAACAAAGCCAGATTGCCGTCAATTTACATTTATTGTCAATGAAACAAACATATTATTTACATTATTTACATGCTTTTAAGCTCTGCACTTTTGGTGGCAATTTCATCCCCCAGAACCTTAAGCTGGGAGAGTTTGTCTTTGGCAGCCCTCCTCAGAGCATTTGATTTTGAAATCAGATGTGCCATTTTGCTCCCAGCCTTGCCCTCTGCTTGCTCTGCCAACTCATCTGCCTCTTTGCCCAGGCTCTCAGTAACTTTATGTAGACTGTCCCTCTTGACTTTCAGGTCTTGTAACTGCTCCTCCGCGTGTGCCCTTTTCTTCCCTTGTGTCTCTGTCTCCTTCTTCTTCCTCTGTTCGTCCAAATGCACACGGTACCGTGACCTGGCAGCCATGACAGATTTCATTAGGTCAGGTGTAAGTGGAACCTTGGTAACGCCCCCATGTATTGCAACGTAGTCGTAAACAAGCCTGTGTGCGACCAATGTTTCTTCTTGCATATTCTCCGTCTCGATCTCTTTGTTCACTGAGAAGCCTCTCTCTACAGACGCCTGACCATGAGAAAGCAGTAAAAGGGTCTTGCGAAACGCCCAAAGATCTGGGTATGCCTTGCCGATGAAGCCATGAAGGAAGACATCTAGCCTCTTTTGCATTGGCTTGAAGGAGATGAAATCTTCATGCCTGCACTTCACAGACAACGCAGCATCGAACTGTTGGAGAATGGTGTCCCCTGAGACAAAAAGATGTAAAAATAAATTTACTTATGGCTTCCATTTAGTCATCACCATTGTGGCTTTCCTTACAGCTCTGTGGGGGTACAGTCTTTAAACCACACAAAACGGGTGCATGGAAATGATTTGCTGGAGTAACCTAACTTAAGAGATCTACACTCAAATATATTGTGATCATATTTTGACATACAATAAATACTGATCAGTTGCTAAATGCAGATGCTAAATATAATATACAAGATTATCTGAAAGTGGCACGCATAATTTTCCTCAGCCCTTTCTAGAACTCCTAGTACCAGCACAAACTCCTCCTGCCAGCTGCCTGTTGAGCAGAAATGTCTGCACAAGTCCCTTCATCTTTGCCTTGCAGCCGTCTGGATCACTGCTCATCACTGTGGGGTCTAGACAATCCATCTGCCTAACGGTACTGTACTTAAGAGGACTCTTCTCCTGTACTTTCTTCACCATGCTTGAGAGTCCTTGCATGCAGTCCCTTTTAAATTCAAGAATCCTGAGGTCTGAACTTTTGCTGTTCTGTACAGAGAAATGCGAAAGGAATGTAAGCAAAAATGCTGTACACATGGGCTTCCCCCTGATAATCTTTGACATTAAGCTATTAGTACCTTGAGGGCCTCCTCAGCACCCAAGCCAATATCAACACAGTGCACCGGCATCAAGATATTCTTGTCACCTATGTCCAGTTTGGTAAGCTGGGCTGTGGTGATGTCCTGCAGAACCTCTCGTTTCACGAAACGACGCATCAGACTCTGTTGGACGATAACAAAAGAAACATTTCAATTACATAATTACTTTGCAAAATACTGTGTACCATTTTGACTGTTGTAGATTTGCTGTGAATGTGTCTTTGTTCACAACTGTATTTGTTTAATTACAGGCCTACATAATGCTTTACTTTTGAGCTGGCGGTGTAATGGGGTGGGTCGGTGGGCTGGCATCATAACCACACCAAAACTCTCAAAATCAATTTATCAATCAATCATAAAATCCATACATCCATTTCATGACAGTTTCCTAAATAATGTTCTGCTCATTAGAAAAGGCATTACCTTGATCAACTCTGCCAGATATTTGCCTAGGTAAGGCATCACCGGCTCCTCAGTCTGGTACTTCCTTAAAAACGGATCAAATAGCTGGGCGATGCTCCTGAAAAACTGCAGCTTAGGTAGAGTCAGGGGATCTTTCTGGGCTTCTTCGATTACAGCAAAGCTTCCAGTGCCAGGATTTGGAAGCTCCTTTCTCCTCACAGCATTGGTGTACACCAGCATAGATGACCAGATATCCAACGCTCGTATCACGACAGGCAGGTTTACCAGCCATCGGTGCCCACACCATGCCAACGGGAAGCGGGTAGACCTGGTGGTCTTCTCGTAGTCCTCTCGTCTTGCGGGAACATTATGCAACAATGTGTGCAAGGCCCTGAGGATCTTGTCCACCTGCCACGAGAAGCCTGTTTTAAAGGCATGGTGTACGGTGTGTAACCCGCAGCTACCAACAGATATGAGCTGAGAACCAGCGTACAGGTCAGCATATTCCGCCTGGAACAGCTCAAAGAACTTAAAATTTACATTTGGACCATCCATTGAGATCGAAATCAGCTTGCTGAGGTCCAGGTGGCCCGCACATTCCTAAGGGAAGGAAACAAATCAACCAGTCAATTAAATTAGCATATATTTAAACAACAAAATCACACACACAGGCAATAGTTATGTGCAGCTAGCATACAAATAAGTTATGGGAGCAGAATGTAAAGGTTGGCCAATGAAAAGGAGGCATGTACAAATTATGATTAAGAGAAGGCAATTTAATACACAGATGTCCTCATTCATTCTCTCACACAGCAATTGCAGAGCACTACTTCAGAAAATGAATAAACCAAATCTCCCAATGATCAAAATATTTTCACTAAGAAACGTTTGGACATGGTGACAGAGACAACTGTATATGCGGATCAGACGCGCAGCCACACACCTTCCGATTTTAAATGGAGCCCCTTTTCATAACAGGCAGTGCCGCCGCTCCCATAACGCGCATTACGCGCTGTGCGTAGGGCACCAAGTGTCGAGGGGGCACCACCAAAAATAGCCTAATGAAAAATCGTCATAATAATTATAAGGCCGAAATTATTTCAGTAGACTATAGAAATATGAGGCACTTTTTAGGCATACTACTCAAAGGTACCGATGGTGCCCCCCTCTCCCCTCCCCCCTCCCCTCCCCACTCACTCATCACAACTCATAATGTTTTTTTATTGGGGGGGGGGCATCATGAAGGAATTATGCTTAGGGCACCAAAATGGCTAGCAGCGGCACTGATAACAGGAGATGAAATCGTTGGTCGGTCTTTGCATTACTTTTGGGATCATAAAACTACCGCAACACGGAAGTTGTATGATCCCTGCCGTACTGCAGAGACCGACGAATAACATACATCCCCAACAATGACAAATCAACTATGCTGCGCTACGCAGCAACCGACATCTGGGGCCATGTTGTTGTTATGCAACAACCGGTGCTGGGGGCAATGTTGCGTTACGATAAACCCGGTGTGACAGCTGGCTACCCCGTAACAAGATGTTACTCCAGATGTAAGAAACGCAGCGATTGGCCAAAAGTACTTCTATTAATTTTAATCAAGAGTGACATTTTTACGACCAATCAGTGGATAAAAATAATACAAAAAACTAGAAAATGTGAAATCGTCCTTCACAATCTGTTGTTTTTACAGGCTGAAGAGTTTTTTTAGCCTGCTTTAGATGAACTCTTCTTATCTAACATTGCAGTGTAACTTTTATTCATGTAATTTATACCTGTGTTATTCATGTTCATTTTATTCTCCTTGCTTTTTAATAACTCTTTTTTAAATGCCATTTGTTTATGCATTTCTTAATGCTCTTAAAGTCTTTCCTTTTTTTAAAGCACTTTGAATTGCCTTGTGTTGAAAGGTGCTATATAAATAAACTTGCCGTAACTGAGCTGACACTGCAGGAAGGTGAAATGACTTGAATGACATAGTTCAAGCTCAAATGCATTGCAAAGAACCACTGAATACATGTTAAAGTGTAAGTGTCATTCCAGAAATGTTGGACATTTAGACTGCAAAATCTTTGAATTGATTTATCGGTTTTCCCCCAGCCCCGAATGACACTCCCGCACAACGGGGTCTAATTTCCACTCCCATTGCATTCATCTGTGTATTCTTGTCAGTAAATATATATTGTTTCATCAAAACAAGTCTCTCCTGATTGAACTATAATTTAAACTCATTTTTAGTAAATTGTTAAATTGTAAAAAAAAACTGAATAGTTGCAACATAACATGCTTAGGCTACCTGGTGCCAATAACGAAAAAGGCAGTTCATATTCTGGGAAAAACACGTCATACATTAAAAACATGCAGATTATGCTAAATTATGCATAAACGTATAAAAGATAATACATTTAACTACAGGAAATGCAACACTGTAACCATAAATACTGTAATTATAATAGCAGGGATGCAAATCAATGCTTATGTTAGCTTTTACCTCAGGTATCAATGCTGGAAGGTATAACAACTTAAGCCATAGCTGTCACGCTCTGCTGCTGAATCAGCAATCAATGCACATGTGGCTTTTAAAACCACCATGATGTATCAATAGCATGTAAAGAGAAATGGGCAATTCCTGTTAGTACTACAAACTGTCAGTGCCTGTCAGTGTCTCTACCAGTCCAGGCTCTCTATCAGGACGCACAGGCAGTGGCGGATCTCTCTGGGGAACTTCCCCTCATACAGCTGGCTCACCCGGGCCTGGAGGGCAGCGTCCAGCCTCAGCAGGGCCTGCCACTGGGCCATCTGCAGACAGCAGAGGTGGAAGAAGTACTCAGATATTATTCTTAACTAAAAGTAGACATGGAACAGTGTAACAATACTCCGTTAAAAGTCCTGCATTTAAAGTACTACAGACAGAGCATGCTAGAACGCCCTCTCCCTACCTGGGTCCTGACACACACCTACCCTATACCAGCGGCTTGGAATCTAAAGCCCTCCCCCGGTTTCCTGAGAGGGGCGTTGCCAGATTTACCCATTTGTTCAATAGCAGGGTTTTACCATGAGATGGGCTTCCTCCACAAATACACAGAGACTGCTAACTGGGTGAACTTTGGACTTTGTTTTAACCTTGATTCACACAGTAGTTTCCTGGACTAACAGAGCTGTCACTTCAGTAATGTTTGCAGCTCTGCAGTTGTGTTTGCTGAGCAGCATTTAATCACATATTTTGTATCACTTACTTTCACAGGGAAATGTAACACATTACTTTCACACTTTTTTTAAATGTATACTATTACACACATTCAAGATATATAATGTTTATGTTCTACTCTTATGAATTTCGAATGATGTGCAATTCCTTGTTTTTTACTTTAACGATCAAACATCCAGATTTGAGATTAAATAAAGTATATCTCATCCTATTATCTTAAGTGTAATTCAATCATATATAGTCTTTGTATATTTATTATTATTAATAATAATAATAATAATAATAATAATAATAATAATAATGTTTACACTTCTTTATTTTTGCTGCTCTTACTTTTACCTTTACAATAGTTTGCTTAAATATGAAGGACCATTTATTGAATGTTGTTGTGGTGTTTTTACACAGTACAGCCGTTTTCTATGTTTAGCTTTTTAAGTAGAACGTTGGCTTTTCACCAGTTTCTCACTCGGGGGAGAACTGTTGATGACGAGGAAATATTGTAATGCTAATAGGTCCTCTTGGGTTGGGCCATGTGAAGGATCCCACTCAGGGACTGGACCACTGATATACTTCAGAAAACACCTCCATTGAATGAAAAAAACAATCGCAGTAGCAAAAGCACTAGGCCAATCAGGCATGGATAAAACACAGGATCAGGCTGTGTCAAGGGGGCACTAGTTTCTCCCCTGTCCAACAACAGCACATCCAAACCCGAGCCTACAGTTAAAACTACTGCTGGAGATCAGTGGGGATGGGACAGCTGTGGCACTTTCCGATGGCCCATTGGGTGGGAAACTTAAAAGAGTCACAGAACTGCTGATGCAACACGTTCTCACTCCCAACTCGTCCTATGTTGACGTGATGCCATGATCCCTTGGCGTTACATTTAAACACACTGGGAAGTTTTAGCATCAATTTTTAACCTGCAGGGAAGTCCCACAGCAACACAGAAAAGATGCTCATTTATGACCCAGTGGTCTGGTAAACTGTTATTTTGAAATGAAAAGAAACCGGTATACAGTTTCCCGTGTTCCTGAGCTGGTCAGACTTTCTGTCCTGACAGACGGGTAGAAAGTCCGACATTACACAAGCAAACTAATAAAAAACAAGGATAATTGTGGATAATTGTTGAGTAATTAACAGTGTGTGGTTTAGAACAGAATAACAAATTAGAAGGAAAAAATGACGGCGAAAAAGTCAAAAGTAAATCCAATAATTGTCACCATATGCAAAGATGCAAATGGACTCTCACAATCCAGTCAGAAATGGTTGTGCAGAGCCAGCTATTCACCAAAGTCCCTAACATCCAAATTCGGGAGACAGTAAGTTCGTTAGAGAAGCAACAAGGTCTCTCCATCCAAGACTTACTTTCAGAGGCCTCAGCAGATTTCCAATCTGACAGGCCTCTCATACTTGGATACGGTTCGTGGAGTAAACCCAATAGTAGAAAAGCTCCCCTTAAACCTACAAGAAAGATGGATAGCTCATGGATCCAATTATAAAAGAGGACCACGCAGTGACATTTCCCCCTTTCTCTGTCTTCGCTTCGTTTGTACGACGTCAGGCGAAGATCAGAAATGATCCATTTAGGCTTATTGCCTTTAAATGTTGGCGTGCTTATTGCACTTATATTTACAGTAAGCTGTTGTTTTCATATGCCTTTGATGGTAGAATGGCGAATTGTATATAATATATGTACTAATGTATGCTTTATTTCTGTATTGTATTTCTAGTTTCACAATGAGAATCTTACAGTAAACTTCAAGAAAAGACAAAGCCTTGTGATTATTGGAGGATTGAAGTTGTTAGCTACCTGTCTAGCTTTGCATAGAAACGCGCTGCCAGGGCATTAAACTTGATTTATAGTCGTTGAAAAAAGACGCATCGCAAGCCCTTGCGCAGTTGCAAGCCCCCCCTTGCGTGCTCACGTGTGTCACCTCAATTTTCTAACTTTTACGTAAGACGCAAGACGTAAGCACTGGCGCAAGCCACTATCTACATCACGTCCGGCGGCGTGTTCACATCTTCCGGTTTCATCCCCTAATAAAACCCCGCTGTTTTCGAACGTCAAGGTAGAAAGCGACGAAGAAGAAGCAACAACATGAATCCACTGGAAGAGAGACTGTCAGAAGAGGTCCGACGGTCTTCTTTCTTCTTCTTCTTCCTCTCGTCTTCGCATTCTCCTTCGCAATAATATTCTTTCCTGTTCAATTAGCAACATTTTCATCAGCCTCAAACGTTTATTTGTTGTGCGTGGCATGGTTCACAATGTGTGTGTAGAGAACAAGACTGGATATATAAACAAGCAAGCTGTCACGCCCACAGACGTCAAAATAGTAGTCCTCTCTAAGTTCGTCATTGAAAAACACATTGCTCCACCTACTGTCCTGGCGGTGAATTTCCTTTCAACGTAGTAGGCTTGGCTAAGGTTGTCATTGGAAAAACCCACTGCTCCACCTACTGTCCTGGCGGGGAATCGCCACGCAGCACACGCAACCGCCGACAAAGCAAAATGAAGTATAAACGCCTCGAGTCATTATCATAAACCATTGACTGTAAAAATAATGGACAAACCCTCAGTGACGTCACCCATAGGTTTCTGAAGAGCTCAAATGAAGCTCAAATGGCCGCCATCTTGTCAGCGCCATCTTGTCAGTGCCTGACTCCGCCTGCTCCCGGATAATCCATAAATGGTTAAAGGGTTGGGTTGTGAGTGAAACTGGGGCGGGGCGAATGAAGCCTGGCTGCTGGAACACGCCCACCTACCTCGAGGTTACCAAGCTAGCTAGAAGTTAGGCTACCGGTATATGCTAACCTGAACTGTAACTCGCAGCACTCACCAGACGTTGACATTTTCCTCCGGCTTAATACGTTTCTTGGGGTAAGTTAACCTGACACTATACAACAATACTTCAAACATGTATTTATTTATATGTTATGATGGTAAAGAAAAACTAGATTTGCTGACATTTTGTCAATGTTACTGTGAATATATCACCAATCTAGCTAGCGTGAGCAAGACTACTTCATCATTAAACAACATACTTTGATGGACTTCATTTAATGAACATATTTTCTTTAACATTATTCCCAATAACTATAACGTTAGCTAATTTAGCGGTCATTACTGGATTGCAGTAAAGTTAATCTACCCTACAGCATAAGGAGGTGACCTAAGGCACTCTTAAAATCGATACCTGCTAATGGTGCTAACATATATAATACACTTCAATAAAACATTTCACTCACCGAAAAAAACGAACCACAGAATCCTTGGATGGTCTGTTAGCACAATTAACTGCATAGCAAGACATGTTATCCCTCAGAATTTCGTATTAAAATACTCAGAAAAGCCTAACACGACCGATAGGTCAAGTTCAACGATTTAGAGAGCTGAGTGGATGAGGTGACAGCTATCCCATGCGGCTAACCTTAATATAACAACCCCAGCTGTCACTCAAATCGGCCACGCCCCTAATTATGCAGAACTTTATGGCTTAATATCTTTTGAACTGGATTTTTTAATGAAAATTCACCCCCCTCACAGTTGTCATGAACGCGGAAACTAGCTATACAGAGAAACCCGTTTTTTGAACCAGGCTGTAAACATGTTTATTTCTGCTCCAAAGTTAGACATTTTAACATGGGGTTCTATGGGGATTTGCTCTGTTTTGCAGCCAGGCCACGCGGCCATTCGAGGAACTGCAGGTTTTTGGCACTTCCTTATGGGCTTCATTTTGGAGACTCGGAAGTTGCCCCTTGGGTCATAAACGCAAGACGTAAGCGTAAGGGCTGTTAAAACAAGTATAATTCAAGCTTTACACCCAATACTTTAACGCTTCGAAGTTTTGTAACTGTAAATATGAATAACCTTAACATCATATTATGTATGTAAGTATTCCTACCAGGCAACATAATGCCTTACCTGTGGTTGTTGTTGTTGTTGTTTGTTCTTGATGTTTCTCGAAAGAGCAGCAGGAACGTAATGTAAATCAGAAAGTAACGAACAGTGCTGCCCTTATCGCTCCTGTTGCGAGTGAAACAAATAGGGCGTTTTTTTTATTCAGCTGTACTCCCACACACCACGTGATTCTCGGAAAACCGTCCCGTTGAGCTCTGTCAAGTCAACCGGAGTGTACACGATTTACACAACATCCTTGTTCACAAAATAAGGGCACGTGTTGTTTTCAACGACTCGTTTGTTAGCTCCCTACTTTTTGAACTCGTTTCCGTGAGCTGATACCGAACGACAACTCTGACTGAATCCAAGATCAGTGGCGGGATGCAGTCGAATGCTGTTCCTTAGTAAAGTGAGGCGCTTGTATTTGACTTAAAAGTATTTTCACACTATAGGCCTACTACTTTTTATTTATTTTTTACATATTAAGTTACTTGTAGCTGCATATTTAGGTTTTTAATACAAAAATATTATTCAACACACATTATTTATATTATTAAAGGCAGGGGTAGGAAGTAACTACCGTATGTAAATTTACCCATGAACTGTACTAAAGTACAATTTTGAGGTTCTTGTACTTTACTGAGTGTTTCCATTTTTGCTAAGGCACTTCTACTCTACTACAATGCAGAGGTAAATGGTGTACTCAACTACATTTAGTTAATAGTACCTTTAGTTACTTTGCAGAATGTATTAATGATGTGAAATATAATCAGCACTTAAATCAGACTGTAGTTACACATGGAGTAAATTCATACATTAATTCTAATCAAAACATATTATATATAGCCTACTATTCTAAAATGGCTGCATATTATTCTAAAATCTGCACAATGACTACTTTAACTTTTGGTACTTTAAGTATATTTTCATGCTTATTACTTTTGTACTTTTACTTGACTACAATTTTGAATGCAGGTCTTTTACTTGTAACAGAGTATTCCTCCTCTCTGGTACTTCGACTTTTACTCAAGCTTTACACCCAATACTTTAACGCTTCGAAGTTTTGTAACTGTAAATATGAATAACCTTAACATCATATTATGTATGTAAGTATTCCTACCAGGCAACATAATGCCTTACCTGTGGTTGTTGTTGTTGTTGTTTGTTCTTGATGTTTCTCGAAAGAGCAGCAGGAACGTAATGTAAATCAGAAAGTAACGAACAGTGCTGCCCTTATCGCTCCTGTTGCGAGTGAAACAAATAGGGCGTTTTTTTTATTCAGCTGTACTCCCACACACCACGTGATTCTCGGAAAACCGTCCCGTTGAGCTCTGTCAAGTCAACCGGAGTGTACACGATTTACACAACATCCTTGTTCACAAAATAAGGGCACGTGTTGTTTTCAACGACTCGTTTGTTAGCTCCCTTCTTTTTGAACTCGTTTCCGTGAGCTGATACCGAACGACAACTCTGACTGAATCCAAGATCAGTGGCGGGATGCAGTCGAATGCTGTTCCTTAGTAAAGTGAGGCGCTTGTATTTGACTTAAAAGTATTTTCACACTATAGGCCTACTACTTTTTATTTATTTTTTACATATTAAGTTACTTGTAGCTGCATATTTAGGTTTTTAATACAAAAATATTATTCAACACACATTATTTATATTATTAAAGGCAGGGGTAGGAAGTAACTACCGTATGTAAATTTACCCATGAACTGTACTAAAGTACAATTTTGAGGTTCTTGTACTTTACTGAGTGTTTCCATTTTTGCTAAGGCACTTCTACTCTACTACAATGCAGAGGTAAATGGTGCACTCAACTACATTTAGTTAATAGTACCTTTAGTTACTTTGCAGAATGTATTAATGATGTGAAATATAATCAGCACTTAAATCAGACTGTAGTTACACATGGAGTAAATTCATACATTAATTCTAATCAAAACATATTATATATAGCCTACTATTCTAAAATGGCTGCATATTATTCTAAAATCTGCACAATGACTACTTTAACTTTTGGTACTTTAAGTATATTTTCATGCTTATTACTTTTGTACTTTTACTTGACTACAATTTTGAATGCAGGTCTTTTACTTGTAACAGAGTATTCCTCCTCTCTGGTACTTCGACTTTTACTCAAGTACAAGATCTGAATACTTCTCCCCCCTCTGATTATATGCTAAGTATAAGTCATTCGAATAAACCCCACCTTCAACCAGGTACAACATGTAAGGTACAACACTGAAGTCACAAACCCATAAATGCACCAATCGTTTTAAGATATCTGATTAAAATGTACCTTGTACCTGAGTTCGCACTGAAGTATTGCTACTTTTACTTAAATTAATAATCTGAGTACTTCCACCTCTGTCCAAGACACAAACTCAATGTCAGTTGAACTAGAGTTTAACCCTTTCAAACAGGAATATCATGTTTCCATTGTCTGCATTTCTTTTCACTATTAGATAGCTGGACCCTACAACTTTTTCACTCGACACATTTAAACAAGCAAACCAGGACCACACAGGTGTGATTTATATACATCATGGCTGCATTCAGTTGAGTGCAAGTGCAGTCTGAATGATACTTTATTGACATCTTAAAGCAACAGAGCCTGCCCTTTTTAAAAACTGCTCTCTTCAAAAATGTTCTTGCCCCACTTTCCAGCACATTTTACACAATAAAAAACAGCCTGGGAATATTGAGGCTGCTTAATCCATCAACAAACGGAAGTCTCAATTTGCAACAATTAATCAGATTTCCCATAATATTGTATATTAATGATATTTATAGATGAATTATCGTATATTTTCTCCCTGAAGCCTAATATTTCTACTCCTTTAAGTGTGTGTTTTTTGTTCTATATTTTACTGGGCAGTAAGTCCTGGGCAACCATTCCGAAATGTATTAAAATGGGGGCTTTATGCAATATTCTGGATGTGGTCAGTTGTTCACAAAAAAAGAAAATACAAGGACAAATAATGAATTTAAAAATAATGTTGAAACTTCTTTCTTAAGAGCGTCGGTGGAACCAGAAAGTAAGTGGTTCAAGTCCCCGAAAGACCAAGTGCCTGAACAAGGTACTGTTACATACGCTGCTCCCTGGGCAGCATACATATGGCAGCACACTGTTCCTAACACTAGGATGGGTCAAATGCAGAATGTAAATTTCCCTTCTGTGGGACCATTAAGGGTTTCTTCTTCTTCTAGAACATGGCGGAGTGAACATCTATTGTTTTATTGTTTTACCTTCTGATTACGATTAGTCACTTTTGCCGTTTTGCTGACTGATTCAAATAAGGAGGATCACTTCGATAGACCTCTGACGTAAATCGTGTTTCTTCCGGATTCTTCCAATTCTTAGCTATCCGGGAGTCACGTGGTTCTCGATAAATGTTGTCGGAGCATGCTTCAGGTTCATGGAAGCAGCAGATAGATACAGATACTGTATTTCCGGCTGCTCACAAAATAAAAGCTCCATAAACTTGTGCTGGGACATGACTCATGCTGGCAAATGAAACAGTGGTGCCACTGTTTCAAAGCAGACAAAAGTGTAACAGGCCTTATAGAAAACCGTTCAATGATTTAAAGGTCCCCTATTATGCAAAATGCACTCTTTGATGTCTTTCATACAGAGATATGTGTCCCTGGTGTGTAAGCAGACTCACAAAGTGTAAGAAAACACAACCCTCTCTTTTCCTCTTTACCCGCATCTCTAAACGTAGGCTGTACGTAAAACCGGTCTCACATCAGTTTTTTTTAATTTCCTTTTTGTATTAACTTGTATTTGTTTTATTGTTTAGTGATTTGTTTGACACTGCTATAATCCCTTTCATTTCAGTAGCCTCTCTCTAATGCAACACCATTAATGTATCTGTGATTGTCCATTGCAATCTAATTGCATATGTTATATTTATTTTATATACTTTTGTTCTCTGGTATGGGGAGAAACAGAATGAGGTTCTGTGTGACACCAATAGAGCAAATGACAATAAAGTTGACTTGACTTTTAAATATATTTTGTGAACCATATGTCATGAGTAATCATTTTAGAGGCAGACATACCTGGATTGATGATTGTGAAGCTGTTTCTGTCTTGTAAAACCACAGGCTATGGACAGAAAGCACCTTTGTACAAAAGAAACAGTAAATACTCATTTCCATTATGAAAGAAGGTTCATCTGCCTTTCAGGTGGCATAGAACATCCACCTGTGCAACTGAGCAGTACAACTTAAGATTGATATTTTTAGATTTTTAAATCTCAAAATGTTCAAACACCGTGTGTGTTCTTCAACATAAATGTCCCATTTAAAATGTGTTGAACATTTATCATTTACAGTAAGCATAAAGATTGGTCGGCTAAACTCATTTATTGTATTGATGAATATGATGCCTTTATTATTAAAAAAATAAAGGCATCAGAGTTCCTACAACTTATGGTAAGTTCAATTTAAGACTTAAAATAATTAAAACTGTCTCGAACACTAACACAGTTTTTCACACATGTACAGTGGGGCAAAAAAGTATTTAGTCAGCCACCAATTGTGCAAGTTTTCCCATTTAAAAAGATGAGAGATGCCTGTAATTGTTATCATAGGTATACCTCAACTATGAGAGACAGAATGAGAAAATAAAATCCAGGAAATCACATTGTAGGATTTTTAAAGAATTTATTTCAAATGATTGTGGAAAATAAGTATTTGGTCAATAACAAAAGTTCATCTCAATACTTTGTTATATACCCTTTGTTGGCAATGACAGAGGTCAAACGTTTTCTGTAAGTCTTCACAAGGTTTTCACACTGTTGCTGGTATTTTGGCCCATTCCTCCATGCAGATCTCCTCTAAAGCAGTGATGTTTTGGGGCTGTCGCTGGGCAACACGGACTTTCAACTCCCTCCAAAGATTTTCTATGGGGTTGAGATCTGGAGACTGACTAGGCCACTCCAGGACCTTGAAATGCTTCTTACGAAGCCACTCCTTCGTTGCCCTGGCGGTGTGTTTGGGATCATTGTCATGCTGAAAGACCCAGCCACGCTTCATCTTCAGTGCCCTTGCTGATGGAAGGAGGTTTTCACTCAAAATCTCACGATACATGGCCCCACTCATTCTTTCCTTTACACGGATCAGTCGTCCTGGTCCCTTTGCAAAAAAACAGCCCCAAAGCACGATGTTTCCACCCCCATGCTTCACAGTAGGTATGGTGTTCTTTGGATGCAACTCTGCATTCTTTCTCCTCCAAACACGACGAGTTGAGTTTTGACCAAAAAGTTCTATTTTGGTTTCATCTGACCGTATGACATTCTCCCAATCCTCTTCTGGATCATCCAAATGCCCTCTAGCAAACTTCAGACGGGCCTGGACATGTACTGGCTTAAGCAGGGGGACACGTCTGGAACTGCAGGATTTAGGTCCCTGGCGGCGTAGTGTGTTACTGATGGTAGCCTCTGTTACTTTGGTCCCAGCTCTCTGCAGGTCATTCACTAGGTCCCCCCGTGTGGTTCTGGGATTTTTGCTCACCGTTCTTGTGATCATTTTGACCCCACGGGGTGAGATCTTGCGTGGAGCCCCAGATCGAGGGAGATTAGCAGTGGTCTTGTATGTCTTCCATTTTCTAATAATTGCTCCCACAGTTGATTTCTTCACACCAAGCTGCTTACCTATTGCAGATTCAGTTTTCCCAGCCTGGTGCAGGTCTACAATTTAGTCTCTGGTCTCCTTTGACAGCTCTTTGGTCTTGGCCATAGTGGAGTTTGGAGTATGACTGTTTGAGGTTGTGGACAGGTGTCTTTTATACTGATAACGAGTTCAAAAAGGTGCCATTAATACAGGTAACGAGTGGAGGACAGAGGAGCCTCTTAAAGAAGAAGTTACAGGTCTGTGAGAGCCAGAAATCTTGCTTGTTTGTAGGTGACCAAATACTTATTTTACCGAGGAATTTACCAATTAATTCATTAAAAATCCTACAATGTGATTTCCTGGATTGTTTCCCCCATTCTTTCTCTCATAGTTGAAGTGTACCTATGATGAAAATTACAGGCCTCTCTCATCTTTTTAAATGGGAGAACTTGCACAATTGGTGGCTGACTAAATACTTTTTTGCCCCACTGTATATTGTAACATGAAATATAAAACCTGCCAACTTTGGTCCAGTGAAGTGTCAAATCTTTCAGATACTTAAAAGATTTGACACTTCTCAAATTCAAACTCACTTTAAGTGTTGCTGGTCCCAATACATTTGTTATCCGTTTCCAAATAATTTGAGAACGTTTCAATCGTTGGCTGTTTTGAAAGACTGATTCTGAAACATTTCAATACTAGCTTAGGCTGTATATTTAGATTATTGAATCTAATGCAGAACTCGGAGGTATTTCACTGTGATGGAAATTGTATTTTAGAGAGTTTTGGGATGTATGAAAAGCATGTTCATAAAAAAATGGCTTTTTAATGTGTTTGTACATATACAGTATATACACAATATATACTCTGATCCTGGTTCATGTAGGAGTGACACAACAAAAGCAGCAGCCCCTCAGTTGGGGATCTTGATCCGGATGGACGGCAGCCGGATGGCCGCCGCCCTCACCTCGGCGATCATGTCCACACCAAGCGGCGCCCTGCAATACAACACGCATGAGATCTGATGGTATGATAGGATTAATATTATTGTTGATTGCTATCAACTGAAATTGTAAATACTTACTTTGGCTCATAGGAGACATCCACATTAGGAGGTAGTATTCCTTTCCCTTCTCTCAGGCGCTCAACACCATTCCTGGTATAAAAAGACAAAAAGGAACTCAACAGGGGCAAATCATCCAATTAGATTCACGTCAAGCTTTACTGAACCTCAATATACCCACCATGCAATCATCACTCCGTTGTCAGTGCAGAATTCGGCAGGAGGGCAGACCAGGTGTAGTCCTGTTGTCTCAGTGATGATGCTCAGAGTCTTGCGGATGTACTGATTGCTGGCTACTCCTCCAGACAGGACCTGTCAAAGAAGCATTATTGACAAATAATCAAATCAGAAGGCACAGTGTTCAGTACTTTCAGATACCAAAACCCTCTCTGTGGGCTTTAACTGTATACACATTTTGTGGGTGAACTACTTCTTTAGTTTCCGAAAACAGCTGGCCATTGTTGTTCTTTACTATTTTATGTGTACACCTTTAATTTGGTATTGAATATTTTCACCGGCTATTTATTTATATTTAGGTTTCATTATTTGGATTTAACTGATCTAATACGCATGTAATAGCAGTCACCCATTCTTCGAGCTTGTAGAGTTATATATTTTTTGTCATAAACAAGTCAGAGTTTGAATATTTAACAACACCTTTATTCTGCCTGAAAGATAACCATTTGATTTCTAGTTAAAACATTTGAATTATTAGCCTTTTTTTCCTGAACCTTGTGTACGTTTGAATTTTGTTTGTTTTTCTCACTCACCAGGGTGGGATTGCTGGATGGCAGCAGGCCGTTCTCCTTGCAGAACACAATGGCTCTGTGCGTGCGCTTTGCCAGATGAGAGGCCACTGTGTGCTGTGTGGCGGCTGCAATGTCCTGCACACAGGACAGCAGAGTCCCCTGCTCTACACCTGCAGAGGGTCAAAGTTACACACCAGTCACAGTTTCTGTCAACATGTGAGAATACTAGGGAACTAGCGTCAGAAGGTATACTTTTTTTAAACAAACATTATCTAGAGTGTGTTTATTTTATGGCTTGCATCTTACTAACTTAACCCATCATTTTTTTTGCCATCAAGACATGGTGAAAAATGCATGTCATACATTGGAGAAAAGTAGGAAAGCTCGATTGTAATATATTATAGCCGAAGCTTCCAGATCTTAAACCTCTATTCATCTTGTATTGCATTTGCTATGTACTTTTGTTTTTAGTTTGTTTTACATTTTCCAAAAGAATAATATTCTTACATGCGTTTCATTTTAGACACTTTGTCTTTCCATTTGCATGAAAAGCAAGGTAAACATTTAACATGTATGATCCCAGTTGAGTGCAGTTCAGTGCAGTACTCATGTTTGTCATTTCTGAGACCATGTGTGGTATCCTCATACCTTCCTCTGCCTCTTTTTTCATAATCGCCATGTTGACTTGATTCCGTAGCCCAGCAAAAGAAAAGCAGCAGTCGTAGGTTTGTCCCATGGGGGTCCTGAACGGGAACCTTGCCCTGTCTCCATCCTTCGCTAGAAGCTCTATAGCCTGTCCTCCACTCAGTGTTGAGCACTGCGGGTGTTTTATGAGGGACAAACGCCTTGCAACCTGAATCAGAAAAAGAAAAACATTAGGTGTTTGAATACACAAATTGAACAACATGAAATCAGAAAATATGTTTATTTAATGTGAAATTAATGTAAAACTCCCGTAATATGGCACTTGGTTTGCGGTGCTTAAAGTGCCAAAAAATACATTTGAAAACTTCAACAGTAATGTCTCTTTCAAGAAATCCCGACCCGGTTACTGAAGAAAATCTACGGACCTTATTAGCCGTTGTAGGAAGTATTTTCTTTCTACCAAATGAAACTTCTCAACAAACTAGGTGATTGTACAGCAGAGCAAAGGAGAAGGCCATTAAAGCAAGGGTAAAAGAAATTGCTGTTCAGCTTTTCAAATTCATTTTAGGCGCTCTGAGAGACACAAGTCAACTGCCATGTAGATCAATGGATCAACATGGCACTTGGTTTGCGTTGCGGTAAATAAAGCTTTATTTGTATAGCTTTTTCCATACACCAGGTGCAGCTCATAGTGCTTCAACAACATGGCACACATCACAATTTCCCTGTAAGCGTTCCCTGGCCTCAAAGAGTTGAATAGCCCCTGACCTTGATTGATAAATGGCAGAAAAATGCTAGATACACTGCCTGGCAAAAAAAAAGGTCACACACTCTAACAATTCGTTGGACCGCCTTTAGCTTTGATTACGGCATGCATTCGCCGTGGCATCGTTTCCACAAGCTTCTGCAATTTCGCAACATTTATTTCTGTCTTGCATTAATTTTTCGCCAAGATATTGTATTGATGACAGGAGATTCGGACCACTGCGCAAAGTCTTATGCAGCACATCCCAAAGACTCTCAATCGGGTTCAGGTCTGGACTCTGTGGTGGCCAATCCATGTGTGAAAATTATGTCTCATGCTCCCTGAACCACTCTTTCACAATTTGAGCCCGATGGATCCTGGCATTGTCATCTTGGAACATGCCCGTGCCATCAGGGAAGAAAAACTCCATTGATGGAATAACCTGGTCCTTCAGTGTATTCAGGTAGTCAGCTGACCTCATTCTTTGGGCATATAACGTTGCTGAACCTAGACCAGACCAACTGCAGCAACCCCAGATCACAGCACTGCCCCCACAGGCTTGTGAGCTTTTTTTTGGCCAGGCAGTGTATGTAGGTATAGAGGAAACATTTGTATTTTTGAATGGAACAATCCCTTTATGACCTTACTTTATCCATCGTATCTCCGGGAGCTTCATCCATAGAGTGACCCAGAAGCAGGAAGTCGTCCACCCCTCGAGCCACAGCGAGCAGCGAATGACCTCCAGAGACCAGCAGCACCAGGAAGGGGAAGGGAACCGGTTGGAGCATCCTGACGGTGAGAGCATGGGCCTCCATGTGGTGGATGGGGATGAAGGGCTTGTTGTGCCGCCTCACAAACCTCCGACTGAAGTCCAGCCCGATGCCCAGGCTCAGGCCCAGGCCAGGCTTCACAGTGGTGGCCACAGCGAAGAGCTGGCTGGGGGCCACAACGCTCCTCTCCAGAGCCTCCTGCACCACCCGCTCTAGGTTCTCTCTGTGGAGCTGCTGGGCCACTGTGGGGATGATGCCTCCAGTCCTGCAGCATTCAAGAGGGAAGAGATATAACCAGTAAGTACTCAGAACGAGTACTTAAGCAAAAGTCAAAGTACCAGAGTGTAGAAGTACTCTTTTAAAAGGTAAAATTCCTGCAGTCAAAATACTACTTAAGTAACAGTAGAAAAGTATTGGCATCAAAGAATATTTCAAGCACCGAAAGTAAAAGATCTCATTTGGCAGATTGGTCCATTTCAGAATAATATATGATGAGTATTGATGCATTAAAGTGTTATCAAAGCTGGTATAGGTGCAGCTAGTTTTAATGAGTTTGTATAGCCTTCTGCAGGGAAGCTTTTTAATTTACTTCAGCTGTAACCAAAGTCTGATTTAATGGTTGATATATATTTCACATCATTAATCCAAAGTTATTAAAGGTGTTAAATAAATGTAGTCGAGTAAATTATTTACCTCTGAATTGTAGCTACAAATTGATGAATGCATTTTATTAATTTTGTGACTGATTTGCCCCCATATAATAAGGTCCAAGTGAGATAAACATTTTTTTAAAAGCCTTAAAGCAGTAAACTGAATGCAACCCACCTGAGATGGACTTCTTTCTGTGAGTGTAGAGACTCCCCCAGTATTTTCCCTGTCTCGTCCATCACAGCAGCTCCAGTGTCATCACAGCTTGTCTCAATGCCCAACACTAGCCTGGAACAAGCGGCTTTAAACGAAGGACATAACCACAATGTGTGTCTTAACTGTAGCAGCCTTTTTACTTTTGTAGGGAACATGGTTATGCCCCTTCTAGGAGTTAAAACAGTGAAAAAAAAGAGTGTGACCTCACATCATTTCCCATTGATTTGTAAACTCGTAAATAAAATTAAAAACGGAGACTAAAATAGCAAAGGCATGACATAAGGTTTCAAGAGAATGAACAAACGAGAGAAAAAACAACAACCTTGTCGAGTTCCGAGCAGAAAACACAATTAGTTTTCTGTCTACTCTAACGCGTGTGGCTGTGTCACATGAAAATAATTCCGTGCACCACCAGGTTTTTGACCTCTGATAAAGTACAGACTTCTCGACACGAATACAAAAATTGACAATACACCTTAAATATACAATTATTAATGTTACTTCAATTCTAACCAGAAATAGCCAATAACTTGAATAATCGTGTAGAAAATAAAGTATAGGTCCAAAAAATGAATGATTTTCTAGGGGGACATTTAAGTCCGGTGCACTAATGCGTGCGCATGGAGTTCAGCGACTGACTGCTTCCTGACTTTACAACATCTTCATCAACGTTTTGATGTCAGAAGAGGTAAAGTTGATTTACTGTCATTAAAACTGTACAATGTGCGTTATGTGATATGTGTGGGTAGCTGGTGTGTGTTATGTGTTACAAACATGGCCCATTGAAATCAGCCTTCACTATGTAGCAGCGGGCTGTGCTGCCTTCCCGGTTACCAGAAATGCCGTGCTCAGTGTTGTCAGCGGTGGAATGTAACTAAGTACATTTACCCAAGTACTGTTCTTAAGTCAAACATGTAGGTACGTGTACTTTACTTGAGTATTTTGAGATAACGCTTATTCATACTTTTATCCACTATATTTTGAAGGCAAATGCTGTACTTTTAACACCACTTCATTTATTTTACAAATGGAGTTACTAACTACTTTGCAGATGTTGATTATTAATACAAAATATAAATTAACTAGTACATTATTATAGGGAAAACTACTATATAAAGTAACTCCAGAGGTTGAACCATTAATTATGATACAATTCATAAAAATATATCATTCTTAAATGATCTATTCTGCAAAATGTACTTCTACTTTTGGTACCCAAAGTATATTTTGATGCTAATACTTTTACTTCTACTTCAGTACAATTTTGAATGCAGGACTTTTACTTGAGTAATTTTACACTGTTATATTGCTACTTTTAATTCAGTAAATAATCTAAGTACTTTTTCCATCTCTGGTTGTTTGAAGGCAACATATTAACATTCTAAATAGTATATCTGAAATAACTCAAAGTGTTGACATGTCTCTTGAATTTCACAGCATCAGACAACTGCCATTTAGGGGTTAATAAATAGAAGAAAAAAACAACCTAAAAACCCGAATTCAAGCTACTTTTTGGTAACCTTTAACTAATAGACTTAATTTGGGTTAGAGTAAAATTATTTTTTAACACTAAGATATCAAAAGATTAAATGCGTCCTTACTTTGATTTGTGTGGTTGTGTTGAACAAACCAGTACTTTTCATGTGTCCTTAAATTTGTATCTTTTTGACTCTCAGTGTACTGTATTTTTTTGTGCTGTAGGCTTAAAATGTACAGGGCTCAGGGGAGCTGAATGTTGCTAAAGCTATCAAAATACACTTAAATGCCTCGGATCACATCTTAATATTACTGCTGTGAGTATCGAGGGACATCCTGTTGCTAGCGGATAGGTGAAAGGTTACTATTAGATCGTGAATAATAACAAATTGTATGTTCAATACATATTTTAGACGACACTGGTAGATTTTCCGTCATTTTTTACTCCTGTAAAGTAGTTTTAAACAAGGCTGTGGTACACTTTTTGCCACGACCAGGGAGCTTTAGCTAGCATTAGCCCTCTGTTTACCTGGGTTTTAACAAGCATTTCATGTTGACTTTTCTAAAGGAGGCATGGAACACCCAGCTTGTATTTTGGAGGAATTGAAGCAGTATGTCGTAAATGAGGCCCCACCAACAGTGTATCACATCCCAGATTTCATAACGGAAGAGGAGGAGACCTACCTTCAACAGAAAGTGTTTAACTCTCCCAAAACTAAATGGACGCAGCTGTCAGGAAGACGGCTTCAGAACTGGGGAGGGTTACCACACCCAAAAGGCATGCTGGCAGAAAAGATTCCTGACTGGCTCCACACGTACTGTGAGAAAATCTCCTCTCTAGGTGCATTCAGTGGGAAAACGGCCAATCATGTGTTGGTGAATGAGTACAAACAAGGGGAAGGGATTATGCCTCATGAGGATGGCCCTCTGTACCACCCTACTGTCACCACCATCAGCCTGGGTTCTCACACCCTGCTGGACTTCTACATGCCCGTCAGCAGCCAGGAGGACGATGCACCGCAGACGGAGGAGAGCCGCTTCCTCTTCTCCCTGCTAGTGAAGCCGCGCAGTCTCCTGATCCTGCAGGAGGACATGTACCAGCATCTCCTTCACGGCATCCGGCCCCAGGGAGAGGACATGCTGACGGACAAGGTGCTGAACCTGTCTTCTGCCGGGGCCCAGCCAGGAGAGACACTCACCCGAGGCACCAGAGTGTCGCTGACCATACGACACGTGCCCAAAGTTATGAAGGCAAAGCTTCTACTGGGGAGGAAATAAATAAAGACATAAAAGTTTGTTATGGTACTAAATGCTGTGTTTGCCACCGACACCATCTACTTTAGTCTCACAAGGCTGCTTGATCAACTATATTTCATATACGTTGTCTGAATTTAATCACTGCAGCTTGGTAAAATTGATCTAGTCATTTCAATGCTTCAGTCATTTTACTTGACATTATCAAATGCAACAATACAATATAGTTGCAATTATGAATTGTTTAAAATATGGATTAACTTGTACAATATTTCAAAGGGGCCATATGAGGCATATTTCAGCTTCCTATTTGTATTTTTTGTCTCTACTGGGACATGTCTCCGTGCTTTAATGTTCAAAAAGCTCTTTATTTTTCTCATACTGCCTGTGCTGCAGCACCTCTTTTCACCCTCCGTCTGAAACCAGAGCCCAGTCTGCTCTGATTGGTTGGCTGGCCGGCTCTATTGTGATTGGTCAACCGCTTAAATATGTCCCGCCCCTTAGCCTATCACGTACAATGTGTTGGAGCGATAGCCAATAGAGTGCAAGTGTTACATAGAGAGAAACTCCCTCTGGAGGAAACACACACAGGGATTTTAGCCTTTACAGACTATTTACATGCACTAAAACCGCTATAACACAGGACAGGAAGGGTAGAACCCCGAAAGTGTAATAGGGCTGCTTTTAGGGTGTTTGGTATCTTTTGCTGCAAATATAGTTTTAATAGAAAAAGTATTTTTATTTGGTATTGGCTTTAGCTGACTGACTAACAATAATTCAGGTGTTACAACTGGAGTTTTTATTGATTTGTCATCTTCTTGTTTGAGCACTACATACATAAAATGGATACACAATTGGTATTGGTTGTGCTGATTTGTGTATAAATGTTTACTTTATTCATTTATTTTCACCGCTACAAATAAGACTAACCAATATAAATGCTTGCTCAATATAAGGGGGTGATTTCCGCTTTTCACAGGTTTACAAGTATCAGCAGATAAGCAACTGTAGAACAGAAATGCAAAGAAATGTTTGAGTTAACTCCAAAACCTGACACCACTACAGAGCATTGACAATTTAATTCTTTGAAGAATAATGGCCAATTCTGGTGTATATATTAATATTGGACTCAAATAGAGGATTGTTTAAGCTCTTCTAGAAACCCACTTTATTTCAACTAAACATTCAAATGTGATGTACGTTTGTTTCATTCAAGTTTATTGTAATCTTTGAAGTTATAAATGGCGTGTTTATGTTTTAAGTTGGAACATCTGCCTTAACTGTTGGGCCAGGGGCTGCTACAATAAGTCTACCAACAGAGAAAATAAATGGCAAGTGTTTTGATAAATGACCAATGTTAGTGGTCAATGGTAGTCATTTTTTATTCATGCAAAGGTTTCCGAAACTGCTGTTTTCAACTTTACGTTTTTAAATATGGAAATTTCCTGCTTTTCTCTGATTTATATATTAAAATAATATTGAAGTGAATATGTTTTGGTTTTGGACCAAACATTTTAAACTAAGACTTTAATGAGATTTTAAGACATCACAGTGGATTTTGAGAAACTAGGATGGACGCTTTTCACGAAAATTTGATATTTTATGGACCAAACCATTAATCTAGAAAACAATTGTCAAGTTAGTGGATAATCAGTATTGGGAAAGCCTGTTGGCTGATCTGTTATGGAAATCTTATAATGCACAGGTCATGTTAGATGGCATGCAGGCGTAGTTTCTATCCTGCAAAACTGAAGGCTTTGTCATCACGTGCTCTGTCCTGAAAATGCACTGACTTTTGTTTCACTCTGGTGCGAAATCATATTTCACAGGAGAGCGCCGAAACAATGGAGCCCCAGAGGAAGCGCTGGAAAGGCTCTACGTACGGCTCCGAGTGCGGCTCTGACTCCTGGACTGTTTACCCTGTGCTGTCAGATGAGCAGTCACAAGATGTGGAGCTGGTGGAAGCATTTGCTGCACCCGTGGTCAACAAGAAGGAGACATCTCGACTTCTTCGCGAGCTGAGCAGCCTCTACCCAATGAGCGGCCTTCAGCACATCAAGAGGGTGCGGGCAGTGAAGGGCAGCCCCCAACCTCTGGAGGTCCTCCTGTGTCTTGTCAGCGACGCACCACACATGGAGATTCTAAGCATCGACTCTCTGCTCCCCTCGGGAGTGAAAAATGACGCATTCGGTGAGCCTTTTCGGGTTAAGATCCCTGCACGCCCCCCCTTGACCCGCCCCCAGTTTGAACAGGCTGGAAAACACTGGCCCACCTCCTTCCATGAAGACAAACAGTTGACGGTGGCCCTCAGGGGAGAGCTCTTCAGTGCGCCTCAGAAGGCCAGGATGCACGCGTACATGATGTCTGCTGTGACTGCGGCCAAAGCAGGAAGTGAGTTGGGGATGGAGGCGGTGGGGGCCGTTGTGGTGGACCCATCAACAGAGAAGGTCATCGCAGTGGGCCACGACAGCAGAGGAGACCACCCCCTCCATCATGCAGTCATGGTCTGTATTGATCTTGTAGCACGTAGCCAGGGCAGCGGGTGTTATTCTTTCGACCAATACGCCACTTGTACGTTTACTCCCCCAGCCTCGGATACCTCTCAAAGCGCTCCCAGCTCTCTGCCGTACATCTGCACTGGGTACGACCTCTACGTGACCCGAGAACCTTGTGTCATGTGTGCCATGGCGCTGGTCCACTCCCGGATCGGGCGGGTCTTCTACGGGACGGCCTGTGCAGACGGAGCCTTAGGGAGCAAATATAAAATCCACTCGCAGAAGGATTTGAACCATCACTTTGAGGTTTACAGAGGAGTGCTGGAGAAGCAGTGTGAGGATCTGACATCCCAAGAGGGGTTTCAGAGAAGGGTGGATTATTAACGGATCAGTTTCAGTTTGCGTCACTTGGAGCGTTCAATTGGAGGTGTACTGTTGAAAACACTTTCTTACATCAGCATTTGTTTTAAATAAAGTTTTTTATCTTTTGGTTATTGTTGTTAGGGCTGCTCAATAATCAGAATTGCAATATGGACTATAGCAATATTAAAATCGAAGAAAGCACAATATTCAAAAGGCTAAACATGTATTCAAATATGGTTTTGAATAGAAAATGATTAATCCCTAGAATATTACAATTGGAATTTGCTGCACAATTTTTCCAAATTGCTGCATCATGCTGCACAATTTGGAAAAATTGTGCAGCCTTAGCTTGTTATAGAAAACCAATAAAATGGCTGCCTTCCCTCCCTGTGATTTAAAGGCTTGTTCGGAGCAAGTCAGAAACCTGAACCTTTGACGCCTTTTTTTTTTCTTCTTTGGTCCAGATCATCGGTTATTGAGCATTTGTTTTACTTTTTTAATTAAATGATGCAAAATGGCAAATGTTTAGCTGTGATTTTTGTAAAGTTTGATGCTTCAGGATTTGAAGAGGCTCTTTTTCTCCCCTTGGCTGCAGCGGGTTGAAAATCCAGGTGTGTGTTCATTTTATATTTTCCCTGTGGAATCTTACAGAATCCAGCATCTTTCCAAGGCTGTAAAATATACTTTCAAGATGTAATGCACATTGATGATGGCTTAGGCTCTCGTTAACCCTACGGAATTTATATAGAAAGGGCTTTTCTGATAAACCCCGGTCTACCAGTGTTAACATCTCAGGTCAAAAGGAAGCCCTTCTACTGACAATCCAGCTTATTATCAGAACAGCTCACACCAAATTTGTGAATATTCACTGTATTATTTTTTTAAAGAAAACCATGTGTAGAATGCACTTATAGGCTGAGAAAATCCTCCAATTATCTGACTTCTTTTACGAAAAGTACCCAAAAACTTTGGTTACATTCCTGACATTCCTTATCTTGTCCATGCATTGCTCAGCTATTAAAAAAGAGTCTTTGAAGAAAGTTTGAGGGCTCAAACTTTTTAATAAGATTAGAGAACAAGAAATATTAAGAGCTAATGGCTGTGGCCAAACAAAGCAGAACTAGCTGCCTCGATGATAGCAAAAGAGTCGTCTAAAGAAAAGCAGCTACATTATGTAAGTGGATCACAGAGATACTGTAGACCTCCCTCAGTAAACACTTAAACAGACAACATTCTCTTGTTTCTAAACACAGGACTTCTTTAACATACATGACATAATATTCACAAAATAATCTGTACAATGAAAACAACCTGCCCTGTTCTGATTGAGCTACAAATGATTCACATACCAAGGAAACTGTGCAAATAAAGAGTATGATTCCATTCTTCACTCAGCATGAATACGTTTGACACCCATTACAAAATGAGAGGGTACCAATGAAACATCGAGCCACCGGCCCCTCATCCTTAGGAAGTAAACATTGTTGAAAAATACATTTGGGGCTTCTCTGTGGCTAGAAACATACTCCCAGTTTGTGTTGCCATGTGAACTGAGGGCAAAAAAGAAACAACCAAAAGCCTCACCAACGCCTGGGCCAGCCCAGGTCTATGCAGGCCAAAAATATATCATTAAATATTCACATAAGTTAGTTATGCATATGGCATCCTGTCCTCTACGAACCTACTCCTGCCCTCCTTTGAAACGTTTCGTCTCAAACCTGACACATCTAAACGAACACAAACTGTACGACTCGGTACACACACCGGAGGCACACACTACACAGGTAGTCACTTCTGCTGCTATGAGGCACAGCGCTCACCATAACTTAATACTTGTTGATGCCGAAGATTCTCACTCCGTGTAGTTGTGGCAGCTTGGGGATCAGGACGCTCAGGAGCGAGGCGGTGTTTATGATGAAATGTGTCGTGTCGTACTTTGTGTAGAAACTTGCCAGGAAGTATCTGTGGAGCAAATAAACAGTTAGAAAGTATCCCTGCCTAAGTGCTTATATAAGAAATGTGTAGCTGTAGCAAGACAAACCCACATTTCTGACAAAACAACTCTAACAAGACACAGAGTTCGGACATGTCTTGAAGTAGTGTGGGATCATAGGAGCACCTCTGCTGTTATTGCACAATTATATGTGTCTGCTCTTTCCCAATACCGATTCAACCTGATGAGAGCACTGAATAAATGTTAATGTTAAATGTTAACAATCAGTGGTTCTCTCGGACAGAGTACATTGGGAGCTCAGTGGGCTTCGGACAACTTTAGATCCAGGATATTCTTAGCAGTGGTTAAGTTATCTTTAGAGATCTCCTCAAAACAAACAAACATGCTGATGAAAACCATTTGATAAAGCATTTCCATGTAAAAAGTCAGTGTCCCCCCAAGCTGTTCGTCAGACAGATAGGGCTGATAGCCGAGCCACGGCTAATGTTAGCTCAGATTGCTTCTCTGATAACTTAACATCCCTTTGTCCACATACAGCTCCGGAAAAAATAAAGAGACCACTGCAGCATTATCAGTTTCTCTGGTTTTAAGTTTTAAAGGTATGTGTTGAACTCCACCAGTGTATGAGTTAAAAACAAATGTTTTGTTTGTATCGTATTCTATAAACTATTCTGTGTTGGAATTCAGCAGACACCGGAATGGCTGCCATACATGCAGAGATAAAGATTTAAGCAAAATTTGGAGTGGTCTCTTCATTTTTTCCAGAGCTGTATTATGTAAGTCGTTAATACCTGGCTAAATATAGAGTTAAAAAATGCCAGGGCCAAAAAAAAGTGTATCGTTACAAATGAATTAATGACATCTTATAGTAAGAGAGACAGTACGACGTTACAGGAGAGCAAATTAATATACCGTTACTTTGATTTAACGTTTGGGATACTGTAAGTACGAAATATATATCAGGTCTAGTTTTCTTTAACATTACAAATGACATATTATACCTTTAATTCTGTTGTCATGGTTAACATTTTACAGATGATGAATGTTTTCCTTTACGTTTGGTAGTCAGAGTTACCACAGATTTGATAATTATATAAAAATGTTTCCTTTATCCAAATCAGTGTAAAGACACAACCATAAGATATGTAATACATACAGGATGATGGGGGAGATGGTGAAGAACTTTCTAGATGAGGTGAACTGCACGCCGTAGTCCAGCTGTTCCCAGTGTGTGAGCAGTCTGGCTTTTCCCTGGTCAGGGGTCTCAAAGGGAGTGCCCTTCACTGCATGCATGAACACATACATCCCCTGAAGAGACAAGAACACAGGCAGTAATGCAGGGCTTACATCTGCAAATAACATACCATGGCACACAGAGGTTTACATCTATTTTAAGTTGTAAAATACTGTAGATTAGAAATGATGTTCATGATATAAAAATGCATGTTTCCAGGTATGTTTTCCGCATGTATGTAAAGTTTCTGATCATAGTGCAGCAAACGGTTTAATTTCCTTTTCTCCGGAAGCCATAAACATTTGTTTATATTGCAAATACAAAGTGTTCTTTCATGCTCAATTTGTAAAAATATTAAAAAAGTAGGATTTCCTGCTTTTTGCCATGTTTAAAGGTATTTGCTTTGAGTGACAAAACAAGACAGTTAAAGGCATGACCTTGGACTTTGAGAAACTGGGTCATTTTCTTGTTTTTGTTTTACACCAAATGGTTAATTACCTATTGGAATGAAACTTTTGGATCAAGGACTTGGAACACAAGGAGAACACTGGAGGGCTGAACTGATGTCACACACTGAAGGTTTATTGGTAGTTACGGCCAGAGAAGTGACAAAAAACATTTGCTGCAGCAACCAAGTGACACAGCTTCTGAAGTTCTCTTGCTCTCTCCTAAATATTTAACTATTCCTAAGAGAATAATCAACATTTGATAACCAGTCAAAGCAAGCTCTGTTCCTAGCAGGGAGTGACTGCTTACTGCTCTCTGACACTGTGCGTCAGCTTGGTCCTGTTATTGTCTGGAGAGGAGCTTTTTATGAATGTTTTTGGTCAAGCAAGCTCAACTCTCAACCAAGACACAGCTGTGGGGGTCCAATGCCTGCATGAGACAGGGGAGTGAGAGGAGAGGCAATAGCTTAGATGAGTAGAACTTAAACTAAAGGGCCATATAGAAAATTATATATCACAGATTACAGAATGAATATATAATCAGCAAATTGATCGATGGTAACGAAAATCTCTAGTTGCAGTTGTTTTCTCAAAAAATCACGCCTACTTACTAATCTGACAAACAAGCTTGGATAAAACATTAACTTTGGGTTGCTGCAGAAACAGAAAACATACCAGCTCATGCCTGCAGCTAGGGCGCCTGAGAATACACGTTCAAAAACGCAGGAAAAATTGTAGATTTATGGCTAGATTATTTTTGGAATGACACTTCTTTCTATTCACATGCCACGAAGTCAAAAACACAAGAGTGCAGCTGGACATTCTGGTTAACACAGAAATACAACTAAACTGCTGGCTTAATGAGCCCACGCTGTACTGTGTGAGAAACAATAAGCCATAGCTGACCTTAGCAGCTACTGTTAATAGCCACACGTACTGGCTGCTGATACACAATCCCTGTAAACTGCCTGCAGTGTGCCTACTTGATGATGTCACACACACATGGACTTTGTTTCTTATTTTTAAGCCAGCCATGCAACAATGAAGGGCCTTTTTATTTTATACAGACTTAATGTGGAGTGGGGAAATGATCATAATAGACAGCCTCCCCAAAAAATACAGCATACAGCACACAAGCACACACAAGCAGAGGCAGAAGGTAACACACACCAGGCTGTGTGCTAAGTGTTCATGCAAGATTCATTTGGCTTGTGAGGCTACAACTGACTTTTATTTAATTCAAAATGTTATCTTAAATACCCCTTAATCATTTGGTTAAACTGAATATTACATGAATGCACACTATGTTTATCATAACATTGGCAGCCATACACAACCCTCCAAATTCTGCACATTGTAACTGCACATGTTATATTTACAGTTATATATATATTTCATCCATATTCCGTGTAAATATTGCTATATTTTAATGTTATTATAGTTTTCTTAAAATACTTTTTTATGCTTGTTTTATTTGATGGTCCTCATCGTACAATTGATTTTCTTTGAAAGTGTTTATGTATGCACCAAATACACCAAATTCCTCGTATATGTCACCTACTTGGCAATAAACCTTATTCTGATTCTTAGTATGATTTTGAGAGTACAAAACAAGACATCAGCTCGGACTTTGTGTAACTCGGATGCCATTTTTCCCCCCAATTATTTTCTGTTATGTATATATACTACTATATAAATAAAGAAAATAATCAGTAGATTAATTGATACTGAAAAAATCTCTAGTTGCACTTATATTTATTCTGAAAAAAGCTATTCTGTTTAGCTCATTAATTCAGAGAAATATTTGTTGACATCCTCCTGAATCATAATTTTTATATACATTATCATTTTGTTTTATGTTGCAGTTTTATAATCTTTTTTAATCCATACACAAGATATATACTGCATTCTGTCCATCCTCAGAGAGGGATCCCTGCTTTGTTGCTCTCCCTAAGGTTTCTTACGTAATTTTCCTGTTCATTTCAGGGTTTTCTTGGAATTTTTGCTCGTACCCTGTCAGGGTCTAAGGACAGAGGGTGCCATATGCTTTACACTTTAAAGCCCCCGGAGACATGTGTAATGTGTAATAGAGGGCAGGGAGGTATATAATTTCATTAAATGATTAACTGAATGAGCGATTTCACAAGTATCTGATTATTTAGTGTTGTTTGGCGGTACAGCAATGCCAGTGTGAGAATGTGACTTACAAAGTTGTGTATGACATTCGTGAGAGTCCACACCACCGGCACACTAAAGAAGGGAATGCTCAAGAGCACGATGTGAAGTATTCCAACACCGAGCGCGTAGGTCAGCCAGATCCCTCGACTGTTCATGACCCGAGTGTTCGGGTTCACCTCACTGTGTGCCACACCCACATTCATCCTGCTCTGGGAACAGAAAATAGAGATATTCACAATCAGTGTATGCCACATACGTATTGTTTTTTTCTTCCCCATCACCTATTGCAAGAAGTTCCATCATAAGGTTTATACAAAGTAATATTTTGGGATTGTCTGTCAAGCTCGGTATAACATGTTTAAACCCAAAATAAATGTGGTTTACTTTGCTGAAAAAAAAAACCATATTGGCGATCTTTATGAAGTTCTTCAAAAGATTAAGATGTCAGATAAATGTTTGTGGTAATGTCCATTCATCTGATTTTCACACAATAAGCACTGGAACTGTTACACAAGCTCCGAATACAACAATCCTGAAACATTTAAGGAGCTCTAAAATAAACCTAACAATATACACTTCCTGCAGGAAAAATAGAAATGTAATATTCGAAATGTTAAATGCCATTCCTGTGTTTGAAGAAGCAAATTATTCTACCAAAAAGCAAGTGTAGCACTTTGTATTCCCTGCACGTCCAAATGTGATAACGAAAAACCCACACGTTGCAATCTGCATGAACTTTACCCTGTGGCACACTTTCAGCTGCAGACTGGAGTACAGATAACGGGTCAACGGAAGTTAAAGTCTTCAAAGGCAATGATGACTTTCGTCCACATTCCTAATGAGGCCTGGTGCATGCAAACTTCCAGCAGTCAATGTCATCATGTTACCAGCCGGATTACACTGTGTTATCTGGTAATTGCATGTACTGTGAAAAAATAACATTTAACCACATTTCACTAGTATAAGATGAAGCTATCTGCTCTATTTGGGATACTGGAGCTAATATCAGCCAGCTGAGATTCAAGTTGATACAGGAATTAGTAGTATGATCTGATAAAAAAAATAACCGATTATTAGACCAATTACTTATAGAAGATATCTGATAAACGGAAAGCCTCATTAGAGGAGATGTGTCTAAAGTTCATAGAAACAATAAGTGCTTTGGTGCGAAACCACTGTCACTGACTGGGTCTATTCGCATATTGTAGCAATAGCTGCCAATGGCTGAGTGAACAAAGTGATTACACTTCTTCTTGACTGTGACCCGATTGTTATCTCTGCTTTAATGTCTATCTTGCCCTGTCAGGTAGATATGTAAACATGAGACGTCCCTTGCCTTGGAATGCCTTCGTCTCCAGTACATAGCCCGGACCAAACCACCACTATTTTAAACCAAGTTGTTAAGCTTCATTACGTAAATAAGAAACAGTAAGACACGTGATGTGTTTGAAAGTACAACATTGAACACCCACACAGCCAGTGTTGCAAACTTACAGGTAGTAGCGAGCAGTGGAGGTATTTATAGAAACAAGCTGCTATGGAGAGAAATGGTTTTATCTCCTTGTTTATGTGTGCAGTACACCAGCACAGACCGCACGTCGTACACTCTGGTCTTACACTGACCTGAGCGGAAAGAGTTGCGGTGTTAATGATTCGCGGGGGTAATTTTCTCAGGCAGTGACCCGCCCCCTTACTTTATACACCCAGGCCTCCAAACAGTTCAACGATCCAAATAGTTATGTTACGGTTCATATTTTATGTATTTAAAATAAGTGTACATTTTTAAGCTGGTTGTGTTTGATTTTTGTAAGGCAATCCTACCAAAAGCGCATACAAAAGTGTTAACCTGTAAGCTCTAACTCAGGGTAAAGGTTTCCCATTTTGCTTAACCCGCCGTCATGTCACTTCTAGCCAATGAGCGTGTAGTTAAGGGGGCGGGAATCAAGTCATTTCCGCCGTGTAGCTCGTGTCTGTTGTATATGAAAGATTCAACAGGGGCAGCAGTCAGAATAACTCTTCAGTAAGTCTTTATGGAAACTACGTTTCCTTTCTATTTAATATGTTAAATTAAGGTTCTAATTATGTGAATTCGCCACGCAAGTTTGCACGAGATACGGTTGTTATATTTAAGCTAAAGAGTCTACTCAAATAAGTCGTTAGCCGTTAAGTTAGCTAAGGTTAACCCAAGTAAAGTTACCCTAATGTCACTAAAAAACGCCATTCAACAATTTTAATTACAATTATCTTTTATATTAAATTAATTCCGACCCAATGCTTGGCCGAAAGAAGAAAACTTGAGTGGCATTGGTACTGACTGCCACTCTCAGGTAACGTTATTTCAGGTTACTTTCTGCTGTCATACCTGTACTAATTGGAAATTGGTAAGCAATAACCTGTGACATAACGCTTTTCTTTTAGATCACCTTTTTTTCTTGTGACATGGTAACTGGAAGCACTTATTTCTACAATTTAAATATTATTCCTATGCTGAACAGCAAAAAAAACCTAGCTATAAAGATTTGAATGTCGGTTCGAATCAATATCAAGCTTGCTTATAATACAAATGGACAATGAGCCACATTTGTTTGTCCCACATAATTCTAGATTCAAAGGCTTTATTGTATTTTTGCACAACAGTTACAGCAAAGTTATTGGCAATGAACGTCTTCAGTCTCATGCTCCTCCAACAGTGCAACATACAATAAACTTAAGACATAAAAAGAGGAATCATTGTCATTTGTGTAATTGCTGTCAACATCACTTTCTAGCAATAATGCCCATGCCTATATTTTACTTAATTATTTTTACTCTACGGTATAATTTCTACACTGAAGTACTAGTCAGTAGAGGTTTTTTGTAGTGTGTGTGAAGCCACAAATCTCCCACAAATCCTGAACATGTTTCAAGGTTTCTTTTTGCTCCAATGTTAAGCTGATGCTGTGACTCCATTACACGCTGAAAAATGACACTAAAACCCTGCTTTCCTTCAACAGGTTCCTGACATCATGAAGCAGCTGCCTCCAGATACTGTGCGGCTGCTGTCCAGCTCACAGGTCATCACCTCTGTGCTGAATGTTGTGAAGGAATTGATGGAAAATTCACTGGATGCTGGGGCTACGAGCCTTGACATTAAACTGGTACAGTAGAAATGCATTTAGAAAATATGGTTTAATAGAAAATTGGCGTTTCATTGCCTATTTTAAAGATTCAATTCAGAATACGTATTTTCTCCTGCATCTAAAAGTGTTCTTAAAGTCTTCACGACTCGCAACAATGATTTTGATTTCCCCTCCTTTTGCCGAGGCAGACAGTATCTTTGGATTTCTCGTTACAGGAGAACTATGGTTTGGACCGTATAGAAGTGCGTGATAACGGCCATGGAATCAAAGCTGAAGACACTCCTGTGATGGCTGTGACACATTATACTTCAAAGATCTTTAGCCACGAGGATCTGGAGCAACTGGAAACGTACGGCTTCAGAGGAGAGGCACTGGGCTCCATCTGTGCCGTGGCCGAGGTGACAACTATTGACCAACATGTCTGTATTAAATTACAGTCGGATTACAATAGACAAATGGGACACTGTTATTGGAATTGGAAATTGTTTATTTGTCGCTCTGGCTCTGTGTTACGGAAGGAAACAATTGAGGTGTTTCAGGCAGGGGAGAGAAATTCAGTTTTGACGGAACTTTGGGAATTATTCAGACCAATTACAAGCACAAAGACCTAGATAACACAGGAAAGGGAAAACCCTCAAAAGCCCAATAGAGCCTCTTTAATATAGTGTAAGAAATGCACATTTTTATTTTAGAACAGTTTTTTAACGGCTTGAGGTAGTATAGTAGCAGCAAGGAATAATATAAATTGCACATAAGCAAGGATTATTGCACGACAGCGTTGTCATATTGGTGTGTGTGTTTTACAGTAGTATATATACAAACACTGAACAAATGGAACACAAAGTAATCGAAAAGAAAACAATTCTCACTTTTTTGTCAATTATAATATTTTAAAGTTAACGTGATTGTTAAGCATATCAGCTTTATTAGGAATTAAATCATTATTAATCATTATTACAGCATATAAAGTGTGATGGTTGACAGCCTGATGTTTCATTGTACTCTTTTCTTTTCAGGTGGCAGTCATCACAAAGACCCAGGATGATGACATCAGCACCCAGTACACGCTGAACTTCACAGGACAGATTGTTTCTCAGAAGCCGTCTCACTTGGGTCAAGGCAAGACACCAATAATTCAATCAGTCTTTAGCGAGTGGCTAAAATCAAAGAGAGCTTTTTATGATAATACTAAATTGGGTCATTGAAGTTGGAGTCTCTAGGGGTTGCAATCTTTGTGGATATACTATTCATTTCAACTTTGCTTCAAAATGGATACTCAATTAAAAAATGATTCTGGATGCAGTACATAGGGCTGCTCATTTCAGTATCTACTCTGTTCTGCTGTGCGGAGAGAGAAGATATCACATGAACACAGAGTAATGTGAGTATAAGATGAAATACTTACAGTGGGGCAAAAAAGTATTTAGTCAGCCACCAATTGTGCAAGTTCTCCCATTTAAAAAGATGAGAGATGCCTGTAATTTTCATCATAGGTACACTTCAACTATGAGAGACAAAATGAGAAAAAAAATCCAGGAAATCACATTGTAGGATTTTTATTGAATTAATTGGTAAATTCCTCAGTAAAATAAGTATTTGGTCACCTACAAACAAGCAAGATTTCTGGCTCTCACAGACCTGTAACTTCTTCTTTAAGAGGCTCCTCTGTCCTCCACTCGTTACCTGTATTAATGGCACCTTTTTGAACTCGTTATCAGTATAAAAGACACCTGTCCACAACCTCAAACAGTCATACTCCAAACTCCACTATGGCCAAGACCAAAGAGCTGTCAAAGGAGACCAGAGACAAAATTGTAGACCTGCACCAGGCTGGGAAAACTGAATCTGCAATAGGTAAGCAGCTTGGTGTGAAGAAATCAACTGTGGGAGCAATTATTAGAAAATGGAAGACATACAAGACCACTGCTAATCTCCCTCGATCTGGGGCTCCACGCAAGATCTCACCCCGTGGGGTCAAAATGATCACTTCTTTGCTAAAAGAACGGTTAGCAAAAATCCCAGAACCACACGGGGGGACCTAGTGAATGACCTGCAGAGAGCTGGGACCAAAGTAACAGAGGCTACCATCAGTAACACACTACGCCGCCAGGGACTTAAATCCTGCAGTTCCAGACGTGTCCCCCTGCTTAAGCCAGTACATGTCCAGGCCCATCTGAAGTTTGCTAGAGGGCATTTGGATGATCCAGAAGAGGATTGGGAGAATGTCATATGGTCAGATGAAACCAAAATAGAACTTTTTGGTCAAAACTCAACTCGTCGTGTTTGGAGGAGAAAGAATGCAGAGTTGCATCCAAAGAACACCATACCTACTGTGAAGCATGGGGGTGGAAACATCATGCTTTGGGGCTGTTTTTCTGCAAAGGGACCAGGACGACTGATCCGTGTAAAGGAAAGAATGAATGGGGCCATGTATCGTGAGATTTTGAGTGAAAACCTCCTTCCATCAGCAAGGGCACTGAAGATGAAGCGTGGCTGGGTCTTTCAGCATGACAATGATCCCAAACACACCGCCAGGGCAACGAAGGAGTGGCTTCGTAAGAAGCATTTCAAGGTCCTGGAGTGGCCTAGTCAGTCTCCAGATCTCAACCCCATAGAAAATCTTTGGAGGGAGTTGAAAGTCCGTGTTGCCCAGCGACAGCCCCAAAACATCACTGCTTTAGAGGAGATCTGCATGGAGGAATGGGCCAAAATACCAGGAACAGTGTGAAAACCTTGTGAAGACTTACAGAAAACGTTTGACCTCTGTCATTGCCAACAAAGGGTATATAACAAAGTATTGAGATGAACTTTTGTTATTGACCAAATACTTATTTTCCACAATAATTTGAAATAAATTCATTAAAAATCCTACAATGTGATTTCTGGATTTATTTTTCTCATTTTGTCTCTCATAGTTGAGGTATACCTATGATAAAAATTACAGGCCTCTCATCTTTTTAAATGGGAGAACTTGCACAATTGGTGGCTGACTAAATACTTTTTTGCCCCACTGTATATCAACTGCAATTCATTTCAATCAGTCTTTGCTATTTAAAGTAACCAATGCAAACCCAAGACAAAAAGGTAACATTTATAAATGCTCAAGTTGCACAATTAACACTTTTACTTAAGCTTTTTAAAATAGTTTTCAAACCTCAGTTACTTTAAGAATAACAAGTGTAGTTAATACAAAAATAGACATACTGCCTGTTGCATTAACAAATGTGTAGGCCTAGACCAGTTCACTTTTTAAATTCTGAAAGTTACACATCAACAAGAAATTCTAGATGAAATAAAACATATATTTATTATTTATGTTAAGTTAGAGCGTACACTATAGGTAGTGCTTTACCTTGCTGTGGGATATTGATTTTCTTTTGGATGAAATAGGATTTGCTGCTGTCTGTTTCTCCTTATATCTACTGTGGGTAAAACACGTACCTCATACTTCCTCTCTTCAAAACATCCAAACTATCCATCTAAAAGGATGCCTTAAAATGATGGATGGTAGAGGGAATATTGTTACAGAAAAATGCACACTGATGTTTGATGTTGCAAAACCCTCTCATCTTAAAATATTTCACACACCTCTGCTCTTTGTGTTTTACAGGAACAACGGTGAGTGTCCTGAAGCTTTTCAAGAATCTTCCAGTGAGACGGCAGTATTATTCCACGACCAAGAAGTGCAAGGAGGAACTGAAGAAGGTGCAGGACCTGCTGGTGGCCTACGCCATTATAAAACCTGAATTAAGGCTCACACTCATTCACAATAAGGTCAGTAGCTCCTCTTCAGTTTGCAGATAAAAATGAGTAAATAACAGCTATTCCACCACATTTGAATGGCAGCTTTCAGTCAGCACACATTATGTATACAATTAAGAATGGTGGCTGACGATATTTTAAAATGTGTACAGTGAAAATGACTTATAATGAAGCCAATTTTGTGATGCAGTCAAAGTGATGTGCATGAGAACATTTGTATAAAACACTGATCTCCTGTCTAAAGTGAAAGAAGAGAGGTTATAGTTTGGTACATTCAATGCAGTTTTGGCCGGATTGGTTTCGTGTAAATTACAAAAGAGATTTTACTGTAGGATATATTTTTTAAAAATGGTCCTAGTTTACTTTTCAAGAATCTTCCAGTGAGAAGGAAGGAAGGATAGTTCTTTATTGTCAGAGTAAGTCTGAAATCTTTCTTTCATCACAGCAGCTCCATTTGCAACATCAACAAGGACAGATATTAAGATACAAGGAAACAGACATTTAACGTACTATTGCAATCACTCAAGACAATCTTCTCAAGACACTTGAACGTACATTTGACCTAGGATTTAACTCTGTATTTAATTTGAGGATTGACTGGTGCATAAAGGAGTGCTTCAGTTTGACTTTATTCAATTGTAGGACTCTGAATCTCCAATTAAATGTTGTTGGCCAGCCTCAATTTGTTATTTTAACAGGTGGATTCATAGAGTTTCTCTAAGGGTTGCAATGTGCAATTGTTGAGCTGATTTTGAAAAGCTACGCTGTGTCTTTATTGAGTGTAGAAATGGACAGCAGGAGAGATTATGCTTCAGGAGAAGTTTATGTGGAGGATGCAGTGCGTCTTGTCCGCTGTAAATGTTAACTTGTATTTTCCCTCTTTGTAACCTTTTGACCCTGGGAACGCTTGTGCGCATGCGTGGTGTGTTTGAGTTACTGGAGTAGACCGGTTACAGTGGAAATGGTGGCCACTGAGTTGTCCTGTTCTGAACTGGAATAAAGTCACTAAAGTGATATAAACGTCGTGTTTATTGAGTCTAACATTGGTAGCAGAGGATGGCTGCTAGTTACAAAATTCCGCCGAAGTTTGACGAGACCAAGCCGTACGAGAGTTGGAAAAATGAAATTAACGTCTGGACGCGTGTTACAGAACTCGACAAAGAGAAACATGCACTTGCTGTCGCCTTGGGGCTTCAAGGAAGAGCCCGTGAAATCGCAATGGAAATACCTGCAGATGACTTGGACATATGAAGCGTATTCTCATTTTGATAGCATCACAAAAGAAAGTTCTCTGTCCATATCGGACTACATAATTGACTTCGAGCAGAGATATAACCGGATGAAAAAGTACAATATGACGCTACCCGATGCTGTGTTAGCATTTAAGCTCTTGGACACGGCTTGTCTGGACGTGAAAAGCAGGCAACTTGCACTGACTGCGTGCACGGACTTGAAGTTCGTCGATATGAAATCGGCACTTAAGAGGATTTTCGGAGGAAAAGCGCCAGGCTCGTCAAGCGGAATACAAGTGAACCAGCAGGACGTGGCGTTCTTTACAGAGCAAAGACCGCAAGGACGAGGACAACGATACACGGTACAGACTGGACAACAGAGGCAGCCCTTACAAGGTACCAATCCACTGGATAAATTCGGTAGGAGATCAAGATGTGCCATCTGTCAGAGCACGTTTCATTGGGCTAAAGATTGTCCTCATAAGAAGAGTGAACATGTCAAACTAACTGAAGAAGAAAATGTTGACGAATGTAACATCACACTGTTTACCAAAGCTTCAATGTCTGATTCAGAAATCTTCCTGGCTGAATCCCTGGGGTCAGCTATCATTGACACTGCTTGTACTCGTACTGTATGTGGGGAGAAATGGCTGGAAAGCTATGTGAAAGACCTCAGCCCAGACCAAGTGAACCAGGTGCTGCAAACAGAAATCCCCAGTAGCAGGCCATTTCGATTTGGAGATGGAAACTTAGTGTATTCCAGCAGAAAAGTAAAACTACCTGCTAAGATAGGACAGACAAAATGTCATGTTGAAGCTGAAGTGGTCAAAGCTGACATCCCACTGCTGCTGAGCAAAACATCTTTGAAGAAAGCAGGAACCATTTTGGACATGGAAAACGACCGAGCTGTGATGTTCAGACAACCTGTGCCTCTTGAATTCACTAGCTCTGGCCACTACTGTGTAGACATCAGAGACAAAGATACGGAAAAGAGTGAGCCTGAGGATGAAGTCCTTACTGTGACAGAAAACATGTCCACCAATGAGAAACACAAAGTTCTTCTGAAGCTTCACAAACAGTTTGGCCATGCCTCAGCAGATCGTCTACAAAGGCTCATTCAAAGCGCAGGAAATAAGGACAAAGACTGTGTCACTATTTTGCAACAAATAGTACATGACTGTGACATATGCAAGAGGTACAGCAAGACCAAACCAAGGCCTGCTGCAGGTTTGCCCTTGGCCTCAGAGTACAATGAAACGGTAGCAGTGGACCTGCATGAGTTGGAACCAGGTGTATGGTATCTCCATATCATCGACCATTTTACACGTTTCAGTGCTGGAAACATTGTGAAAACAAAGAAATCCTGTGAAATTGTCAACTCCTTCATTCACACATGGATAAGCGTACATGGCCCCCCCCGGAGACTATACAGTGACAACGGTGGAGAATTCAATAATCAGGAAATCAGAGACATGGCAGAAAACTTCAACATTGAGACAAGAACAACAGCAGGATACAGTCCCTGGAGCAACGGCCTACTGGAAAGACACAATCAGACACTCACCGAAATCATCCAGAAAGTGAAACGGGGAAAATGGATGTGACTGGCACACTGCTCTTGACTGGGCCCTCATGGCCAAGAACAGTATGCTCAGTGTTCATGGTTACAGCCCGCATCAATTAGTATTTGGACAGAATCCTAACCTCCCCTCTGTGTTAGTTGATAAGCTACCTGCCTTAGAGGGCACCACTGTAAGTGCTAGGGTAGGAGAACACATATCAGCTTTGCATGCTTCCAGGAAAGCATTCACTGAAGCCGAATGCTCAGAGAGAATTAGGAGGGCACTTCGCAAGCAGCTCAGACCTACAGATGACAAATATGTGACAGGAGACAGAGTATATTACAAACGAGCAGACTGCACTGAGTGGAAGGGACCAGGGGTGGTTATTGGTCAGGATGGGGCTGTTGTATTTGTAAGACATGGTGGGATTCTTGTTAGAGTGCATCATTCCAGGCTTTGTAAGGTGAACACAGAGGAACACGACAAGCAGATTGCTCAAGATGATGCTAACAGAAAAGCAGAAAGTGAGGTATGCGTGTCAAACACTACAGAAGATAGCTCAGATAGTGACCATAATACTGACAATGAACAGGAGAACATCAGTGACATGGAGGTGAATACAGGAGAAGTGTTGCACCCACCCATCACACAACCTAATGTGACACAAACTGACACAGAGCACAGGGCCTGTGGTGACCCTGCCCCTTTTGCAGGTGTAAGGTTAAGAACAGGTCAGACTTTAACATTTGTGAGCAGAGATGATGGCATTCAACATACAGCCAGAGTTTTAGGCAGAGCAGGAAAAGCCACAGGACAGCATAAAAACTGGTTTAACTTACAACATCTTGAACCTGATGGCAGTGAGGGACAAAAGGAGTCAGTTGATATGTCATCTGTTGGTAGTCTTAACGTTGAGTCAGAAGACAGGGAGGCTGATGTACTCATAGCAAAAGACATTTCATTTGATGCAGCAAAACAAGAAGAGATACAAAATTGGCACAATAATCATGTGTTTGAGGAGGTTGATAATGCAGGCCAAAAATGTGTCTCCACTAGATGGGTCTGTAGTCTCAAAGACTCTCCCAAGGGTATTGTGCCTAAAGCACGACTCGTAGCCAGAGGGTTTGAAGAGCTTAATATGCAAGAGTTACAGAAAGATTCTCCAACCTGTGCTTCAGAATCTCTTAGGCTGTTGTTATCAGTAATCTGTCAAAACCAGTGGCAAGTCCATTCTATGGATATCAAATCTGCATTCTTGCAGGGCATGGAGCTGTCTCCTGAGGCAGGCAGTGCAAATGTTATATGGAAACTGAAGAAATGTGTATATGGTCTTGCCGATGCATCTCTATATTGGTATAACAAAGTCAAAGAAACCATGCTGGGCACAGGTGGTCAAATGTCGCAGGTGGATCCAGCAGTCTTTTATTGGTTAGACGAGCAGTTTAAGGTTACTGGAGTACTTGCATGCCATGTAGATGATTTTCTTTGGGCAGGCTCGCAAGATTTTTCAACAGATGTGATTCCCCTACTGAAGTCTGCGTTCCATGTAGGGCGTGAGGAACATGAGCATTTCTCCTATGTAGGAATGGATTTTGCTACTGTTGATGGTGTAGTTCAGGTACATCAGCACAGTTACATTGAGAATTTACAACCTCTTCACATGCAACCAGCACGTGCTATACTTAGGGATGCGCCCCTTAATGACACTGAAAAAGAGCAGCTTAGGTCAAAAATAGGACAAGTCCTATGGGTTGCCAAGCAGACCAGACCAGATGTTATGTTTGACTCATGTAGTTTGGCATCTAATATCAAAAATGCTACGGTGCAGTCTATGCATGAGGTAAATAAACTTATCCGTAAGCTTAAGGCAGACAAGGTGACCCTCAAGTTCCAGCATTTAGGAAACGATGCTCTTCACTTGGTGGTTTTCAGTGATGCTTCTCTGGGTAATCTTCCTGATGGAGGTACACAGGGGGGGACATTGATTGTTCTTATGGGAGAAAGAGGAAAGTTTTCTCCTCTGTGTTGGCAGTCCAAAAGAATTCGACGTGTTGTACGAAGCACCCTTGCAGGAGAAACACTTGCTATGTCCGATGGTGTAGACAATGCTATTTTCCTTGCAACTCTTTTTTCTGAGCTCACCACTGGTAAGGCTGAACTGAATGCTCCTTCACTGGTCTGTGTAACCGACAATCGGTCCCTGTTCGATGCCCTCAAGTCAACTAAACAGGTCACAGAAAAGAGACTTAGGTTGGATATAAGTGGTATTAAGGAGCTTATACAAAGCAAGCAAATAAAAGAGATGCTCTGGTCAGACACAAAAGGCCAACTTGCTGACTGTCTCACCAAAAAGGGAGCTTCGGCTCTGGTGCTTTTGAAAGCTCTAAGTGAAGGACTGTGGAATCTGAGGTGAAAACTTTATTGCACAGACAATTCAAAGCACTGAAAACTTCGTTTGCATTATTAATATGTTCATCTTTTGTCAAAATTCAATGTACCAGGATGTCACCGGGATGTCATTTTATTTTGTTTATGGTCATTGGATGACTTTGTATGTTTATTTGAAATCTTGTGACAAGTATTACTTGTACATTGTTTTATTATTATTTATTGTTTTATCATTTCACATAAAAAAGGATAGGGAGATTGTTAACTTGTATTTTCCCTCTTTGTAACCTTTTGACCCTGGGAACGCTTGTGCGCATGCGTGGTGTGTTTGAGTTACTGGAGTAGACCGGTTACAGTGGAAATGGTGGCCACTGAGTTGTCCTGTTCTGAACTGGAATAAAGTCACTAAAGTGATATAAACGTCGTGTTTATTGAGTCTAACAGTAAAGACTTGCGACATATGTAATCCATAAACAATAATACCTGATAAAAGCATACCTGCTGTTCCTTCAGCAGGATAAAATACCAAACTTTGAATAGTCACCTTTCAAGTCTGTACAATCAAGTGTATTATACTAGGAATGTTAGGAAAAAGAGCACATAGCAGAGACTTAAAACACTTCTCATGCTATATGTGTCCTCAGCGCACAGCAACCACAAGGTGTCCTCATCAGTCTTCCAATGGCTGTTCCCACATCACTGGCTCAAAATCTCCCTCAGTTTTTGTTCATGTGCCATATATTCAGGCACAGTGTTGAATGTGTGGTCTTAATTGACGACAATGCCAATGTGTGAAAGCACATGTAAAATGTCATATTCTTTATGAGTATAATAAGAGGGGAAGAATACGCTTTGATTCCAAGACGTTCCGGTCCTTAACACTTAAACTCCACTGCTACCATAATAATAATAATAATAATAATAATAATAATAATAATAATAATAATAATAATAATAAATGATATTTGTACTAAACTTTTGAAAGAAGTCAAAATTGTGTTTTAAAAAAGCAACGTTATAAAGAACGAGAACTAACTTGCATGAAATGATCTGCATTTGTGCTGCATTTCTTGTTTTGTATGTGGTAATTCCATCAATGAAAAAAATCATTAAATACAAGACACATAATTTGGGGGGGAGACAAAATGACTAAATCATCCCATTTTGTAATATGATGTTTCCCGGCGAAAACATAACTTATTAGTTAATGTGAAATATTGTGGTAGAGGATCTGCACGGCGTTTGTAGTACAATACAAATATTTTGCCCCTTAAGATTTCTGTCAAGAATAAAGTTACAGATTTCCAAAAGAAAAGAACACCTTCGGGAAGACAGGCATTTTCTCCAGCCTCCTGATGTTTTGTTGTCAGTACTAACACGCATCAGTGAGCTGTAAAATTGTGACCCGTGATGGAAAATATTTATGTGACTTGTAGAAGCACCTTAGAAACTCGCAGAAGAAACCTTTTATCGAGCCAATAGGACACGAAACATCTATATTTATTTATATATGTAACAATGACATGCATTCTTTTCTATAAATGATCATCGAAAGTGATGAACTTTTATTAGTTTTTATTATCCAGATAAATAAATGAATTGTTAGGTTTATAAAATATCAGAAAAAAGCAACAAAAGTAAATACAGTAAGTATTTACTCACAATCGATCGTTTATCAAATGAGTTGCAAATTATTATTTTTCCTGTCTGTCGACTAAACATTAGTAAACTAAGGTGGCAGCTCTAATGTTTACTTCTAGTATACTGATGACATGTATGAAAGTTCAGTGGTATTTATTTAAACAGGGTACTGCAATGACATTTGGGTGATCAAAAACGGTTATTGTATACTCGAAATATAGAGCAACTGAGGGAAACGCTGTATCAAGCCTCTCTAAGATGAGGAAAACAAATCTGTTTTTAACTTTACTGTAGATAATACGGGCCCTGCACAAGAGTCTAAATCTACATTACAAGATACAATTCAATAAAACCTTTGTGTCATTGCAGTCAGCGCCTGCACATGTCTGCTGTCATGCCTTTATATCGTTCCAACCACTCAGCTTGACTCCAGTGACGATTTTTCCTTCATAAAAAACTCTCTGACCTTAAGTGATTGTTAATTGCAACCATAGAAGTGTTGCTTTAAGGAGTGTTTATGTCCTTTAGCGAATGGAAAGCCAATAAACGACTTGATTGTTGGGTGACGTAGTTCACAATAACTAACACACATACCAAAGCCGTGCATAATATTCCACTCTGTCCAAATGTATTGACAGCCTTTATCATCGACCCAAACACCAGTCATTATTTACCATCGGAGTTATATTGTTTTTTTATCTGGTTACTTTTTATCACCTTTCCCTTGGGTTGCACACTTTTCACAATAAAAGGAAGCCAGTTATTTTGTGTTGTTCCATTACATAGTATCAGATTAATCAGCTGTGGAACTATTAAGCTATTACACATTTCCATCCCTTATTTCCTTTCCCACCGCAGCTAACTGTCAGGTGCCCCGAACACAAACATTACTGACTGTTAACTCCGATTATGATGCCTGAGTAAGTTGCTGAACACAGCTGCACACTTAACCCCAGATTCGGTTTCAGCTGCAGCCACAGGAGTGTAAGGGTGCTGTGGGTCACCCAGGGGCCACAGGACCATCTTATAACTTTCATAGAAATCAGGTTGGATGTTATCAGACTCAGAAGAAGCTAGTGTGGCTTTTTTGTGCAATCAGCACTCCGTTGCCCCTATCCTTTATCTCCAACTCTGCTATTTGTACTGTGTCGTGTTTCACAGCTTCTTGAAAAACCGTTTACAGGAGTGATCCATTTACATGCGCTAAATTGCGTATTTAATAGCCGAGACATGCCCTGCAACGGAGTGCATGCTTTTAGAAATCAACACCCGCAAAATATATTCACTGGTGGACATAAGCTAATTCCTGGGTGTGAAAATACTCGGTAATACTCAGGAAAATAATTATGACCATAAATAATAACTTTTTTTCAAAAACTTATTTTCAGTAAAATACTTTTGTACATGCGTAAAACTGAGCAAAGAGGGGAAAAGAGACAAAGTGTCAGCAAGCAAAGCGCGCGCTACCGGGGCAACGACAAATATTTATGCAAAAACAACCAAATGAATCCAAACCAACATTCATAAAAATAAATAAAAAGGAAAAGAGCGAAACACAAAGTCAGCGGAAATAAATGTGGTGTTTGAGGCGTGATTTAACATGGGGTATAGTTGTGCACAGTTGTAATGTTTTAACACTTGTCTATATTAATATTGTCATCCACACCAATACTTCTAGGGTTCAAGTTTAAATAATACAACAGTTCTTGTTGATGTGAAATAATAGCATGGTTAATATCATGTAAGTTTAAAGGCATTATTTTTCACTTTAACCACATTGTCTTCACCATATCGTTAATGTTCCCTGCCCCACATTTGGACATGCTCTGACATGGCTTCTGTTCATGCTGGTGTGTGTGCGTCTCTTGCTGAATCTCCTGACTGAAACAAAATGTATGCCCTGCAGGTATGTGTGCTGCTTTTCAGTGGCCCAGTTACTATCTTGACGGGTGTTTATGCTGTGTGATCCGCCTGATGTGGACTTATGGAGGTTGACTGGTGTCATATTGTTTGCAGGTGGTGGTCTGGCAGAAGGCCAAGGTGGCCGATCACAGAAGTGCCCTCATTGCTACACTGGGGGCCAGCACCGTTGCCAACTTGCTCCCTTGCCACCATCGCCAAGAGCAGCCAGAGGTCAGTTAAGGGCAAATATGCAGAGGTCACAGAGAAATATAGCAAATCCATTTTATTCAAGTTTTCTTTGGCTGCAACGACCATTTATAGATTAGGAAGTCATCCTTGTGTGTCCCTGATTTCATGGTATTTCTGGCATGCCTCTATGGGGAATGGAGAATCCTTGATGAACAAAAAAACAATATTAAAACATCTGTTTACAAACTTTAAAGAACTCCTGCAGTATAATCTAAGTCTCATTTATCAAGTTGTATGCTCACTTCTTAACAAACACATGTATTTCACTAAAACCTTACTACTTAAATCACTTCTGCATGTACAGGTTCACGCTTGTGCAGGCGTGAATAGTAAGGTTTAAGCCAAAACTCATCGGGATTTTCTTTCAGTTTTTGGGTTCCTTGGTTTACGTAAAAGTAACACAGTGAGTCATTGATATACAAATGTACATTTTGGGGGTAAAGTGTTCCTTAAATCTGTATGACGGTCTTATGATCAAAGTCACCTCTGTTCATTCTAAGAAAAGGATGGCGTGAATGTGAAGAGACTACATGGAGTGCAATGCACTCTGACGGATGAGCGTCACAGGGACATTGCACGGCTGAGCTGGCACAAAGCCGTAAGCTGCCCCCCCCTCCTCCACCTCCACTACACTACTTGCACTCTTTGCTCTCACACTGAGGCTCCCATGCCCCTTTGCCCTTCATTGTGGGGCAATTATGGCAGTTTGTCATAATACACATACTTGCCCCCTTAAAAAAGCTCATTTTTAACATGTCCATCCTGAAATCACATGTGATTTAGTCTCTTTTTCAGGCAAAATTCAATTCACGTTAACAACTGAGACATGTGGTTGTGATTTTATTTGTTTTTAGGAATGTTCCTGAAGTCATTTTGACATTGAGTGATTTGCATGAGAAAAAAATTATAAAGAAACACTGTCTTTGCTTTTTTAAGATCTAAATATAACTGTCAATATTACATTTAATGTTGAGTTAAGAGCGATACATTTTGCAGAGCAAATGTGTGCATGCACGTTATAGTTGACCGTGAGCTAATACCTCATCCTGAACGCCTGGTCTGCAGCCAGCAAATGTGGTCAGTTGGTGGCTGGCCAACTGTTCCCTTGCCCTTTTCTCTTGAGTTTTTTCCTGATGAAAACTGAGAGATTTGTGTTGCTGCGCTGTTCATAATCGAATTATTGTCAAGCAGTAACTTTCTGCTTGGTCACGGTAGGTGTCATGTGGCTCGTACCTGCTGCCAGGCTGCCAGCTAATCCACTCTGACAGATATGGAGCAGCCCTTTTCACCCTGTTTCTCTCTCATTTTCCTCTTTCTTGTTGTTATTATGCTGCTGCGCCTCTGTGCCCAGTTATGAGAACAACCTTTCACCTCTTCCTCCTACTCCCTGTAGCAATGAAAGAGAACTGTTCTCCTCTTTGTCCCCAACACCAAAGCTTAGTGATCAAGGGAACCAGGTTGACAATTTCACCGGGGCCTCGCTCCGGGAGAATCTTAAGAGCCGTTCTTCTGCAGAACAAAATGTGACACTCGTTTTTGGCAGCATGACTTCACATAGCCACGGTCCTTCGGGGCCAGAGGTGCTGTTCGTGCTCTCATAAAGTGACCCTAATGAGCAGAAATACAGAGAAGCACATGTGCCCCGACCTGAAACAGCAGTTCATTTATTAACTTCATTGCCGTGCGTTGCTGCTAATAATGAGCTCGAGGCCATGTGGAAAATAGCATAGCTTTGCCGCTTGCAATCTGTAGTGCATTAATAGCTTTCCATCATTTCTTACTAGCTTACATTCATGATGATGATGCAGTTTAAAGTGCAATTGTGCAGTTGTAATTCGGGTCATCAATTTCAGCTGAGGAAGAGCATGACTCTAGGTGAAAGGTGATGTGCCTGCAAGGTGATACACTTGAGAGGAAATTACCAACTTCTTACTGCAAAAATAAGTTTAATATCAGCCTTGTTATTGTGCTTTTCTCCTGGTTTGACTGTTTATGAAGCATATAGTATAACTCATACCCCAAACGATGTGCTACACTTAAAGGCAACTTCAATCCAACAATTACCGTAGGTGAACCTATCGTCCTCATTTAGACAAAATGAAAACTTGTTTTTTTGCCAAAATAAAGCTGAAATCAATCAGAATTATTTAGACTATAGTTGAGACATCTCAGTGTTTATTCTGGATTCTATTTTGAAACCACTTCCGTTTGTTATTGGCAGCACACCATTACACCAGATGCTATACATTTTAATAACACCCATGTTTTTCTGGCAATTATATTAAAATAACCTCTTGTATCCAAATGTAGAAATAGGTCAATTTTGACCCGACCACCAACATTTAAATGAGTTGATGGGATGTGTGGTGAGCTTTTCTGGGTTTTTAGATTTACTACTCGTCCTCTTGATGCCGTGACAGTATATGTCGGTATGCCATTCTTGCTGCTGAGTGCCTCCTTGCATGCGCACAAGCAGAATTAATGGCTTCCTTCCCAGCTGTGCAGCTGTGCTGTCAGCAGAATGGATCAGCCGTGCCGTTCTAATTGAAAATGTAATGATGATAAAGTTAAAATGCTAGTTATTTGATAATGTCAAGGTTCCTTACTGGAAACCGACTTTGTGCTTGATCATAAACATAGTTTTGTTTTTTTGTTCAGATTTTTCTAGATGGCTTTTTTCCAAAGCCTGGAGCAGATTACTCTTCTACAAGCTCCTCTAACCCGGACAAAACATTTATATTCGTCAACAACCGGCCTGTCCACCACAAAGATATAATGAAGGTAATCATTTTAGATAACTCAATACAAAACAAGGAATACTCTTTTGTGTCTAATACCATTCTTTTATTGCATGTTTACTTAAAAAACCTGTGGATCTCCTCGTTGGATTGTGTGATGGATGGTCAGTTATTGCGTCAACACTACACAGCTCAGTATCCGGATGACTCAGCGCGGAACCGTTATCCCACAGTCATGCTTAAGATTACAGTTCCAGCAAGCTCAGTCGATGTCAATCTGACACCGGACAAGACCCAGGTTCTTCTTCATGACAAGGTAGCTGGATTTCTGTATGTTTGGAAATAATTAGGTCAGAGGTTAGTTTACTCATGATGCAGTAGGAATGGGGCTAGACTAATTTAAACATAGTCTTATATTTAAAATACAGTCTCATTGTGCAAAAAATAGCTGACTGACGTGACCTTTCTATTTTTTTTTGCTCTCTAATCATGCAGGCAGACTATGAATTATGTTGACCTTATTTACGACTGATATTGTTTTGTAGAAATGTTTGTGGTGCCATTTCTTTCACACTCTCTGATCCATCGGAAATGTAGGAGGCTGTGCTGACCGCAGTGGAGGTGTTTCTAGTGTCTCTCTATGGCTATCGGTCTAATGATGCCCCCACAGCAAAGCAGCTCACCCATCACACATCCTCCAGACCGTCCAGTCCTTTGCAGACTGAGGCTTCACAACCCAACAATGAACAAAGTGTAGAGAGGGATAACGGTCCCAGCAAGCAACAGACCTACCTCAAAGATACACCTAAACACAGTGACACCGTTCCATCAAGCACTGAAGCTTCACTGGACCGTCCAACCTCAAATGGCAGCTCTTCATCCTCCATAGCTGAGGATTGGATTGTCAACCAGATCCCAGCTAGGCTCGACTCCAGCTTTTCTCTCTGTGATGATGAAACAGCCCAGACTACAAGCAAGTCCCCTGAGGGACTCGAAGACAACGCTGTGTCAGATGCAGACACGACAAACAACGACATATCTGCCGAAGACTGGAGCCGCGGGACGGCTTTGATCGACCCTGTATCAGGTGAACCCCTGCAGCCCGTCAGCATCCACCAACCCTCAAAGAACAATGATTCAGATAAGGCAAAGAGTCATGGCAGCCCAAACAAAAAGATGCTCAACACCATAACGGAGAAGCGGGCCGCTCTGACGGCCTACGACCTGATCAGCAACCGCGCCATGAGGGCACCGCTGACCCCTGCCGCCCTGTTCGAGAAGGAGGCCCGAGCAGACGTCCTCAGGGAGAAACCTACAGCCAGCCTGCAGGATATCAGCGTCACAGTTCAGGAGAGGTGGAAAAATCTGAGGGAGGAAGATCGTAAGAAGTGAGTTTCCAGACCTTCACCTTTCCAAGCAGTTGTTTCCATTTCTTGTTATGCAAGGCAGAGCAAGGAGGGGAGGGGGGGGGAGTCTGAACTGTCATTTGTGTAAAAACCCAGTCTGGAAATGTTGTTGATACGAGCTGTGTTTCTAATTTCCAGACAACAGCATCTAATAGGGGCTAAGAGATGTCATTTTACGCATCATGGCAGATATCACTAACCCTGAAAGGTCCTCTATTTCCAAAGTATTACGAATAATAAGAATATTAAACTGAGTTAATGTGTGTTTGTTTAATAAACCGAAAACAGTGCCTGAACATAAGCGTCCATAGAGACATTAACTGATAGAAACTAAATATTCCCTTTTTTATTCATGATATTTCATGATTTCTAATTAAAAGCACAACATAAATCTAATATCTAAATGTCCTGTTCCTAGGTACCAGTTCATTTTGTATTTCAAAGCTCACCAATGCTTACTTCAGAAGTGGTGTGACACATAGTTGGCTAGTGACGAACAGATTTGGCACAGAACAGATAGCGGTAACGACTGTTTGTGTTTGACCCTTGCTCCCTCAGGGTCAAGGGATTTACAATAATGAAGGTAAGACAGGGATGGAGTTTCATAAGCAAAAAAATAAAACATGATGATCAGATAAACATGTATTTTTGTAAGTATAGTGTCATTCTCCAGGCTCATGTCTGAGATCTAAGTTTACATAACATTCACAGCCTACTTCCATTAGCAGGTCAAAGGGCGTAGCACAGCGCACAGTCCATCGTTAAGGTTCAATCAATATATTGTATCAATACTTATACTGTAATAGTAGAGAGGTGAGTCCTGAAAGCTTCATGGATGTAGTCCAGATGCACGGCCATGTCAGTAAAAGTAAGCACAAACCTGGCTTCCTACTGATCTCTATCCACCCAGCTACTCTGTGGCATCATGGAACAACACCGTTACCCCAGCCTGGTTATGTTAGATTACTTCATACCAATTTAAATTAATTGCAAAGTTGGAAAATGTGCATCAGCAGTATTTGGGCCCTTATGTAAGGTATGGAAGAGTGTATGGAAAAAGACCTCTGTTTGGAATCCTGGCTTGACGTACGGCTGTCTTAAACATGAAATAAGATGTGGCAAGGACTTTGCTCCTTTCACCGCCACTGTTAAGTGGCTCGCCACTTCTAGGAATTACACTTGCACGAGTTCACGAAACAGGTTCTTAGAATAATGGGGTGCTGAAGTGTAAGCCCTAATGCTGAACATATGAAGATTCCACGGATACATGAGTTAGCATACTGATTTGCAGAGGAAAGCTCTCTATGAAGAACATGTTAAAGATTATATTTATACATTTTAATATCCCTTTATAAATTGTAATCCTTAACAGCTTTGCTACACTGTAGAAAATAAACATAAAAATAAGTTGTCATCAAAACTATATGTAAAGCCAGAAAGAATGTTAGGATTTCACTTTGCTATTGTCATCCATAGTGGTATTTAGCAAAAGACGCACAGCTCAAATGGTTGTTGAATAAATGATTGTATTTTTATTAACAGTTATGCTTTGATTAAACGCCTTTGTTTAATTATATATTACAAGATGCTTGGAACTAGTGTTGGGAACACGGTCAAAGATCCCTCTCTCGTATATATTGGTTTCTTGATGAAAACTACATTTTTACCACAATGAGTTTCCAATACTTATTTTTAATAGAGCTTGAACGTATCATCGTAAGGCAGCTCAACGGAAGCTCTAACATTGTCAGCTGTTGGCTTTATTATTTTCTTTTTCAAATATTTTTTACAGAACTTTGCTGCCCACCGTCTGCTAACAGCTAAAGTTAACTAGCTGTCCCCCTGCCGATGTCAGCACAGAATGGTTGTTATGTTTATGTTGTTGCACTTGCATTAAGTTGATAGCCTAACAGTAGAAAGGTCAAATTAAGAATAGGCAGCGATATCCTGATGTTGTATTATTGTACTTTGCTGTATCTGCACTTTGATGTTCCAATGCTGGCTCTTGTTAAAAAGTTAGTTGTCAAGCCCAATCCAAGATAACCCTGATGACATCATTACGGGGTATTTACTCTCAAACGTTGGTTAAGAGCCACAGAAGACATTATACTACTGCTTTTCAGATTGAGTAGTTAGGAACTTCATGCGTAAAATGGGAAGTTATTTAATTCTAATTTTACCTAGAAGCTTGAGTATGTGTTGTTATACAAATTTCCAAATCAGTGCATGCTGGGAAGGAACTTAGTTTAGTTTATTAGTTTATGTTTTTGTGGACAGTCCCCATTAATTAACTTTAACAAAAACAGTAAAATGGGCAGCTTAGACAACATGGCTAATTTCCAGCTGTTTTCCCCGGCCAGATGATAATAGACACTCTAAAAGCACAACACATAACAGGCATGAATTAAGACGAAAGAGCAAACACCAGAAGATAGAGGACATAGGATAAAAGAGAACAGTAAAATGCAATTGTAAAACCACAGGTACAATACAGGACATGCACAGAAAGGCCCTGGGATAGATTCCATTGGGTCGACACTGGCCTATGTTTTACTGTTAAAGACTTGGTTGCACTCTGCAGGTATGAGGAGAAGGCAAAAAAACACTTGGAGCACCACGACCAGAAGACCAGGATGGCCTCTGCTGAAGGCCAGAGAGAGACGAGTGTGAGCACCCCAAGGGGCCATGCACAGGGCCAAAAACGCAAGGCCCCGCTGTCCAACCAGCAGCTGCTGGACGAGCTCTTCTCTGCACAGCCCCAAAAGAAGATGAGGAGCCCTGCACCGAAACCCTCTCAGCCCCTCCCCTGCAGCGTAGCTGCCCTTCGGCTGCAGCTCCAGCGCCTTTCATCCCAGAGCAGCGCAGTGCCACGGGGCCTCCGTCTTGTAAACCGGCTGGCCTCTCAGAGCGCCTGGGTCATTTTATGTGGTCAGAGGCTCATGTTGTTAAACCCATTTCGGGTGGAGGAAGCCTTGCTGTTTAAGAGACTCCTGGAGAATAATATACTTCCAGCAGTGAGTCTGCAGAACCCTATACCGTTAACAGATGGGTAACGTAAAACTTTCTTCTCACCAGCAAAATGTCAAGCCTGAGTGTTGTTTTGTGGAAAACTGAACACTCATCCAATTTCTTTACATACAGGGATGTTTCAAACTATTTTTAAGACAAACAAATCCTATCCATATTTATTAAGGCTCTCCTAATGTGTTTGTTAAACCTCACCTTGTCTCTCTTTTATAGAAGTCTCGGAGGGGCTGAATATACTGAGGCTTTGTGCAACATGGAGAAACACAGCCCTGAGCTCCACGGAGGGGCCCTCCTCTCTGATCCCAGGCTTGTGGCAAATGGCTTTAAAATCCAACTCACTCCAGGTATATTTTATATAAATGTGGACCAAATGCTGCTGTACTAGCAGTCTTATATAATTGAATATTAATCATTTCCCACTACTAATATAAGAACAAGCCATTTTTTGTTAATCACGCAGTTTAATGGTTTCATGGATGGCCTAGTTTTATTTACCAAATGTTGGAGCCATTTGCCGTCATTTAATGTCATAGTTCACCAGTCACTTAGAAAACTCAGACATACAGTTTCAGGTAACTGGATTACAGGCAATTATTCCTGATTGCCAGTCTTGGAAAAATATTTCCATTCCTTTTAAAGAGAAAGTCCATCATGAAAAATTATGAATTATTGAAGTTGTAAATCATGAGAGAACAATACCAAACCAACCTGTATATTTGTTTTGTCATTTAAACCTTGTCTGCAATAGATCAAGGCAAATGTCAAAATAACTTTGACACATTACAAAGGTTACAACCATACATAACATTATGGACAGTGACCATAGCATCTCTATGCGGACACATTTACTAGAGGTTATTTTCATTTGACAATATATTCAGTCATACTTACCAATGAACTGGTACGTTTAAACAACCAGTTAAAATAATGCTGCATGGATATAACTGTTCAGAAGTCATCATTCTCTTTATGAATGCCAAATCACATTTCTTAATATGTATTTATGAATTGCTCTGAACATGACAGTATACAATATAAACAGTGTATAGGCTGTATTAAACAGTCAACAGTAAGGTCATTATAAATGATAAATATAACGGACAAATAAACCAGAACTACTCCAATTAGACTTGTTTTTGTATAATTGTGACATTAGTTCTCTGTTCCCGTGAGTGTTGGTTGTTTTTGTTGCTGGAACGGTTCACCTCAGTTGACATTAGCTCTCTGCCTGACAGAGAGCGCTCACAGTGGGTTTGTACCCCAGTGTGCAGGTGATGAGAACGCTTGCCCTTTGAGATATTCAAGGAATTTTCATTTGGCACTGCCAGCCTCGGTGGGTGTGCATGGGACTGAAGGTAGCGGCACATGTAAGATGGTCTCATAGCACAATCTCTGCTGCATATGTTGTCCATTCCTTATGATTATATTAAATGTGTATTTTTTTGTATTATCCAGTAATATCGTATTGTGTTTAGTGTGATCCAACAGTTACAGCCAATTTGAAAAACCCAGTAAACATTTGTATTGAGTTTAATATGCTTTTTTTCACAATAACTACAAGTGTTATTCTTTGCATACATTTTAAAAAGGCAAATGTGTCCAATTGTGCACAGGCAACACAATCAGCACAGAAATGTTTGAGAAATATTTTAACTGCCTCTCCAGGTTTTTTTTTTCGAACCATTCTGAGTTCATTTTGCATCCAGAGACGTGTATCGGAAATATAAATCGTGCATGATTTGCAGTATTTCCTCATGAAATGAGAAGCTATCATTCTTCTACCCTACAAGACTACTTCCTTCCAGTCTGCTGGGGCTTCTATTAGTCATTTAACACTCCATTTGGCCCCTCGCTTGTTTAACTTGGTCATCACTCCCGCCGTAAACCACAATATTTATTTATTATTCTTTCCTGGAGATAGTAGTGGCGTCTGGAGTATATTAATCCTTGTTTTCTGCTTGTTTTGGCCAGGCCTCGTCTCGGACGAGAGACATCTGGAAGTGACAGCAATGGCAGACTGCGTGCCTTACCTCGGTGTGGAGGACCTCAGGGAGATCCTGACTGCAGTTCTTCACAGGAAGGCTATGACCGTGCAAGAGTGCCGGCCACTTAAAGTCACTAACTACCTACAAGTGAGAGATGCTATACATTAGAAACAAATGGCATTACTGGTGTTGATGTTATTAAATATCTAAATTGTGACTCACAGGGTGAAGCGGTACGACTTGCCCGTCAGCTACCTACACATTTGTCCAGGGAGGATGTGGAGGAATCTCTCCTAAGGATGGATCAGCAGCTTGGAGAGAGCAGCCGGAGCTGTATCCATGGACGACCGTTTCTCCAACATCTATCTGATGTCCCGTCTACTGACCAGGAGGCTAAAGCTCTGCTGAAGCCTTTAGAGCTGTAACAGCACACCTTAATAAAAAAATCACAGCAGTGCAATATCCAGCTGTCTCATTTTAATGCAGCTGATTATCTTCAATATAAGCTGCTTGATTTGTTTCTGTTCTACTCAAATGTCCAACATTGTTACAGACAGAACATAGAAGGAGGTATTTCTCCACATTTTGTGCTTTTTATTTTGTTCCTTCATTTCACAATAAATAACTTAACATAACTAATAGTTAACTTGATAGAACTGCTGGAGCCAAACTGTTATGATTGCTCTGTGGTGAACAAATAATCACAGGTTAGAATGTGACTAAAAACATATCCACACAGAGACGTCTGTCATTTAAGTATAATAATACTTCAGTGGATAATAGTCGAGGACCAGATTCAGGTGTTACTAACTATATGAATGTATGGTATGATTGTGTTGAAATAGCCCAACCTTCTCATAGATTTTTTCAGGGAACTGGTAAATCTTGCCCTAGAGATTTGTAAAGAAAATGCGTTCCTCTGGTCACACTTAAAGGTATACTTCACCCACAAAATTACCATTTTACATCAATTACTCACTGTGTGCCTATTCAAAACAATTTGACTTGTCATGTGCCTGAAAAAGTGTTCTTCAAGTGTTGTTCAGCAGAAGACTCATAGAAGTACTATTTTAACCCCACTAAATAAAAATGAGTCCAGATGTACAACAAATTGAGACATTGATCTAGTTCTTAAACAGGTTTGCTCTTGTGAACCAATTATTACACATTTGTGTTTTGGTTTTGTGAATAGATTTCTTGCATAGTTTGCATTTTCTTGGATTAACAACAGCGTTTTGCTCCCACAGAGTAACACCTGACTCCCTAATTTGATTTCAGTCCCAAAGCCAGGGTCTCTTGCAGCCCCTGAGCCTCATTGTGGCACCATTGGAATGGGTATTGGCAAGCTCGGGGCCACTGTACACTGCCAGCTACTACCCATAATTCTTTTCCCTCAATGAGTGCCAGTTGCTCGACCGTTAGTATTGACAGATAGTTGTATATTATCCCTGGCTGTATCAAATGCTTTAGAGATTTGCACTGTAATTTTAACCACAAAGTTTATCAAATCCTTGACACTGTGCTAACTTGTGTCGGTGCCACTTCCTAAAGACATTAGTCTATTACACCATCATTCGCGTGCTCGGTAATGTGTGAGTTTTCTTGTGGGGAAATACAATAAATAAGACTTTCCTTAAAACTTAAAGAAAGAGAGTGCTGGCAAAGATTTAAATGCATATGATTAGTTAAAAATGTTCTATACGCTTCAAGAAGTGATGGTACCAAACACAGGATTTAATTGGAGAAAATTAGTTGTGTCATTACAGAGACACTGAGTGTGATTTGACCACATTTGGATAACAGGGAAACGTATAGCCACGCAAGGTTTTCACTCATCGCCTTTTCATATGGACACAGAATCCCACCACAGGGAGGAGTGCAATCCGAGCTCTCGTCTTATGATAATATTATAGTTAGGACCGCTAAAGGTCAAACCACAGCACACGTCTTGTTTTACGTGGCCTCTGCTGAGAGATGGCTTCAGCATTGCTTCAGGGCCAACACTCTGCAAAGTACCTCTGGGAAAGGGGATAAATGCCAGTGAGGACCCCCGTCCCTCCTTTCACCCTTCTCCCCTCACTTCTGCCTGCATGGGCTCTTGTTTGATACCTCTCACTCTGGGATACGTGCTCCTCAGTTGCTCATGTCCAGAAATGTGTGCAGCAGCAGAATCTACTCTTTACACGCTGCCTTCGGCACCCAAGGGGCACATCGGAGTAATTAGGAAGGTTTAACTGATGATCATCTTTTGACCATGTGACCACACTATTTAAAAGGTCAGCAATGGTTCATATTGCCAGCTGTCTCTTTAACCACCTGTTTCACTGTTTTTGATATTTTCTGCATCAAAACTGAGGTATTCGCTAATGATGAACCTGACCTGAAGAATGGGAAAAGGGAAGAATTTTGAAATGGATGCAAAATGTTGAATCTAAAAACCTGGATACACAAATACTAATTTCACATACAGCGTCATCTAGATAGCTCTCTGTTCTCCTATTACTCCCCGAATGTGCAGAGCTACTGCTTCTCAGGTTGTATTGAGCAACCAGGGCAACTGTACACCACTCTCACAACCCAGAAGCAACAGTGCACTTTAACAGAGTCATCAAATCCAAAATAAAATGACATGAACTATATTTAACCCCTTTCGAGCTCTATTTTTGGAACTGTCATGAGAAGTAGTCACGTAGAGTATCTTTCCTAGCACCGGGTACAAACAACACCTGTTTCTGTTTCGATATGTGAAACTAGATAGAGAAGGGTGTAAATGTATTAATCAAACCATGAAAGAATATAGTTTACAGTTTAATGCACTTAACATGTTAATAAAAATCACTTACCGAGTTGTCCCTTGATATGTGGCTTTTTTTATTGCCAGCATCGTCCATGAAGAGACTGAAGTCATTCTTTAACTAAAGTGTCAGATTGCCACAAAACCATCTTTAACTCCCCCCCCCCCCCCCCAATTCCCTTCTGTAGAGCTGCAATAGAGTGTTATTTCTGCAGATGTTTTGTCCGAGACAAATGTTTCATACAAAATGTTAGTTTTAAATGGTGGCGCTATAGGAAAATTAAGGGGATCCTGTAAAGGATTGAAACTGATATTGTATAATCAGAATCTAACTAGACATAGCAGAAATTATTAGAAATTCTTTACGCCCTAAGTCCACCCACACTGGTGTTTACACTGGGTTAATTAGCCCTCTTCCAGTAGTTGTGTTCCACCTGTTAGCTTCACCCAACTCCAACCTAGCAAAAGGTCCAATTAACTAGAGTCCCTTAAAACACCTGTGTGGGTTTCGATAGCACAACTCAGCTTTGGGTCTTCTGTTGCTAGTTGCTAAATTATTGAGCTGTTAGCACTAAATTAAACACAATAAGCTTTTATATCCTCAAATTCCTCAAAACTAATTTTCTCTCAATGTTTACTGTGTTCACGATAACAGCTGTTGGAGACAGTAGTAGGCTGTTGAGTATTTGCAATTCAAATTAATTTTGATGTGTATAAGCACAAAGAATGGTTAACCAGTAGGCCGTGTTGCCATATCAGTAAGCTAGGCTATTGTTGTTTTTGCTAGCGCAAAATTAAGAAAGCTAACAAGCTGTGCTGAATGGATAAACTGGACTCCAAATTGTCTGAATGATATGAGAAGGCATTTTATATTTGATGCCATAGATGGTAAAAATCATTGTTAAAGGGAACTTTCTGACTATGTGTAATATGACTGAACCGTACCATTAGCTTGTCGCTAATGTGTTAAATCTGGCATCTAATAAATTGCAAGAAATAGCAAAAGGTTAATTGTTATGATGTGAATTCTCACAAATACCATGTTTAATATAGTTGGTTTTTTTATGATGAGGAATGCAAGGTAACAACTACACAAATAGCCTGTTGAACTTTTGATTTTCAACAAGGATAACTTCCTTAAACTTTCATCAACAATAATTCATTCATTATTAAAACTGATGAGAACTATTCTGTATGTTTGACAATGTATTTCACAAAGATAGCATTTGGAAGTTGAATAGTTAAGCATTAAAACAAGGCTGTCAAACGTTCATGTGTTATATAAAACTACTACGGCTACTAATCACATTACCAAGTTTGGTCCAAACTTCCTCTCATAATTACAGCACAGATTTTACTATCAATTCCAAGACAGTGAAAAAGCAAGGAAAGCCGAGGAACTAGGGAAACCACTGTTATTAGTTTGTGATGCATTTCTTTATTACAATATCACATCACACATTCATTTGATTCCTCTCCCCCTAGATCTGAACTCAGAATGAAAAAAACATTAAAGACTGTTTGAATTGGATGCAGACAAAGGGCTTTTAATCTGTCAACAAACCTTTATACTCAACAAACACACCAAACGTTGCCAGAAGGACTCAATCAAGCGTTGTAAACTGTTACCTATACCATGGTCCATATGGGACCAGCTATAAAATCTTTGCTGCATCTAAGCTTGTGTTTTTCAGCTGGTAATTGGTGGTGCTGCCATGCTGAGACTCTGCAACTTTTCTGCCAACCACAGAAGAGCCACTTAGTTCTTTTTTATGGGCTTCAGACACACACTAATGTGATGGGTGTTAAAAAGCCACAGGTTCTCAACTGTTGGAGAATTTACAGCCACACCAAATTCAATTTCATGGGTCAAGGGCATCCACATTGGGGCCATCAAGTCTAGTCCTTTTGATTTTTAATCACTTGTCAGCGATTCCCACAGCAAGTTTGAAGTTATATTCCAAGACATTGTACTTTGGAATATACATTTTAGGTGAGGAAAATTAATTTAGAGTTTTACCTGAAATTCCCAGGGGCCAACAGCTCATGCTGCCCAGCTCACAAAAAAGATGTAGTTTCAAAGAATTGTTCCTAGAACCTGTTATGTGATGTGTTTGAGGCTTCAAGACATTTAAATCAAGGAATAAACAATGTGGATCTATTATAGAAATGTATCGTCAACATGTTAAACCGGGTTAAAAGTTTGATTCTGGTTGGTTGGTTTTCAAAGTCTCCTAGATTATCCACCTAGGCCTGATTGTCGAAAGTCCTATCTGACGCATGAATATCATTTAATAGTCTTCTTGTATTATATAATCGTACACAGTAATCTGTTAAAATGTACCATAAATGCTGTTTCTGAGATGTCAAAATGTATCAAGGCCGCTTGACACATACCTGATACTTCTCTACATCCGTCTGTCTTAAGAGCATAGGCACAGCATATTATCAGGAGACAGGAGGTTTCCATAATCTGCCCTCCCTTATTTTCCTTGGAGGAACATCTATTCTTCATCACTGTCAACCCTCTGTCCCCAGAGAGACGATACTTTGCTGCCTTGGACCTTGGATGGCTAAGGGCCATGTTTTTAGCTCGTCACCGAACCCCTCCTTGCAAACAAACACTGACATTGAGGAATTTTGTAAACGTATTTGGAGTGAACACCAAATTTGACCTGTCTCCAAACTTCCAGTAGCTTTACAAAGTCATTAATCATTTGATAGCTTCCCAGAGGTGACTGTCAGTTTTCAGGTAGGAATAGTGATTCCTCATCCCTAAGTGAAAAAGCAAGCGAAGTGCAGACGGAAAGGATAAATCACCCGAGAAGTGAAGACAGCTAGCATTCAACAGCTGGCCATCTGGTCCTTATCGTGTCCCAGACTGGTTGATTTTATTGCTTTTCATTGCTTTCAGTAGACCCAAGAGGGGTTTTCACAAACAACCTGTCAGTCTGGCCTGAGGTGATCATCCTCTGCTGGTTGTTTAAGTCATTACAATTTGCATCTTATATATCGTGTCCTCGTAAGTTAAAGTGACTTCCCAGGGGCACATTGTTTAAGTCAGATGTACATTAGACACTGTGTACTATTACTCTGATCTATGACTTTAACATAGAAGAAAACATGGAGTGGATTGTAATCTCACATTATGGGCTAAACAATAACCTGCTATTTTGTATCCAAAGTTATGAAGTTGTCATGTAGATGTACAACTGTTTCTAACAAAATACCGTTCATATTATTTCTCCTTGTGAGACAGGGAAACGAAAAGGTGTGCTATCATTTTAGGTCATAGAGATCACAAAATGTAAGGTCGATGACCAATGGATCAGTTTAAACTAAAAGGCTTACGTCATGCTAATGTTAGCTCATCTTTTTGCTATAGAGAAGCATCATGCAGATTGTTGTGTCTTTGAATCCACGTACATGGACATACAACAAGGTTGACACCATTTTTGTGACCTTTTTTCAGCTAATATTTTCATGATATAGTAGCTAGCTGTATTTAGCTGCTGTATTTAGCTAGCTAGGAGAAGTAGGAATGTGACATCCTCAAAACTCCAGACACAACAAATGTGAAAGGTGGGAAGTGTTTCAGAGGTCTGGAACAAGACTTTTGAAGAAATATTGTGTGGATTAGAAATCCTCAATGATATTTCAGGTGTCTGTTTTTTATTTGTCGTGAATCTGTGTTGAGGTCAATGAAATATTGTCAGTGCATTAATGCTGTAAGCATTTTTAAGTTATATTTCACAATGTCAGCCAACCTTGCGAATGCTTTCACTTCAGTCTCTTGATCTGTCATCACTCTTGAACGATGTTATGGTCAAGGAAGATATTTGCCTCAGAGCAATCTGTCAGCAGAAACACTTCTCCAGATGGTTTGCTCTGCACATCTGTTAAAGGCTCCAGATGTTTTTGGATGCACCTGGCAAGCCCCTTTTCGCTCCCAACCCGTTGTCCATGGCCCTGCACCACGGCAAGGGCAGGGCATCCCTTCTTTTGTCCAGATGTTGGGGAAGTCTGGATGCCTTCCTGTAGAACTACAAGGAATAGAATGGCTGCTCAAAGGACATGAATACAATGACTTCTACAGAATATCGAAAACGTATGTTGTTTTAACATCAGGTAAGTTGACCGAACATTAAGTAGAATGTTCATTGAAATGTTTTTCCCACAGTAACACATTGCCCGTAAAGCCTTAATGTCAGTTCACAAACCCCAAACTTCATTAAATGTACTATATGTATACTTTAAATCAAACAGAACAATAGCCTTCTTATGACCAATATTGATAGGAGATTAAGTGAAACAGCAGAAAAATAAGTGAATTACCTTTGAGGTAACAGTCTGATGTAAAAGATAAACACATCACAATAGAGTCAACAGCAATACGTTTTCTCATATTTTCCCCTAGCCAAGATGCATTTTCTGTTTTATTCCCTTTTCTTTGACTTTGTTCTAGGAAGGCCTGTAGGGATGATGCGGCTCTTGAAAGGCCGAAATCATCTGTCAGGTGTCGTGACCTGCAGACATGACCTTCTTGACAGACCTATTGGATCTTCCTAAAATGAACCTGGGACCCATTTCTCTTGTATACAACAAGCAAAAGTAAACATTCATTAGCAAGGCTTTAATGCTATGAAATGTTCTACAGATGTGCCGGTTCTGGTGACTGTGAAGATCCCACTTTGCAGCTATTACCACCATTTCATTCACATTTAACATTTTGAGTCAAATGTCTTTATACGGTTCCCAGAGGATGATTCCTGACAACCGTGGTAATACCTGCTGAATTTGTTCAGACTGCAGGTCAGTTGTACTTATACAGCTAATTGGATTTTCATTACATTTGGTCCACATCTTAACCAAATAATGAATGTAATAACTTTCCCAATTTCATTTTGTCCAAATTTTGGAGAACACCAGTCCTGTTTTTCCACAAGTACATTTTTTTTTTTGCCCTGCAGAAACGCTAGAAGTGAGAGATCGGATCTCGAAAGGATCTCAATGTGGAAACCAGAGGTACGTATTTATACCTTATACCTATACATTTTTTTATTTGGGTAAATCAACTTTTGTTGTACTTAGTATCAAATAACCAGAATTTAGGTTCATATTATAATAAGACATTTTCATGCAGCTCTATAATGTGCCATTCATTGAGCATTCATGAAGAGGTATACTGGTTCTATCCATTCAAATTCTATTAACTTTGCGCAACAGGAACCCTTTCCAATAACAAGGTCTCCAGCTGCCTTGGACTTCTCCTTTACCCCCTAACATCCTTCTTCCCGTTCTCTCACTCTCACTTCCTCACCTGTCAGAGGTGGAATGTCGCTGGCGGATACAGTCCTCCAGGGTCCGACTCTTGACGGATGCAGCGATGCTCAGTCCAAACGTTTCCCAGCTCCTGTTCAAGAAGCAGCCTGTAACAAGCAGACAGCAGCCATCTCTGCAGGTCACAGCTGAATGAAATGATGCACCTGGGCATGATAAACAGAACACTGTTGCACGCTGTTTACAGCGGAGGTAAATCGAACAATGCTGATAGGCACATCACATTAAACCTGTTTTATAGCAGATATTCTTTTTTCCAGCTATATTTCCCTTTTCCTATCTAAAGAGGCAGAGATGCTTGAGGCCTTCCGTCAGATTTCTATATTTATAAGCAGCTTTTGCATTTAAATGTAAAGTCAAGAAGTGATGTCATTTTTGTGCTTGCTATGACATTGACATTTAATTAACAGTTAGAGTACGTAGTACCTCGGAGCAATGGTACATTTATACTCTTAAATGACTTATTTTAAGACATGTATCATAGAATTGATGTAGAAGTTAAGAGTTGGACACTGTTGGAGATTATTAGACTTATCAGAAGTTCATGCCCATGTCAGTCTGCAGGGGGAGACAGCACAGTTGTAGGAGCTCGCATGAGAATGGAGATTACTGTTTAATTGGTTCTGTGTACAAAATCTACTATGATCTATACAACCTACATCAAATTTGATATTAAACTTTTTATTTTCTCTTTTAAAGATCGTTTCAGACACTATTCCCCTTTGTCACCAAAGAGCATTGAAGGGGAGAATCTAAAACTATTCCCCCAGGGAAAGAGGTTCTGTGGATCCACTCTACCCGCAGTCTGCTCTCTGCTGTGGCCGATCGCTGTGGCAGCTTTCCAGCTCTCAGCAGGAAAGGAAGTGGCTCTCAGGGGCAGTGCTCAATTCGCCCTCTACTGGGCGGAAGTCAAGCCTCAATGAGGCCGTCAGTCGAATAGGTCATGCTGTCAGAGCGCACCAGAGTTCACATCCTCTCATTAGACAGCAATACTTCCAACATCCCTTCACTGGACAAAAAGCAAAGTCAGGGAAATTGGGCTGAATTGCGCCTGTGACAAAACAGGTTTATGTTGATGGGATTGTGCAGGTGTAGTCAGGTACTGTGGACAGTTTGTGGTGTGTGTGTGTGTGTGTGTGTGTGTGTGTGTGTGTGTGTGTGTGTGTGTGTGTGTGTGTGTGTGTGTGTGTGTGTGTGTGTGTGTGTGTGTGTGTGTGTGTGTGTGTGTGAAGACTTTTTTCAACACACCAACAAATCCAGTGCACACACTCACACATTGCTTTCCTATCAGTTTACACCCATTTGTAGAAGACATAAAGATTCTCAGCTGCTGGAGTGTGAGGGGTGTGTGCTGCGATGTTCGTTAACAGGTTGTTGTGTTCCTGAAACGTCAAGTTTTGATATCGAGGTCAGCAGAATGATACAGAATCATGTCTGAAGCCAGTCTAGATTAAAGCCAGTTCAACCTAAATAATGTTTTATAACTGCAAGTGGTAATTTCATATTTGGTATGCTTCATAATTGAATTCAAGAACCCATTGAACCCAGGAACTTACACGTACTGCAACTAAATGTACCTGAAATGCAACACTAGAGCCTTAAAACTCAGATTTATATTAAAAATGATTATTCTTGCTTCTTGTGAAGTTCAGTTGGACTGTCTGAATGTAATGCAGGAACAAAATACTCAAACAAGCAGAACTCAACAAACAAGCATAAACTTTATTTGTTAAAAACAAGTATATAGAGTTGCTGTATTACATCTTTCATCTTGCTAGATTGTGGTTTTATACATTTACCAACAGTGGTTTAGAAAGGCAACTCCTAATGGAAACATTGGCATATGTATACAATACAAATGAGCAAACATATCAAAATCAGTTTTTACAACTTTTGTAGCAACCAATTCTTTCTATTGGTGTGCCATAGTGCAAACTGTGTTGTTGGTAAGACAGAGTTTAAGCATGATCTCAACATTCACACATCTCGTTTCCTCTGTCTTAAACACATTCTTTATTTGTAGGCTGCATTCATTGTGCCTTAGGTTCAAGTCCTTCCGTCCAGTAATGTGAATTTACAATCAGAATAGTTCAAGTGTATCGGGCAGGTCAGGCTATTGTGTTGGATAGTGAAGATAATGCTGAGCATGAATGTTCCTCGGTCGGGTTTGTGAGAAAGACACGTCGAGACCTTTGGGGATGCTTCACACAGGAGGAACATTTTGTGTCCATAGGAATGGTCAAGCACCAAGTCCCCACCTCACTTTTAAGTCTGTTACGATAACAGAACGATTATTTTTCTAAATGACTAATTTTGTCATTTTTGACCAGGGTTATATCAGAGGCAATAAAAATAAGGAGTTTTCATCTTTTTCTACTCCTATCAGCCTTCGTCTTCCACCAGTGTGAAAAACCACTCTAAAAGTCCCCAGCTGTGCTTTTCCAAAATTATTAAAAAAGTGAAAAGGATGAGAATTGCAGGTTTCTGAAAAATGATTATCAAGCACACACAACTTAGCAGAGTTTAACATCTTGTGTGTTGGGTATGAGTGGAGTGGATGGCGTACGAGTATAATCTGTCAGTTTGTGGGTTAAATGGAGCACAGAACACAGAGGAAGAAAAGTTTTTGGATAACTTTGATATTTTCTACATTCACTCCAAGGTCCAGCAGGGGTGTGTGTGTGTGTGTGTGTGTGTGTGTGTGTGTGTGTGTGTGTGTGTGTGTGTGTGTGTGTGTGTGTGTGTGTGTGTGTGTGTGTGTGTGTGTGTGTGTGTGTGTCTTTTTCCGCAGCCGTTGGACCTCAAGCCTCTATGGCTAAGATTTCAAGGGGTGGAAAGAAAAGTAAGAGCTGTGGCGGGTGTGAAAGCGCTGCCCTGCGGAAGGTCGGGCTGTTTCTAATCTGGTTCTATTGCACCATGTTCTGCAGGAAAGCATTGGAGCTGGTGGGTTGGTTGTGTCAAAAAGTCTGAAGATGAAGAGCGGACAGAGCCGTGGCCCCCCTGTCCGCCCTTCCCTCTCGCCAGGATCTCAGTCCCAACTCAAGAGCATCCACAACGGTCCACCACCATGGAAGGGATCTTGCCGTAGATGATCTGCTCTTTTCGGTTAAAGTAGAGCATGTTGATGGGTGACATCTTGGTGGGGGTGCAGCAAGGGCCTGCAGTCCCTCTGGGGTTGGCCTTGTTCACCAGGTGAGTGTGCGGATACTTCTGCAAGTGCATGTACTCACACTCCCCGGAGCAATAGTTGGCCTTGTAGCGCTTTGGGGCAATAATCCAGTCCCAGCCAAAGTCTTCAAAGTCCACAGTGAGTGGGTAGCGGCAGCAGCGGGACTCGGGAGAGTTCTCGTCACAGTCCAGGCCCGAGTCTCTCCTGAGGCGCTTGGGGCCCTCGGAGATCTTCACCTCCATGAACGGTTGCTAAAAATGAGAGATCATGTGTGAATACTTGGATCAGCTAGGTTGCAGAAAAAGAAAGCGGATGACAGCATTCATTTTACATCTTTTACTCGGGTTCCCTTTGTCAGCTGGTTTTCAAACACAGCACGATAATATTATGAAACTTTGACTTTTTTAGGAAATTAAATCATTTGATGGTTGGTTAGCCACAGCCGTCTAGGTATTCTAATTGCCCAAGAGCCCGGTGCCAGCTTTTGAGCCGTATGATAAATGTTTGTCATTGATAGCAGCAGTGTGTGTGTGTGTGTGTGTGTGTGTGTGTGTGTGTGTGTGTGTGTGTGTGTGTGTGTGTGTGTGTGTGTGTGTGTGTGTGTGTGTGTGTGTGTGTGTGTGTGTGTGTGTGCAGGCAATTAGTCTGATTTGCACAGTCACACAGAACACTTTGAGGAATGTGGGGCAGGTGAACTTTATGTAATCAAGCAACAAGATTTGAGGTTATTGCGGACCGGCATGTTTCCAAATGCAGGTGTGCGCCTGCATGGAGTCTGTGTTGATTAACAGCTTCAGAAGTCTTAAATCTTGATTCCCTTTCCGAGCAGTGAGATGCATGAATGTTTAACCACCTGCTGACTCTGCAAAGCCTCTCTGCACACTATTACCTCAGAGCAGTAAGATACAGAAACCAAAATGTCTCTTTAAACAGAGTTAGAACTGGCCTTTTGGAAATGATTGATGATCTTTTCCCAGATCTATTTCACCTGCTACAGTAAATAAACATGTTGTGATGAAGAACAAACTTGACCATAATCTTTTAGTTTAATGTAAATTAAAATGAAACTCACCAGTCCTTCCTCTCCAGGCTCTGTGGAGGTAACGGCCAGATCCTTTCCCCTCGAATCGAAGGCGTTAATCTCGATGCCCCAGTTGGTCTCCGGCTGCCGCAGCCACACAGCCAGAACCTGTTTGACGTCTATACTCTGCCAAGAGCTGGCCCCGGCATTCACGTCGATCTTCAGGGAGCGGATGCGTATGTGCCTGCTCCCGTCTGCGACCGGCATCAGGCGGGAGATCTGCAGGAACACGGTGGTCGCCTCGTCCGCAGGGCGCAGATGCACCCAGAGCTGTGCGCGCACTATACGGTTGGCTTGAAACTTTTGAGCAAAAGAGTAAAAGCAGCACTTTGGTTCCCCATCCACTTGGACAACGGACTCGGCTGCCGAAAGAATGAGACAGAAAGATATTTACAGACAGAAAATAAATATCCTTAACAAGACATTTAAACTCTGGAAGTGGGCTGTTAGAGTTGAAAAAACCCACAATATGTGCGCGTTATGACCTCGCGTAATGACGCACCGACCCATACAACAGTTTCAAATCTAAATAATGTTAATACTTCCACATTTTTATTATCAAAATCAGCTTAAGATACTCGTTATAAATTAACTGCCTCTCCCTTGCGTAAAAACCCATGTTGGAGACGTCTGAACGCATTCTTCTTTATTATTAAAAAAAACAATACGAAATAATAGCTTACGTTCTGTGGCCATCATCATTATTGTCTCAGTGATGGCATGCTCGTCGTCCTCCTCCATAACCACATCTCTGTTGTCATCTCCCAGCACGTCGTACTGGTCGAGGAGCTGCTGCAGCGGCGGCGCTTTGGGCAGGAGCTGCTTCACGATGTCTCGGCTGATGTTCGGAGCTTCTTTCATGCGCAGTTTGCTCAAAATCTGAGATTTAATCGCGTTTAGTCTCATCGTCTTGATCTGCTGCCGGACCTCGCAGGTGGCACACTGCTCCGAGTCCTCCGGGCTGGAGGCGGAGGGCTGCTGGTGCGTCTCTTGGTCACTCAGAACTACAGGACCCAAAGCAATGAGCAGGCTGAGATACAGCACAATCTGATACAGATGCATTGTCTCTTACGTGTTTGTGTTAAAAGGATCCCTGGGTGTGTGCTGGAACTGATGCGCGACTGGACTGGGATGGATTAATGTCCCACACTGATAGGCATCATACTTTATCAGCGCACACCTTTTTATACTCCAACTTTAGCCTCTTTTGTGTCGTCAAAAACTATGATTGGCTGGACAGGCAACATGAATTTTAACCGACTGACATGAAAACTTTTTTTCGTTGTCAAACCATAACGGGATGGAGGCTGTGAGCATGTGCTGAACGTGTCCGCAGATGCACAAATTCACTTTTCTAGCAGGGATTGCGCAATGAGTGGAGAGGCGCACATGGACTGTCTGCGTTATGTAGCGTTGAGATGAACCTGGTGAAGTTAAATCACCACATATTAACCGCAGACAACCAAATGTGGACTTCATATATGGAAGTAGCACCACAGGCCGATCAGAGTGTATACGTGGTTGAATACGCACGTTGAATAATACAATCTAAAATGTAGTGTTTAGCCTATGTCAAAGTGCGTGTTACCAGTGCTCTCTAATGGCAGGTACACGGGTGCACGGAAATACATTTCATTCTTTAGAACTTTGACAAAACCTTTTATTTGAATTTATAAAATACTTTTATAATATCTCTTCAAACTTGTTATTCTAATTTTCTTCAGTTGTCATAGTTATGTTTCTTGATTTGTGGATGTGCTTTTATTTGTTTACACATACACATGTATACATGTTTTACTTCCCTTTCAAGTCTGTTTGTACCACTATTGGCCCTTTGTCAAATTGGAACTGATGCATATTTCCAGGTTCAGGGATTTAAAAATAAATCGGTTAAAATAAAAACAGAAACCTTAATCCTCTTGTCGTAATCGTTGTTGGTGAAACCAAGGAGTAGAATATGAGAGGATAGCGCTACCGTGTGGCAAGGACACATCGTCCATGACACCTTACAACATCAACAACGAAGAGTCACAAGGCGACCTGGACATTGGTGGGAAAATGAAATAGAGTCAGGAAGAGAGCGTTTTCAGTCATTTTGAAGGGATCCAAACCTGAACCTAACCAATCGGATTCGGACACATGGGGCTGCCAAAGGCCAGATAAATACAGGGATTGATAAACCATTATCATTGCTCTTATAAACAAATCTGAATTTATAAAGGCCACAAATTACATCACGTATAGAAAAAAATAACATAAGATATTATGCAAATGTTTTTAATGTTTTGACATACTGTGACTTTGTTGCAGATATTTTCTTATTCTCTGAAATACTATGCCATGATCTTTTTCAGGATATTTTACATATTATGCTATGACTTTTTCAACATTCAATACCAGGTTTTTGTCATGATAATTTCCATATTCTTCTTTTTACGTCGCACTATATTTTTCATATTTTCAAAATAATTTACTACCTTTTTTTTAACATGCTATACTATAACTGTTTGCATGATATTTACAACATACCATAATATGACTCAATGACTCAATCCAGGTGTTTTATTTTTATTTTTTAGAGATTCTATATGACTTTGTCATGATAATATATTTTCATACTATGCTATGAATATTTCTTTATTTTTCAAACAACTAAACTTTTTTTCATTTTTTTGTCCATTTGATGAAATTTCAACTTACTACACGACGGATTTTTAAATTATATTTTCAACATACAGGATAAACTTAACTACAGTGGTATGCAAAAGTTTGGGCACCCCTTAGGAAAACCACTGCATCAGTTTGTCACTTGCTGAGCTTTTGAAGCAGCAACTTCATTTTAACATATGTTATACCTTATGGTAACAGAAACATCTCAGTAGTGAAATAACTTTTATTGGTCAAACAGAAACATGTTTATGTGCATTCAAACAAAAATAGGCATGTGCATAAATTTGGGCACCCCTAAGAAATAATTCCATTAATATTTAGTATTGCCTCCTTTTGCTGCAATAACGGCCTGTAGACGCCTCCTGTAGCCACAGACAAGTCCCTTAAGCCTGGCAGGTGGTATTTTGGCCCATTCTTCCACACAAAACGTCTCCAGTTCAGTCAGGTTTCTTGGCCTCCGTGCATGGACAGCCTTCTTCAAATAAATCCATACATTTTCAATGATGTTAAGGTCTGGGGACTGGGATGGCCATTCCAGAACATTGTACCTGTGCTTCTGCATGAATTCCTTGGTGGATTTTGATCGGTGCTTAGGATCATTGTCCTGCTGAAAAATCCAACCCCGGCGTAGCTTCAACTTTGTGACTGACTCTAGAACATTCTTGTCAAGAATCTCCTGGTACTGTAAGGAATTCATGTGGCCCTCAACTTTAACAAGTTTTCCAGTACCTGTGCTAGCCACACAGCCCCATAACATGATAGATCCTCCACCAAATTTTACAGTGGGCAACAAGTTCTTTTCATTGAATGCAGTGTGTTTTTTTCGCCATGCATACCTGTTCATGTTATGACCAAATAACTCAATCTTGGTCTCATCTGACCACAGTATTTTGTTCCAAAATGCTTCTGGCTTGTCCAGATGTGCTTTTGCATACCTCATGCGACTCTTCTTGTGATTAACACTCAGGAAAGGCTTTTTGCACATCACCCTTCCAATGAGCTCTTCCTGGTGCAAAGTACGCTGGATTGTGGAACGGTGAACAACTACACCATCAGCAGCCAGATGTTGTTGTAGTTCTCTGGAGGTGGTCTGTGGCTTCTCTGTGACCATTTTCACCATCCTTCGCCTGTGCCTTTCCCCTATTTTTGTCGGCCTACCACATCTTTCCTTCACACGGACTGTTTCTGTGGCCTTCCATTTCACAACTACGTTTCTGACTGTGGAGACAGACAGTTTAAACCTGTCAGATAATTTTTTGTACCCTTCTCCTAATTTATAATGTTGGATTATCTTAGCTTTCAGGTCAGTGGAGAGTTGTTTTGAGGTCCCCATCTTGCCACTCCCTAAGAAAGAACCTAGGCCAGGCACAGCCAGCTATTACCTATGTTAAATAGCCTTTTTCATGATTGGTTCCACCTGTCTTTGTAATTGAAGGTCTAATGAGCTAATCAAAGCAATTTTGTGCAGCAACCTGTCAGCTATAAATCCGTACAGGTGTTGAAATGAATGCTATTTATAAGGGTGCCCAAACTTTTGCACATCCCATTTTTTGCATTTTATTTTATTATAATAAAACTATGTAATGCTACCCTAAGAATTTTGGTCTGGAAAACACTAAAACGTCTACATCTTTGTAGGAAAACAAATGTTGTTGCTGTGATCTTCTATTATAAAGGAAAAGCAAATTGTCATGAAATCTCAGAGGGGTGCCCAAACTTTTGCATACCACTGTATGTATTTTACATTATCTGACACATGCTATTTTTCATGCTATTTTTGTATTACTATACCCTGACTTTAAATGATTTGACCCACTATACTATGACATTTTTAACCCATCTTTTGACATAGAATACTATGACTTTTTACATGATATTTTCTAATTAATTTACCATGAGTTCTTTAATATTTTTCAAAATATTATACTATGAATTTTATATATTTTTCGACAAACTATTCTATTACTTTTTTCATAATATTTCAAATGACTTTATATAACTTTTTTACGAATGTTTTGACATGGGACGCTGACTTTTTTCATGATATTTTCAACATACTATACTACGACTTTTTTAATTTTTCAAAGCTTTTGAAATTCACAACATAATGAGGTTGGCACACAATGTGACTGCATCAGATCACTGTGGGATGCTTTTATCCAAAGAGACTTGTATACATTCATTACTGTGGACAATCCCCATAGGAGCAGTTTGGGTTGAAGTCTCTTGCCCAGGGACACAACGACATGCTGACTGCAGACTCGAACCTACTCTCCGCTGAGCCAAAGATCAGCGCACTACCCCACTGCTGTGTTGGCATGCATGGTTCATTATGTGTTCTTTTTGGCCAAGCTCCAATACACCTTTGTAAACATCAGACACATAGTGATGAGAACGTAATAATGCAACTTCAACTATACATTAATACATTTCTACGAACAATGAATTAATACCCAGTAATAAAAACAACCTACAGACTTAATGAGGGGAGCTGGTTAAAGTGTGTAAAGGTAAGATATACAGAACCTAAACTTTACTAAAAATGTTGAACTCATTAGCAGCCACAGAATAGAGCCTAGTAAAGGACCTAAGAGCTTATAGAAAAATAAATGTTTTTCTTTTTGAAGTTTATCCTTTACCTTGTTACGGCTGTCTGTGTTGCTGTGCCTGTTTCCCTCCAGTAGCTGTGCACAGGTGTGCTGCGTTGCTGTAACGAGGTGCAGAACGAGGGGCACCTGGGAAGGATGTAAAGCTCCAGTGCCCACAGCAGAAGAAGAGGCGGAGGTCTCTGGGTTTCTGCCTCTGAGCCTAGGATTCATATTAGTATATTTGGCATGTTTCATTGTAATTAATCCTATGGATTAGATTATTTTAAAGGTGTCTTCTGTGGTGTATTTGGTGGAATTTTGTTAGCCCTATAGGGTTGGGCATTACAACCTAATTCATATTTAATAATTTAACTGAAGAATGGTGTTATGATTGCACTGAGCATATTTTAAAATAAGAACAAAATATAATAGTAAAACAAATTATGAATATATGTGCCTCTTGATTTTTCAACAGACAATATCAACAGCAGCATAAACCTTAGAAACCAAACTGAGACATTCCCTCTAGTGTCAGCTTTTTATTTAAACGACTTCATAGTTGGATCATGAAAACATTAAAGATATCGATATTTACCTTTTAAATATCCCACTTGTCCTCCCATCTCCTCCCCCCTCCCCTCTGCTAAAACAAAAGAGAATAAGGGTTAAAATCTTCCAATAACTTGTGAACAGCTGAACTGAATATTTGTAAAATGTGTAAAAAGAGTACATATTTAGATTTGTAACTTTTTGCATGAAGTCACACTTAGTTTTGCTCTCCCAGGTCTCCCCTTGTCTCCTCTCCTTTCTATACCTTATAATGTTTTTCATTTTGGAAAGCACTTTCAATTGCTTGTGTTGAAAGGTGCTATATAAATAAACTTGCCCTGTTTGCCTATAAAATGAACAAATACAGAGACAGGTAAATAACAAGTAGAATGTATCGGATATGTTAAAAAGATATATATTCTATTGTAACAATTACTTCCTATGCAGAACACACACACACACACACACACACACACACACACACACACACACACACACACACACACACACACACACACACACACACACACACACACACTGAAATGAAAGTGGGGTTCAATATAACAAATCTGGCACCACGACGTACCCATATCTGCTGCAGGTCTTCAAGGTGAACCGGCTCTGGCATCTTAGAGATTCTGTTAGACTCATCCTCTCACCTCCCCTCGTGCCACCTTGCCTTTTGTCTCGTCTTTTCTCTATGAAAAAACAAATGCAGACACAGGCAAATTGCAGGTGAAATGTATTGAAAATGTAAACAAATATATTTAACTTTGATATGAGATTGCCCTCCCCTTCCTCTCCTCTGTAGTCTTCTCCTTTTTTTCTTCTCCTGCTACTTCCCTATCCCTTTTGTCTCTTTTTTTCTCTTCCATATTCATCTTGTTACCTTCTCTCTCTATTTCTAATTCAAAAACATTTTCCTGCCCTTTAGACCTCTGTACCTACTACAACTGCTTATACCATAACAGTTATTCCCTGCTTAACCTCCTAAGTGTGCCCTCTGCTCTGTGATCCTTGTCACTGCAGACACTTGGCCCTGGATCCCCCCCAAATATGTGCAGATACCCTACCTTTTAATGAAAATGTCTTGCTGCAGCATAAAACTTGTTAAAAATTATATCGGTCGATAAGTAATATGGATTGAATCAGTCAATTGAAAAAGTGGTGGGGACATGTTCCCAGCATACTCGATGTGAATGACACCTATGTCACCAACACTGGTGGTGAGTAGGAGCTGGTGGAGGACTTCCGACGGCACCAACACACTCCCCTCATACACCAGTGAACATCCAGGGTGCGAGCATTGAGATTGTGAGATCCTACAAGTACCTGAGTGTTCATCTGAACATTACACTGGACTGGACGGATCATTCTGTTGCTCTCTACAAGAAGGGACAAATCAGATTGTATCTGCTGAGGAGACTGAGGTCTTGTGGGGTGCAGGGGGCCCTCTTTCAGACCTTCTATGACTCTCTGGTGTCATCAGCCATCTTTTATGGTGTAATCTGCTGGGGCAGTCAAATGACGCTGACAGAAAAAAACTGAACAGACTGGTTAAGAAGGCCACCCACTCCTGGGCAGTCCTCTGGACACCGTGGAGGTGGGGGGAGACAGGAGAATGGCAGCCAAGCTGTCGTCCCTGCTAGACATTGTGTCCCACACCCTCCAGGACACCCTGTCTGCACTGTGCAGCTTCTTCAGTGACAGGCTGCTTCACCCTCGGTGTCTCACAGAGAGATACCACAGGTCCTTCCTTCCTGCAGCAGTCAGACTTTACAACCAGCATGGCCCCTGGTAGACCCCCCACACACAAGAAAGACTGTTGAGATCTTGTGCAATAAAATGGCAATATGCAATCCAGACACTTTTCTTAAATACTGTGCAATTACCACCTTAATGTGAAATAAATATTCTTTCCTATTTTCTATGATGTTTCAACAATTTAAATTACGTGTCACCAAGTTCTGAAATTGCTTTCACACATTTCTCAGTATGGCCCCCAGGTGGCAGTGTTGCTCCAGTCTGTAGCACAGAGAGCCGCCATGTGTCACTGCGCAGCGGCCGGACTCTCCTCCTCCTGAGCGCCGTTGCAGATCGGGAGTTCCCGGAGAGTCAGTCAGACTGCAGACGGCTCACAGCTGACCTCTCCCTCCGCTGAGCAGCTCCACTCCACCCGGGTGAATGCAACAGGGAGCCCGTCTGACGGCTGGGATATTTCCCCCTGAAGAGATTATTTTTCAGTCTTTTGTGGAGCTCTTCATCCTGCAGAAACAGAAACAGGGAGCAGCAACTTGAAATATAATTTTGTTTCTCACACAAACCTGTAAATCAACCCGCCTGACACTATCTGAAGAGCCTAGGAGGAGGGAGGAGATGCCGAGCGTCAGCATGATGTCCGGATTATTTTTTACTTGAACGACCTTGGGTTTTTAGTCCTCCTGTCGCTGGATTATTGTATTTAGTTGGAATGGAGAAAAAGCTGCCGCATTAGCCACTCTCATTTAAAAGTATGTACAGCTACAGTATCATTCACCCTGTTGACATTTGTAATCTCATGTTTGCTTTTCCTCCTGAGGCTCAGTTATGTGGTTTGACCCAAATCCCATCATGTCTGACAGATAGTGGATGCTCCCACAACTGAGGTGTACATCAACATTTAGACATCTTGCAGGAACATACCAGAGGGTATGGTGATCTCTGTCTTGAGGAGTGCACCTCCAAAACCTTGTCTGACTCTGAGGGAGACACCCTGCTCTGCATAAATGATTCACAGCCTGCTGTTGTGCAGTTTTTCTGAATGAAGCACATGTTTGCAGTGTGCAAGGGCCTGTAGTCCTGGAGCAGGAGCTGTCAGGCTGGATCAGACCCGGTTAATGGAACAGATGGGAGGCTTACAACAGCACAGCATCAGGGCACTCGGATAGAGACAGACGTCCCCATGCCATGCAATACAAATTAGGGTGAGGAATTGAGTCACTGTGAGGTAGAGGAGGAGTTTAAAAGTGACCCTGCAGGGGTGAGCAACAGGAGGCCTTTACCTCGGCTTGGGTCATATAGCTCCTGGTAGGCTGACTGATGGAAAGTAAATGACTGAAATCCTTGCTCTATTCTTATTTTATTCATGATTTATTTTTGTTTTATTCTGTCCTGCAAGGGTATTAAGTGTTCTTTTTAATCACATAGCTATGTGTTACTCTGGTTATTACCTGGGAAAGGGGAGATAGTATTGCTTTTTTGTTATAAATTCAAGATTCAAAGGCTTTGTTGTTATGTGAACAAAAGGGAAAGTTTAGTTATGGCAATGACCATTTTAAGTCCCAGGCTGCTTCAACAATGCATCATAAATATATCATGTTTTAAGTGACCATGTAAATTCAGGAGTATATATACATGTAAATAAAATAATATATAAAGAACAGAAGGTAATATTAAATACTGTACAGTGAAAAAAAATACTGGTAATTGTAGCAATAAAATGCAAACAGATGAATGAATAATGAAGGCACTTCACAGAGCTCAGGCGTCAAGCAGTCTTATAGCCTGTTGGATAGAACTGTCCCTGAGTCTGCTGGTTTGTCTACGTGTCTACCTTTGTGTATGAAAAGTGCTTTATAAATAAAGTTTGAATCAATTTGACTCTCTTTCTCTCTGCAGTTGCGATGAGGTCTCACCAGGAAGGGAGCAGGACTGCCTGGTTAACACAGGGATGGACCCCCAGCACCTTCTAAATCTCCACCCTCTAATGTGTCTCACATGTTCAGACATGGATGGGAGGGGGAGTGGATGACAGGAGCGCAGAGAAAGGTCGAAGGGAAGCACAGAGCTGAGCTGACCGTTAAAACTTCCATGTGTGACATCTCACCCAAAGTCTCTCCCACCCTACAGTAAGGCAAGGCAAGTTTATTTAGCATCTTTCAATACCATTCAAAGCCATTCCAATATAGAATAACACAGGTGTAAAATGCATGAATACAAGTTACAGTGCAGTGTAAGATATGAATAGTTCAATTAAAAGCAGCGACAAAAAGAAAAGTCTTTGATCTGGATTTAAAAGAGTTGCAGCAGACCTGCAGGTTTCTGGGAGTTTCTTGCAGATATTTGGAGCATAATAACTGAATGCTGCTTCTCCATGTTTAGATCTGACTCTGGGGACTTAAAGCAGACCCATCCCAGGAGACCTGAGAGGTCTGGATGGTTCATAAGGTAGCAGGAGATCAGAATAAACCGTTCAATGCTTTATAAACCAGCAGCAGTACTTTGAAATCAGTTCTTTGACAGACAGGAAGCCAGTGTAAAGACCTCAGAACTGGAGTGATATGATCCACTCTCTTAGTGTTAGTGAGGACTCGAGCAGCAGCGTTCTGAATCAGCTACAGCTTTCTGCTAGAGTTTTTAGTGAGACCTGTAAAGAGTCGAGTCTACTGAAGATCCAGACTCAAAATCCTGATGTATCATTAGTCTTTTAATCCTACATGTATTCTTAAAGTGATAGTAGTCTGACTCAGTAATTGTTTTAATGTGACTTTTGAAATTCAGGTCAGGGCCTATTACTACACCTAGATTTATGGCTTCTTCAGTTGTGTTGAACATTGCCGATTGAAGCTCAGCGCTGACTTTGATTGGTTCCTCCTTCTTACAGTAAGTCAATGCGACATCCTCCAGAGTATGGGGTGCGTCAAATCCAAGAGGAGCGACTCCGTGGCCCAGAATGCAAACTCCAGAGTGGAAGGCAAGGCGAGGGGGGAGAAGGCCTACCTGGTCCACTCGGAGACGGGCTCGGTGGAGTGCTCCCCCAAGACCAACCCAGTGCTGATGGAGTACGCTCACAGGCTGTCTGAGGAGATCGTGGCCCGGGCCGTGCAGCAGTGGGTGGAGGTTGACCGCCGCTACGGAGACATCCCCTACATCGAATGTGACGTGCCATGACACCGGGAGGAGGGATGTCTCAGTCCTTGATACTTGAGGTGGTTAAATAAGGCCAATAAACACCTTCAATCAGAATGAATCCTGCTGCTCTGAGAAGGGATGTGAATGAGCTGCCAGTAATTCAGTTTGACCTACTTTTGGATTGGATTACTCTTGGATTGAACCTAAAAACCCTCCTCCTCCTCCTCCAAAGCATTCCGCTCACATTCCTGTGATTATCTGTAAAAGCTGGATTCTGTTGGTTTTCAGCTGGATATGCTTCTCAGATCGTATTGGTTCCCTCTGCGGCTGGACTCAAAGCAAGAAATCAGAAGCTATCAGATATTGCTTTGGAAATGTAATGTCCCTCTTTGCCAGTGAAAGCCTATCCCAGCCATCGACGCTGTCCAGATATCCCTCCTCTTACGGAGGTGGTTATTAATAGATCCCTTCATTTGGTGGTATCATCAGGTACCCTAACCCTCCTTCTGCTCGGACAGAAAGCCTGGCAGGCTGAACTCCTCCCTTAATGGCCTCCCTGGGGATCCTGTGGAGTAGGGCGAGCTAATAGTCGAGGAAATAATGTGCACAAATGATGTTTCCTGAAGGACATTTTGTTTACATTGTTTGACAACTTTTTTTCTGATACCCTCTCCGCAGCATAAGAAAGGATTGACACACTTTCCGGAAGGATTTGGATGGCAACAGAACTTGGTTTTCCTCAAAGTGTTTCAGGCCTGTTCTTTTGTCAATATTGTGTTATTTTAACCAGGAAATACTGCCCCATAGAGAACAAAAGCACAAATATACAAACCTCGATAACACACAGCACTTCAATCCAGTCCGTACGTGACTTTTTCAAATTTTTTGCTGCGGTTACATAACTAAGAGCAGCGATACTAACCAGGAGACAGAGCAGATGTTTTTGGAGAAGAGGTTCACAACCACCAAAGTCCTTATGAATGCTCCTCTGAGCTAGATCACATTTCACAGGTCAGCTCTGTTCTGTCACAAATGCTCTAAATGATGTCATTGGGATTCGCCCAAAATTCAATTCACATTGCAAGCTTGTCTGTACTGGATATGATTGAGGACAGCACTTAAAACTGCCAAACCACTATTCAATATTATTACAGCAGTAGGAATAGCTATGAGAATACTATCAATGTCTGCAACACATTTTAATCATACTTATAAATAGTTTTTTTAATCTGCTTATAGCACTGTATTATAATTACAAATTAAAAGTCCTTGTTAATATTCATAATGCTTTAAAACTATAATCACAACAAATAAAGGTTTTTTCTAATGATGATTAATAATTGCTGGTCAATGCCAGCAATTATTAATGCCATATGAAGTCATCATAAAATGGTGCTCATAACTATTTGACAGTGCTATAAGTAGATTTTAAAGTATTATAAGTATGGTTATGATGCATTATAGAAATACAAATCGTAAGTTAATACTTCAGCACAAGCTAATAAGCCATATAAAACAGTGGTGGAAGTTTCTCCCTCCTCTTGCCTTTTCCATAACAGTAACTGTATTGACAGAAAACTGGTAAAAAGCAATGTATCATACAGCTGATACATATTGCATTTGGAAATCTAACTACTGCAGATGTCCAGTGCTTATTTTAGTGAAGAGCAGCATTATAGAGTGGTGTATTTATGTAGGCTAACCTGGAAGTTAGCATAGCAAGCGCCCCCTTGACAAAAAGCAATGGGATTTTTCTATTGGATTTCCGAATATTTAAGAAAAAAAATGTCTGTGGCAATATCTCCACATATTAACACCACTTATATAATAGTTGAGGTGCAAAAGCAATCAATCCCCAGAAGTAAAAAACTAACGTTAGGCTTTAGACGCTAAAGGTGGCTAATGTTCACATAATGATGTTGAGAAGTGTCATTTACCTCCGTTTTTAGGTCACAAAACAAAGTTTAAGTCATTGTGTGTTAAACATAGATTTTATTTTGAGAATCATACCAAAAACCAATTAAAAAAAACCCATCAACTTTAAGGCAAGGGAGCCTAGAAGTGCTAACATACTAACTAATTTCCGGGTTTAGGACTAATTTGTGTACTACTAATGGGTTAGGTAGGGATGTATTTCTCCAAAGAAACTTCATGTGTTCTATAGAATGCCTCCACACACGTCACTCTTATCAACTCCTAAAACATAATCCGCATTGAGAGATTAATCGGCTGGGTCGTCCCAAACATGTTGTGAACACATTGAAGATTAGGGATGACCCGCCATACTCCTCATGCTTAATCTGTGGCCATTTGTTTTGCTTTACATCAAAAGATAAAGGTGAATGTCTGTTGTGTTCTGTCTCACTTTGAGTAAAAAACTAAAGGCCTGTTTCAATAGCACAAGCGCTGGTGGCAGTGAGAGGAGAGATGGAAGTTGGGTCAGTTTAAGCACATTTTCTTTATCGTCCACATGCTGGAGGATCATTTTAATTTTTCTGTACATGTTCTTAATGTGACCGACACATATATTTCTTCGGCTATACATCTAAGATGTTGCCTTAACATTGATCAGGATTTACTGTGATGTGATTACTGAGAAAAGTTAAATTTGTACAAAATGTGGCATCAACTTTGTTCACAAAACATTCAGTTTTTTGTAACACTGGCAACGTTTAAGGTTTGAATTGGATTTTCCTTCAGAAAGCCATAAGTGAAAAAAAAAAAAAGCTTTTAAAATCGGCTTCACTGTGAACGCCTGTCTTCATCCAACATCCGTCTTTAGAGTCTTTCACCAGTGACTGAAAGGCTGCCAATGCTTCCGTATGGAAATCCTGATTTGTTATTAAAGGTCAACAATGTTTAATTATTTAATAGCAGCGGGTGTTTCAACAGAGATGGGGGATGCTGCTAAAAATATGCCATGAACATTTAGGACCTATTTATCAGGAGGTGCAGGGTCTGCAAGGCTGCCATGCCCTTTGCTATTTACAAATTGAATGGGGGCTTAACCCTCCAATAACTGTGTCTTTCAAATCTCAGAGTAGCTAGTTTTATTGAACTATTTCTGACATTTCATAGAGAAACGGTTAATTACACATTTAATTGATGGATTGATTTATAATAAAAAATAAATGCTACAGTCCATGGATGTTAAGTTTACTAAAATATATGACCAAAAAACATCCATTCATTAGCCTTGTTTGCTTGGAAACTATCAAGTAGTTACAATTGGTCCTCTCTCAATCGATTTATTGTGTAATGAGTTGCTTCATGGATGTTTGGCAGCCACACCAACTGCAACACTCAACCTGCTAGTCCTTCATTTCCGAACACTACTGACCCTATTTGGAAATTCAAGCAATTGACTGATCTCTTTAAGTATTTTAAACAATGTCCTCACCCTCTTATTATATCAACATTTCAAGAAGCTTGTTTAAAGTCAGGTCAGGCTACGATTAGCTAGAAACCGATACAACACTCTGTTTTACAACAGTTAAAGTGACCCAAAGAAGCAGCAGCAGCAGCAGCAGCAGCAGCAGCAGCAGGGGAGTGTGGCTGACTTGACTGTAAAGTGGAACACACAGAGAGATAAGCAGTAGCAGGACTCACCTGCCCTCTCCCCACTCCTTATCTGCTGCTGAATGAGTGAGGAATGCCCCCTGGGAATGAGCGGTAAGATGAAATAGGTTGGCCTGTGAAAATATCATCATAAATAACTTAAAAGGTGTAACTTTTAGCATCATGCTTGAGCCCAATATTCATTTACTGTACATTCAGTATGTGTGAAAACTAATGCCAATAAATCTGATGTATGCCTTCTTTCATTGAAGTACCTGGAGATTATTTACTAAATGGCTACCGAACAACTTCTATCCGGTGCTTTCCAACACACGAGTGTCCCCTTACAGTGTTTGTTTAAAACACCTGCCCAACATGCTGCTGCGTCCTGTTGGAGTGAACACACAGCCGGTTTAAAGTTCAGCTTGATGAAGAGCAAACAGAAGGATTTACAAGAGGCTGCTGGCTAGCGGCTGTTTGGAAGCAGAAAGGAGCCGTAAAGCCTGGGAGTGTTTCTGTGACGCAGACAGGAACCATCACTCTGTTTATGGCAGCTTGTTGATCATAAAGCATGCAGAGGTCAAACTGTCTCACTGCTGCTGGAATATGAAACACAAACAGGGTTGGGAGGGTTAATGTATGCCGTTAAAATTCTCTCTTACTAAATGTAATCATCACATAGAGTAATGTATTAATGTTGTTACTTTTTGTTTCCCTTAAACATCCCCTATTATGCAAAATACACTTTTTTCTGACTTTTATACATAAATATGTGTCCCTGGTGTGTAATGACACTCACAGTGTCAGAAAAAACAACCCTCTCTCTTTTCCTCCTTACCCACATACATCTAAAATGGAGCTGATCCATGACTTGACGTCATATCGGAAATGTCGGCTGGCTTTACATTGAACTCTTGGCAACCTCCCGCCCATGTCGACTAGATGAATTGCCCCCAGTAGCAAAACACTTGATATGTTTTTTATATATCTGAGACTATAATATATGCTTCAGAAAAAGTATAATAGGAAACCTTTAATGTCAAATTAGGATAGTAGAAAATGGATATCAATAAGATATCTTTACTGAAGTGTATTCTAGACTGCAAGACAACAGAACAATGTAACCTTAGAAAAGAAAATCAAAGACATTTTACTTTAAAAGATTGTCCTATGAAAACAAAAAACTGCCTTTGAAAGTGCAAAACACAAACTACACGTTAGAAGAAAATATAAAATGTGTGCGTACTGTATCAGTGTACTGTATCATCAAATGTGGTACCATATTTAAAAATATTTCGCAGCATTGGAATCCTGCTAGTATTCATCAATTTTGTTTTATTCTCAGCGTAATCTGATTACCTTTTTCCCCCTGTACCTGTAATTGAATAGATACCTTTTTTAGTATCCTGTTAGATGTATTCTGTTACTCTCATTACCTGCACACAGATATCAAAATAAGTGTAATACCGAGTCGCATATGTGACGCAGGTGGAGAAAACTCCTGCCAACACTAAAGGTTTATTACCCAACATGCAACTACAATAAAAGTTTACTACTTATCTGAGCTGCTGCTGATAACAAACAGGCCACAAAAGATCCTACCCTCAAGAAATGTAGTTCTTAAACATACTCAACAAGAAATGCTACTTTACCAACTGTCTTTATTGCCCTTTGATGTAACATATCGGGATACCTTCTCAATTTAAAAACACACTACATCACACACATACAGGACTGTATTTGTAATGTAGCAATCATGTAAATGCATTCAGAACTAAGGCTGCGCATTTATTTGGAATTGTATTGAAATCGCAACATGGGCTAGTAAAAGCAGGAAGCACAATATTTGTTAAAGGTTAAATTTGTGTTAAAATAACGTTTCTAATGAGCTGCAGAGATATGCTGGCCTTCTGTTAGTGTTCCTCAGACTTAACGACGTATTTGTGAGAAGAAAAAAAAAAAATCACACCATGATCATTTTAATATACTTTAATGCTAAAGAGAATAAGAATGCTAGAATGATAAATTGCTCCTATATTTTAGTCGCAATATCAGTATTTTATTTCAAATCATGGAACCCTATTCAGAACCTATATAGATACACTTCTAAGTCTGCCACTGAGAACGGAAAAATACTGGAAAAAGACTAAACAAAACCGGAGAAATGGATACATCATCTGCATTAGATGGAGTGACCACACTGCAGAAGATCAGATGAAACTGATCCAAGTCACATCAACAAACACCCACAGGAAATGTAATAAAGCACTCAGCGGTGAGATCATCGCTCCTCCATGTATTCCTGATTATGCTGCTGTGCGGCAGATTCCTTGCATTTGCAGCAAAAGAGTTACTGCTGTATAAAACACTCGGCAGCAGAGCCAGTTTACTCCAAACATTTCTCATGTGTGACACAGGGCAGCTGCTAGCTACCTCTTCTGCTACTATTTTAGAGTTGTGAACATGAATCAGACCTCCTTCTCTTTTCCTCCACTGCAGTGGAGCAGCCTGGATTTTCCTGTTAAATGTCACTACAGTATTTAAAGATATATACTGAGATATACAGTTCTTGTCCTAAGCGAGTACAGCCCTCTCACAGGACCGAGCACACGGGGGAGGGGAGGCTTAGTGGTGTGTGTATGGAGGTGTTCAGCTTTAGAACATCAGGTCTTTCTCCCCCAGAGAGGAGAAGCACTGCTCCACGCTCTCCTCCGACACCTCCTCCAGCGTGGACGGGTTCCACTTGGGATTCTGGTCCTTGTCAATCAGCACTGAAAAACACACAAAAAAATCACAACCTAGAAGAACAATCAAAGGATGTCAAGCGAAGCAGAATAATATTGAATGATCCTTTCTTAAACTTTTAAAATCAAGAGTGCAATCCATGTTAATTAAGCTAATATTTAAATTCACTTACCGGATCGTACACCTTCATAAAAGTCACAGCCTCTCTGCAAAACAACAAACACTCCCATGAGATTCAATCCTCTTATGGTTCACTCCAGCAGATGAAATAATAGCTAATCTAAAACAGCTGTGCTATCATCACCATCCAGCTTTATGTAGTTGTTTTTCACTCTGGATGTAGTCATTATAGGATAGGAATGGGTGAATAAGCAATTTATCTGCCAGTTAAGGCACCCATTGCATTCACTAAAATATGAATGTGCAATAAAGTTTAATGTCAGAATAACTGATATTAAAAGGAACGAATCATAACTACATTTTTCCAATATTGCCTTTAGTGCCGTTTATCAATCCAGATTAGAGCGAGTCACTGAGTGTTGGAGACATCGGCCAGTCTCACTGGCACTCAGCTTGTCGTTCTCAAAGCGGCATTTTAAAGACTGATCAGAAATGGCTTTTATTTAGAAACCATGATCCAGTAACCCACAGATCTTGTTGTGAGCAGTTTCATGTAGGAACTACTTTCCGTCTACCAAACTCCACTCGCCAGGGAGGGAGCCTCTATCTACAGGTCAAGGTACTCTTCCTGCTGCAAGGGAATACAGTAAAAAGAAAATAGTTCCAACTTTAAAGGTCACCCATTATGCAAAATCCACTTTTTCATGTCTTTTGTACGTAAATACGTGTCCCCTGTGTGTTCAAAGAAGTTTCAGGAAAAAAGATTCACTCTCTTTTTGTCCTGATTCATCTCTATAAAAACCTGTCTGAAAATGAGCTGATCAGATTATGGCCACTTTGTGATGTCACCCCCCCACTTTATAACCTGAATCTCCTCCCATTGTGTTTTTTAAACCAGTCACTTCTGCAGAAGGGCGTGGCCAGCAGCAGCTCATAAGCATTTAATGCTACAGGCACAGAGTCAGCCTGTCTGGCACAGGGCGGAAACAGAGGGGGTTATGGGATGCTACAATGATCTGTTTGGTGGTTCAGCCAATCAGAGACATGTTCTCTATATATCCTGGACCTGTATTATACTGTTGATAAAAGAGTATAATAGGGGGCCTTTAAACTGTTCACAAGGTCTCATAACTAAAAACAACGATCATTTGGATTTCATACAGTATATATTGGATAATTGGGAATGGATGGGAGGTAGTGCAGCCGTCTTTCAATCAGAAGGTGGTCGGTTGGATCCCAGCCCTCGCAGTTATCATGTCGATGTATCATTGGGCAAGATACTTAATCCTGATGCCACGGTGTGTGAAAGTTAGCTTCTAACTGGCACACTCCTCTGTATGAACGAGTGTGAATGGGTGAATGACTCGCAGTGTATAAAGCACTTTGAGGAGTCGTAAAGACTGGCTATAGAAACACAGTCCATTTACCGTTATCATGAGTGATGACTTTTTAAAATGTAATGTTTTTACACTTTGAGTACACTTCATATCAGAGCAACCGCTGATAACGGGTCATAAAAGATCCCGCCCTCGATAATGAAAGTTCTTCAAACACTAACCAAGAAAAATGTATGTTACATTAACAACTCTCTTTATTGCCCTTGAGAAATAGTGAACCGCTAACTTTGTTTTTGTAATGGGATATTTGGGTGGACAACAAGCACACAAAGCTGTTTTGTTGTTGATAAACGAAAATAAAATGACAAAATAAATAATTAATATAGCACTACAGGTAATATTAAAAATATAATGTTCTGATATTTTTGGGTGACTGTAAGATAATAAATACTGACATTTAAAATATACAGATAAATGCAAATGAATATGTTAATGAATGCAATAATTTGCCATTCCTACCCAATTATGACCACTGCCTGAGTGAGTGAAATGAAACTGTATGAAAATGGATTCTGTTAGAATGAGTCTGTTGGTTTTTACCATGCAGGCCTGGCTCAGCCGATACTCCATTACCAGCACGTCCTGCAGGCTCAGAGCGGCCCCCGCCTGCAGCTGCTTGTAGGTGATTTTCAGGGAGGTGGGGGACATCCTGGACAGCGTCTGCAGGAGGAGACACTTCTGTGTTAGAGACTAGGACAGAAAATTGGTGACTCAAATTAAAACTCATTGAGCAGAGGATAAATAATACAGGGGAAAGCAGACAGAGACGGTATGAATGTTTCATGCACATGGCCAGATCGAGAGTCAGTGGTGTAGTAGTAAACTGAGGAAGTGGGTTTATAATAAATATTTGATGCCCGAGCTGACCCCCCACTGGCTGTTATTCAGAGTTGCACGGTTTGAATGAAAACAGGAAAACATGTTTTTGGAGCCCAGCTGAAGGAAAGGGATTTAAGTTAAGCCTCAGAACAGTTCTTCAACATGGACATATTTAAAATATTACAGATCAAATAAACAGAAAATAAGAGATACCAGCAGTTTTATTAATCCTGGAGTGGGTGGAGGGGGGTAAGCTGGGGCATGTGCACTGTTACATAAGATTATACGCCTTCTCCCAGGTTACATCTCATCTGAGTGAAGATGATGTGACAAACTAAATCAGAGATGAGAAGAGTCAGCGCAGCACCCAATAATGACATAATCACAAATTGACTAAAAGTGAAATAGATACTCCTAACTGATATTGTCATATGTTTTCTTATGGTTTACACTTTAATAATGATTGAGTTTCTCCTTGTAAATTCAAAACATGCTTGTGACTTAGAACTGTGGTGGTGTTTCAACGGTCCAAAACATTCCCATTAGGAAAACGGGCTGCAGTTAAAAAAATTAAAAAAAACAAATGTTCCAAAACACAAACAAATGAAGAAACATCTTCAGCAAATTGACATAACATGTGCAGGGTTTACTAAAAGCGTTGAATAAACAAAACGCTGCACACAAAACACATCGGTATTGGGGGCACCAAAAAGTGAGGCACACAGCCGGGACCGGAGCGCTTGGCGACGTTAGGGGATTATAAAGTTGCGCAGGTGTTGTTGGACATTTTTAAAATATATTTGCCTCGTTTCTGAAGCTGCAGCGCGGTTCTCCTAATAGAAATGTTTTGGGTCATTTAGCGCATTAGCACAGGTCGGCCACCGTATAAAACAGAGGAAGGGAAAAAAAAAGAAAAAGAGCAAAAAACAAAATAAACAACAAACTACAAATCAGCAGTCATGGTTGCCAGTGGCCATTATCAGAGGTTGTTTAGTAATGTCGTTCTTATAAGGTTTCAGGTCACTGAAAAAGGTTTAGATAATAAGCATGGCACTTTTCACCCTGTTTTTTAAAGAGTTACAGTAACATGTCCAAAACTGAAATCTGTGTCAATCTTTACAGTCAGACAGCATGACATGATAATATTGTCCTTTTGAATACACATTACTTCTGAGAAAGAAGTATATTCCTTTACATTTTTAAAATGTAACATGAGCAAAGTGTAAATACATTCTATTATATTTTCGGTAAACATGGTCATTGTTTATTACAGCTTGAACATGACAGGAGTTATAAAACATCCTACTGTACCTTTGCTTGTTTGTTGGCGAACTCGGAGCCGTCTGCCTTCAGGTTCTGCACGATGCCCTCCACACTGCTGGAGCTGAACAGCCTGAAAGGGGGTGGGGGAGGGGTATCATTCAAGCTTGGAATCAAAAGTTCCCTCAAAAACATAATTTCCCCGCTTTCAGTGTCTTATCAGTCCATCAGTAAAGCATAAGGCCCTGGCTCAACGCCACCTAGTAAGCTGGTTCAATTCCCGAGCCGGGCCAAACATTACAGGCAATGTCCTGCCCTCTGTCTCCCCCTTTCACTCTCAGATCTCCCAAAAAATACCTTCCTTTGGGCAGTAAACCCACAAATACACCCAGTATAAAAATGTATTTATTATAATAAGTGGAGAGAAAAGTATAAGCTCAATTGTTGTCCAAAAAATTATACAACAAGTAGGGAAGACAAGGATTTATCTCATATTTCAAACAAAAGGAAGGATAATTATCTGTAATAAAAGTCAGATTATCGACTGTGAATGTAGAGCAATAAACGCGTTGATTATTTTAAATGCATATACAGTCATGTACAACCTCTGGTGTGTCATATATTTATAGTTAATAATATACGAATGAATACAAGTATTCAATGAAAACAAAACCCACAGCTAAAAATAGTCTAAGCGTTCAGAGGACAGGAAGTGAGCCCTGAAGCCTACCTGTCAATGTCAGACATGTGCTGGTCCAACACGAAAGGCTTGTCAGCGTCCAGAGCGCTCTGAGGACAGAAGCATCATCAACAGACATCCTCTGAAGCGTTCACAGGACACTCTGTACTGAAGCTGTTCTGGATATTTGTAGTGATACACGTGTAAGGGTTCTGACCTGGTCCTGGTAGGAGTCCAGTACTCTGGAGATGTCTTCAGCAGAGGGAGACTTCAGGTCCACCAGCTCCTTCTCCAGCTCCGAGATCTGCTCAAATAAAAGCACAACATTTTGTAAATCTGCAGCCTCTGTACATGTCTCTGTTAGATTCTTACTTTGAGAACTTAAATCATTTTTGTGATACCTTTTGAAGTTTAGTTTATGATTAAAGGAGGGTTTCCTTTTTTTAAACATATATGTTATGCTTTATGCCATCCGCTTAAAATGACTTTCTTTTCCTGAGCCTTGACTGTATATATTAACACTAAATACGTTTCATTATAAATAAATACATTGTGTGACATCACGGTGACTACAGTCAATACTCTTCCCTCAGAAATGTCTGAATTTCTTCTTCCCTGTGCAGGTTTGAACTAATAAGGCAGCACTGGGAAAGTGTAAGTGCACTTAATAGGTTTCAATGTGTGTTTTCCTTCACTTAGAAAAACACATACGAGATGCTATAGATATAGAGGTGATTTTCCAGCCTTGTGTTGGTCAATCTTGTGGAAAATCCGCCCCACTGCTTGTCTGTCCTGAAAATCAAGGTCACAGTCCTAAACAAACTGTGCTGCGGGCGCCCGCTGCTCTGACCTCGCACCAACAGCAGGACAAACACAGCCTGACTCTGGAGCAGCCGGTATGTGTTGGCAGCTTCAGACAAGAGTGAGACACACAGTGACTCAGCATCCCATTTACCAGTTGACCTTTAACCTCCACACTCCACTATTCCATGCAGATGAGCTGCCAGGTGGGTTAGATCGCGAATTTAAGGCAGTATATCTGAAGTCCTGGCTCATCAAGTTTTTGTCTGCAGTCTCTTATATCAACCATGAAGATAAAAACTCAAAAAGCAAGAACCCTGCAGGTACATTAGCTTTCAATAAGCCAAGTGCTACTTACAGGAGTAAGAATTAAAAAAAACCATATTATCGGACAAGTTGCAGTAAAATCAGGTGGGCTTTCAGTTGCGACTTGTGTTGCGATGTGCAGACTTTCTGCTGTCCTGATATCAGTAGGTCCATTTTGGGGCCGGTATAGCAAACTGGTGTGATTTTGTTGAGGGGTGCCACACGCAGTGAGACTCCTCCAGCATCTGTGTTTGGTTGAAACATCCTCGACATAGGAAAGGCAGCTGGGAGGAGCAGTGCACGGTCTGCTCACATGAACTATCGTACCTTCTGAGACTCTACAAAGTGAGTGGCGACTCCGGCTCTCTGCACGTCACGACCCTTGAGACGGAATCCCGTCAATGCCAGAAATAGTCCCAGCTGCCCCTGCAGCCTCGGCAGGAAATGGCCCCCTCCAACGTCAGGGAAAAGACCTGTCAAAATAAAACAGAAAATACAACAACAATTACACTAAAGCAGGACATACACTGGATTTTGGGTCTGATTTGATACGAGTGTTGCTAAAACTACATATATAACGTCCTATAACACAACACTTGTAATGTTTAAACTTGAAAATATATATCCATTTGAATTTTTCAACAGCTAGCAAGGTTTCCTGAGATGAAGAAGAATTTCATTACTAACCGCCCCATGAATACAGAATATTAAGCTTCTGTTATAGATGATATTGCATCACACTAGCATTCATACAACAGCTAGGGTTGGAACTTATTTGTTTATTGATTATTTTCATGTACACATGTCAATCGTTTAGTCTACAAAACATAAAATACAGTGATACCATCAGCAGGGTTTTGTCTAACCTTGAAACAGGGGCGCTGCGCCCTCTTAATGTCGGCGTGCGCCGTCAAACCAAAATGCAAATTTTCCCTGTAAAATTAAAAAAAGTGATGCCAGAAAACAATATTTATGTCCGTCAAAAACGGAATAATTGCTCTAAAATATGGAAATGGTGTCAAATGTCTCTTCAGATGGCAGGGACAGCTTTGTTTTTACGGAAAATAAAAAAAAAACATTTCTCGTAATTAAAACAATTATAGCGATTTCAGAAAACGAATACGTCGCTGAGAGGCTGAGGCCGGCCCTGTTCGCAATTGTGTGACACGCTATCAAAAAAATGACTTACTGAGATCAAAAAGGAAGTGAATAATAAAGCGCTTTAATGAAAATAACGAGACGATCAATTTAGAACAACAAATGTTGATAATAATCCAAGTAATCGTACAGTTTGCAGTCGACGAAAAATACAACGACCCTGTCGCCACCCTCTCTTCCGCATACACACCTGCCTCAGGTGATCAGGTGATTATAATGAATTCCTATGAGTGCCGCCCATATCCATGTGACCCAAACAAACCAACCCATTGCAAACACACACACACACACACACACACACACACACACACACACACACACACACACACACACACACACACACACACACACACACACACACACACACACACACACACACACACACACACACACACATCTTATAATAATAATAATAATACAAACCATTAACCAAATATGAACTAGTACAAACCTAATTTGATAATTAAACAAAATATATCAACAGTTTACATTTCATGGCCCCTACAACAATTAAATGACTCACTTAACTAATGGATTCATCCGTTATTTGCTGCAGTTCAACAACTAACTATTTAACAAGCATATTGCAATTTATGCTGATTGTAAAAAAAAAAAAGGTTAGCATTCTTTGTGCTCCATATGTAATACTTATCCACCTCAGCCAGAAGTGATTTACATCCAGTAGGATTAAGTACATCCGTTTTCAAAACAAAAAAGTGATTGCTGGTAAAAATCTAAACAAGCGGCTTACGAGCAATTATGATTATGAAAGATACACAGCCTTAATCTGTACAGAACCCATTCTGATTCTCAATAAGGTTTCCATTTGATTTCAATATTTCTGACAGATTCCATTGGTCAACGTCGGGTTTCTGATGGCTTTTGTATCGTGACAAGGGGGAAGGGGGATTATATGAGTTGACCTGATTCACGGCTGATAATGTAATATCATAAATGTGGCAGATTATGGCTGTTGTTCAGAATGTGAGTACTGCCGGGTCAAATCTGTTAATCCTACCACAGAGGGGGTAAACGTGAGGGTACGAGTGTGTGTGTTTGTTTGTGTGTGTGTGTGTGTGTGTGTGTGTGTGTGTGTGTGTGTGTGTGTGTGACAGAGAGGAATGAGTGTGTGTAGTGATAATGCTATTCTTCTAAACTTTAAAAACACACAGCTATCATGAGGAAAAACTATGATACTTTATATTAAGTACTGGATGTTTTTCAGTACTGGGTCTTTGAAGGATGGCTGCTGAATTTTAAAGTGTTGTTGGGAGTGATGGGGGGTTTGAGGAAACAAGGGCCATAAATAAATGATAGACAGGGTCCCCTTGTGGGAAATGGAAGCCCTGATCACATGATTTCAGAGTGCCACAATATATCGGAGATACAGTATTAACATGACAGTCATAAGCCAGGGTTACACAAGGATTTGGGGAAATTCGTTCAACTTTATCTGTATGAATTCAATAGTTTGTTGAAAGACTTTTTACTCTTAAACTATTGGCCATTTTCAATGCAAACATTATGATTTTGGATTACAGGAAGGAGCAGTTGTAACTACTTATTATTCATTGGGATTAACAATGGCTAATGCTAACCTTGGGCTGGGGAGGCTCTATCTGGAACACACAGAGTCCATCAATGCTGGGAAGAGGTTACATACTCAGTGTTTTTAAATCATCTTGTTCTAGCTTCAGGGAACTCACGGTGGAAACAGCTTTCGTACAAAGCTCTCTTCAAACATGTATTGTTTAAATGTGAAGAACAGTGTGTTTTGACTGTAGTACATGCTCTGTAATCAGGCCTCTGGCATCCCGTTTCATCCACCTTGTTACTAATGGTTCAAATGGGTCCCATGTTCAGGACAGGACCCACTGTGATATTCTCAGACGAATGCCATGTCTTTTTATGCTGCTGCAACGCAAACATTTCCCAAATTGGGATCAATAAAGTATCTATCTATCTATCTATGTGAAATCTTCAACGGAGACGCTTCTCATTCACTTTGAATGGGGTGACGTTAAGCTTTGCTGATCTGCATTCTGGTTCCATTGCTTCGCTTTGCCTGCGTTGCTCGCGGTGAAAGTTGAGAAAAGTTCAACTTTTCAAGCGTCAACGGAAACGCTAGCCATCAAACTGGGTCTATGTAAATATGCTGGGAGAGACATAGCGCGGCTCATTTCCTCATTTACCAAAAAATGGAGGAGAAAATAATAATAGCGGAAGGGAATCGCCTGGTCTTATTCGACCAGACCCTGTACACATACAGGGATACAAACAGGAGGAATGATTGGTTGTTGGTCGCGTTAACCCCAAGCGCCAGACACGCTTGGTAAGTCAATATATTATAATTTAAGTTTTTCTTTTTATATTTGATACGTCTGAGGCAAATGAGTGATAGCTACAAACACTATATATAAATAAACTATATCAATCAATTTGTCGTTTGATATATTGACATGACCCTGATACTTTTTCCGTTATTGTTTATAATTTTCGAATATCTCTATACAGACACTCACTGGCTATTTTAGTAGGTACACCTGTTCAACTGCTCGTTAAGGCAAATATCTTGTCAGTCAATCACATGGCAGCAACTCAATGCATTTAGGCATGTAGACATGGTCATGATGACCTCGGGGAGTTCAGACAGAGCATCAGAAAGCGGAAGAAAGGAGATTTAAGTGACTTTGAATGTGGCCTGGTTGTTGGTGCCAGGTGCGCTGGTCCGCGTGTTTCAGAAACTGCTGATCTACTGGGATTTCACAACCATTTCTAGAGGTGAGCAGCCAGACTGCTTCAAGATCATAGAAAGGCAACAGTAACTCAAATAATCACTCGATACAACCAAGGTATGCAGATCACCATCTCTGAACGCACAACACGTTGAACGTTGAAGCGGATGGGCTACAGCAGCTGAAGACCAGGAACAGGAAACCGAGGCTACAATTCGCACGGGCTCACCAAAATTGGACAATAGAAGACGGGAAAAATGTTCCCTGGTCTGATGAGTCTCAATTTCTGCTTCGACATTCAGACGAAGCTGCACCTTTACCAGCTGTGATAACACTTTAATGATCAACAATTAGAATAAAAACACATCATGTATATATTGTTCTGAAATGGGCTAATCTGCGGAGTACTTGTGGTACGTTGAGTATGTTTACTTGGGAAACATTTTGAATGCAGTACTTTTACTTGTAACAGAGTATTCCTACACTCTACTGCTACTTTTACTCAAGAACAAGACCTGAGTACTTTTTCCACGTCTGATTTGAAGAGGTTTCACCTGCTAAGGCTAAAACAAGACTATATGGTAAGTTAGAAACAGTGAGAAGGTGTGACCCGAGCAGGCTTAAGAGGATTAGCAAAGATTTCCTGCCTTTGTGCCAAGAGACAGGAAAGTTTTAAAAGACGCCAGCAGATGCTTTCTCGATTAATAAAGAGACTCTGCGTAATGTATTAAATGTGCTACTTCACAAGCAAGCACTGAAAAACCCTACAGTGTATATGCATGGGTTAGGAGGAAACAAGATGAAAGACACACAATTGAATTACTGTCTCATTTCGTGGCCTTGCCTTTGAGAAAATCTCCACACACACACACACACACACACACACACACACACACACACACACACACACACACACACACACACACACACACACACACACACACACACACACACACACACACACACACACACACACACACACACACACACACACACACACACACACACACACACACACACACACACACACCTCAGCCTGTCCTTTCTGCTGTACTCTTTTCCTCTGCTGACAACATCATCTCCTGACATGTGATTCCACTGCACACCACCACACAGAGCAAAGCATCTGCTGAAGATTTGTCCTACCCTAGAATTCTCAGGAATAAGCTTGATGTGTGTGTGTGTGTGTGTGTGTGTGTGTGTGTGTGTGTGTGTGTGTGTGTGTGTGTGTGTGTGTGTCTGACGAGAGCTTGTGAGCCACACAGAGGATGAAGTGAGTGTACTTGGAAATTTGGGAGTGTGAAGGAGTAAGTGCAGCAGGAATGAGTCCTAAAAACTAGGGCTAGGCGTTATGACAAAAACTCATAGTACAGTATATTTCCAAACTAAAACTGTATTAGGGTATTTTCCTATCATACGCAGTCCTTCGAACAAAGGTGTCTTCAAGCGACGCTTGACTCGACTTTACTTTAGAAATGTCAGCAGCGTTGCTTAATAAAGCAGATCGTATTTTTATACATTCTTCGCACTCCAATAAGTGCTTTCTGTTGAGGTGGTGGAGTATGTTACTTGTTTTACCTCCTCGGGCAACAATTTTATTTCAGCAACATTTGCAATGAATGTTTGTTTGTCAGTGTCAGAAAATACAACGCTCTCTTTTTTGCTCCTTACCGACATCTCTAAAAATGGGGGTACAAATGAGCTGGTCCAGATTTGCTTCAGAGTTGACGTAATTTTGGAAATGTGGGCTGGCTTTACATTGAACTCCTGGCAACGTCCCGCCCACGTCCCAACCTATCGTCCCCAATATACAGCTGGAGAGCTGAATCCCCTCCCCAGCTGTGTGTCTGTGTTCAGCAGGATGTCTTCAGGAGGGACTTAGAGTAAAGTTCCAGCGGTAAACACTGGAGAAAGAATATGTCAAGCTACGTGCTGTATCAGAAGTAATGTGCGGCGTGTTTTGGAAGCAATATGGTCTGTGTTTACATTAGCAAGCATCGCTAACACTCAGAGCTAACACTGTACTGGAGAGACTATGTGTAATATGTTTTGTATAGATATGGCCCAACAATACAGTATCTTGTTCAAATATAGTATATTAGGTGACCGTTAAAGCTGCAGTAAAACTGATCAGCCTTCTGCACAAAATACTCAAAACATTTCAACCTTACTCCAACACAAATATAATCAAATTAGGGCACAAACTCTGTCAAGAGTTTAAAGTGATCATCAATGATGCTCCAGCTCCACCTCAATATCCATTAGTACTCTTTCTGAAGTGAATATACTGAGGAGAGCATGAGCCGTGTGGTCAGATCACAGTCTCTTTCTTGCCACACAACGTGCGATTAATGCATTGGTATTACATATTGCTGCAAATAGTTAAATTCAATTATACTCTTGCTCAATTATAGAACTGTGATAAACCATCTGGGTGAGAAGCAGCTAGTTTAACGTCAGCTGTGATTCATTAGTTGTTGGAGATTTGTTACTAATCTCATCAGAGCCTCAGGAGACGGCCATCTGTCTACAGGGTCAATTAGCTAAAGAGCAAACTAAAGCTTATACTGCGCTGTAAGACACCAAGACATCTTGTGATGGTTTCTACATGAAGCAAGCTATTTAGATAGTTATCAAGTAGAATTGTGTATTATTGGACTATTTTTTTAGTGTCATAAGATGAAAAACCAACAGATAATAGGTCCTTTCCTGTGCCTTGATTTATTTGAAAAGGAAATCATTTTGGATTGCCAACATCAGGGATTGCATCTTGATCATAGATTTATTCTAATCCTCTTAAAACAAGGATACATTTAAGAATATATATGCGTGCTGTTGGGTTTGTGTGTCTTTCAGTCATGTCTTTATATGCGTTTTCAAGTTCTAACTACAGTACATCAAGACTGCTAGGTCATATAGTTTAAATACAGATCATAATACTTCGATAGGGTGCAGCATGGGCCAGGGAAAATTAAAAATACGATGTAGCAAATAGACCAGGCGATTATACAATTTGTGTTTACCTTTGTTACCCTTGCCATTACCATTCATTTGGTGTCAAAAAAAAGTTTCTGACTAAGATTATTCACGCCCCCTTAAGTCGGATCAATGTGTTGTTAACACAATTAACTAAAACATAATGTCTTGAGCGTGTCCATGTTGTTTCTACATTAGAACATAAGGCTAATGAACACAATGAACTCAGAAAGAGAATTTCACAAATAAGGTAATGGGACCATCCAAAGAGCATGGTGCTTGTGCTTAGAGGGCATCTTTCAACCAGAAGGTTGAGGGTTCGATCCCGGCCTATGCAGTCAACATGTGGATGTATCCTTGGGCAAGATACTCAACCCTAAGTTTCTCCTAATGGCCAACGGTGTGTGAATGTGTATGAATGTTAGTTTCCAAGAGCTATTGGCCCAGCTCTGTGTGTGTGAAATTCAAGTTTATTTACCCTTTTTGCCAATCATGTGTTTGGTTCAACAAATCTGCATTTAAAAAAAATTATAGCAATACTTTGCTTGGAATATTTAATTTGGGCAGCAAAAAAGAAGAGACCTCCGCAAACACCAAGTGCCCTTTCTTGCACAGTTAACATAAGTGAAAATAATAATGCGTGTATGATTTGAATGACGATCAGACCAGTTGATTTTCATGAATTCTGCTGATAAACCAAACCAAAAACATGACCTCTGTGATGGAGCTAACTAAGAAATGTTAGCAGGCCATTATCCACTTATGGTGAACATAACTTTATAGACATATACTTTAATCATTCTCAATGTGAGCATTTATCAGTTTAGTTTAATAGTTTATGAGCATGTACAACTGACAGAAAGTGTTGTAACTTGTTGGATCTCTCCAATGTTTGATCTACTTTTAACTCCCCCTTCTGTCCCCTCATTTCTGTCTCCTTCATCTTGATATCTTTCCCATTTAAGATGCAAATGAAGAGAAATTAAGTCAACACATATTTTGGGTATTGAGACTTGCTGCCCTTATCCACTGTCATCAGGATGAGGTCATCTATCAGATGCTATGCTGAAACATCCCCCCTCTGTGTATTCCTCCCTGCTGCTCACACACACATACCTCATGTCTATGAATGCATCTGAATGGGATCCAGCTGGAAGTGCAACTGCAATCACAGCTCCTAAATTATTAATGGTCTATATACCCGCTCACACTGATATGGGCCAACCTGTGCCCCCATTCCCCCCAGGAGCTGGAGCAACTGGTCAGTCTTACCAATGGCAGTCTCTGGCATGGCGAAAAGCGTCTTCTCAGTGGCCACTCGAAACCGCCCATGAACGGACAGACCCACGCCCTGCAGGTGGAGGAAAACAGGGTTACACAAAGATCAAAAATAGAATTACTACCTTAGGGTGGTATGGCTCCGTGTCACATTGCAGTTTACCTCCATGTCTGTCCAAATTGTCAACACTGTATCGACTTTGAAATGAGAATAATTCACACATTCATTCTTGAGATATGGCCAATTATGTGTTTTGTGAGTTCACAGTGTCCTTCAGAATTTGACCACCAAATTCTAATCAATGCATCCTTAATTCTAAGTGGACCTTGATGCCAAAATCAGAGTAAATTCCCTCGAGTTGATTTTGACATTTAGCCTCAATGAAAATCAGTACACAGGCCAAAACCCCCACCACAGAATTATAAAAAAAGAAATAAACAATTTAACAAAAGAGGAGGAACAGAGTCCGAGGAATACACCAAGGGGGGGAGCAGTTTTGGGGAAAACATCTTTAACTGCCAAGCACCGAGTTAAAGTTTCAGACGGAATACGGTCAAAGTGAAAACAGGAATGAAACCAGGCCGACCTTGCGTTACTCTGTGTGTGTGTGTGTGTGTGTGTGTGTGTGTGTGTGTGTGTGTGTGTGTGTGTGTGTGTGTGTGTGTGTGTGTGTGTGTGTGTGTGTGTGTGTGTGTGTGTTTGTTGTGGCTCCCAGCAGAGAGGGAGTTGGAAGCTAATGAGCGGTGTTGGCCAGAGAACATTTCCAGTACAATCAGGACTGTCTCTGTGTCTGTGTGTCTGTATCTGTGTCTATGTTAATCATAAGGTAACCATGGAAACAGCGTTCCCTTGCATTCACCCTCCACCTCTACGCCTAAAGCATGTGGCGCACAGAAAGGTCAATCACTGTGTAGGTTGTAATGAAACGCCTCCTTTACAGAGTGATTTAGGCTATAGACAAACTAGATCAGCCTGACTTCAACTCAGGCTGTACATACATTCATAAAGCATGATGGGACAATAGGAAAATGTCATGTCAAGAGGATTACGTTCAAATGAATTGCACTTCACGATAATATCCATTTAAAACTCTGTGGACGTTTAGCATACTACAGTCACCTTCATTTTGTTAAAGATCGAAGGGACAGACATTTGGAGTTGCTTTGAAATAAAAAAAAAAGGCTTTCTTTTTTACTTTTCTAACATGATAGCAAGCTAAACAATTTTTTCACTTATATTTACGAAGATCTGAAATGGATCATGATCCTCTTGTTATTTTTATCCTGACCCGCACTAAAATCCTATATATCGTCACATCCCACTAAGCCTAATATTTAATAACACAACCAGCAGGAGAATAGTCCTCATCCTAATGTGAGACAATGTCAGTGATTGTGGATACAAGTAATGAATTGATTTATAAAGAGGGTGTCATCATAAAAAAAAAAAAATGAAACAACAACCAGCAAGAGACACACAAGATGTATTCTGTACTCGGCTGAAGATATAAAAAGAAGATGATACATTCTGTGGCTCCAACAGCAGCAGGTAATCACATTACTTCACTGACCTTCAGCTTTCTGGAAGGATTCCTTATGAATCAAGTCATCATTCACAGACAGAGGAATATGTTGTTATTGAGGAGCAGGGTTTTTACTGGTCATGTGAGAGAGGAATCCAATACCTCAGTGAGGGACTTGATTAATGTCTGGGGAAGGTCTGAAGGTCGGTGGCTGGTGGCTGGAATGATGCTGGTGATTCATTCCTTCACATATTTCTGGTTCATATTTTATCTGTGTGTAAGACTGAATATCACATATGACAAGAAATATGTCTTGTTTGTAAGTTTGCTTCAATTTTTGTGTGATGCTATATTATTCTGCATTTCTTTGGACTTGGTCTGTACATAGCTCCCAAAATGTTGAACCATTGTTACCTGACGAAGAAATATTACAATACAGTCCCCTTTAATTGCTTGCTTTTCATGTTACTCTCTTCCAATGAAACATAACATCTGAAACTAGAAAAAGAAAACATTTATTAGATAACATTTATCTATTATATAATTAGTTAAGAAAAGTTGAAATACGTTTTATCCTAACCTATAATAATAATTATACATCTAGAATCACTTGTTCATTAGTTTTGGTATTATTCAAATCTCTGCAGTAACTAAAGCTGTCGGATACATTAAGTGGTGTAAAAAGTACAAGGTTGACCTCTGAGATGCAGTGGATTACAAGTAGAGTAGCACATATTGGAAATTAAATTACAAACACTGGGTGTACTAACTGTCTCCCACGCTGAAAAGGGAGAATATATCAACAAACCAAAAAATAGAAGCCTGACAGAACAGAAAAAGTACCATGGACACAAAAGGAAAAAAAACAACTGCTACCAGTTTGGCGAGCTAGCTCCCATTAGAGAGAGGAAAAGAGAAAAACATACTGTGAATACAAAGCGAAACTTAGTACATAAATAAAACTAAACATTTGGAACAAATGAAAGTAGCACAAGAGACTAACTGAAGCAACTTTTTGGCTCATAAATAAAACTGTGTTTGGATGCCACATGCTGAGGGAAGAGTCCCTGCCAACAATAAGTGTGATTTCTTTCCTCGACCTGTCCTCACCTTGCTCTCAGTGAGCAGTGGAGTGTAGAGGAGGGCAGGGCTGCAGGGTTTGCCTTAAGGCTGTGATACAAATGACCACAGAGGATTAAGAAGATCTGATGGCTGGAGACTTAACAGACCGCCTGGAGTCATTTTTCTCCTGAAAGAACCAGATCCCAAACAGAAGAGACGGACTGAGACTTCTGTCAGCTCAGGTCATGAATAACACGATGACTGTGCTTTGGCAACACGTCCAGGTTCATTGTCTCACAAATCCAGTGAGCTTTGTAAGGTTGAACCAGGAATTCAAAACATTTTCTGAAAACCTCATATGACGAAATGTTGCATTTAGTGAGGAGTTGTATTTCATTAGTGTGATGTCAATCTCTTTGTGAACTTTGTAACTGCACAGAATGAAGTATGAAAAAAATCAAGCCAATGTGGAAATGCCAAAAACTGCATTGTCACCAACCCAAGCAACTGTAAGATGGTTTATGTTCATTAGGATACGTTTAACAACATAATAATAATTTGGAGAGAGTGGCTTTAGAGCTGGCCTGGATTTTTCTTCAAGAAGATTAAAAAAAAAATCTGGCTGACTTTTGCCAGCTTCTAAAACATTACCAACCAAATCTTAAACAGGTACTTGACCATGGTTTTAGATTGCTAATAATAACTTTGAGGGTCGCCTGTTCTCTGTATATTCACTGATTTTTTATGTGCACGATTTTCTTGATATATGGGAACGACTTCATTAACTTCCATACTGTGCACACAAATGAATAATTCATGGCTCTGATTAATGTGTTTCTTTCTCTCTATGGCCAATCCCGGGCGCCCTAAAAATCACAACGATTTCAAAATCATAAATCTTAAGACTGACACTGTTTAATAAGTTCATCAAGTTACAGTACCTAATGATACAAATATTGTTGGATGAATCCATCAGCTGCCTCAGTTTCCGGTCCCTGTTCCGTGCGTGTTGGGTCAGGGTCACATGAATGACTTCCTGAAACACTTAGTAGGACAGAGCCACAGTTAATGTTATAAGTGACACTGGTGCTTTTTCAGTCTGCTCATTTACATAATTGACTGCCTTTTCATAGCAGTATTTGTTTGATAATGTAGTTAATGATACTGGTCAAAGTTCAATTTGCATCAGGTAAGGTTTCAGCAAAACAATCCCTCCTATCTGTCATTGGATACAGAATGAGTCATGTAAAATGAAGTGCACTTAAAATAACTGACAAATCAACCTCATAGAATAAAAATAACAACCTGAAAATAACATTTTCGAGGGAAATGATAAAAAAAAAAAAATCAAATAGTTTTCTTGCAATGCTCACTTGATGAACCCAGAGGAATGAGGGTTGGCTTGATGGCACATTACCCAGGTTTTACCATAAAAGTAGTGGAACATTGCTACATGCTGGTGCAGTGCCACCAAGCACCATATAAGAACATGTCTCCAGATCCTGCTGTAAACAATGGAAATGTGCAAAAGAGAGCAGGACCAGCATGTTTATAGCTCATGCTTACAAACAGAACAGGCTGCAAAATTTACAACCTGGCAGGGAAGAGTTTCCATTGGGTCAGAATACGGGAGGCTTCGTGAAGTCCTCATCATATTTGGTTTATTGGATACAGACCAAATATTGATAGAAGTTTTTGAGTTTTTAATTAATATAATGCCGAGTAGTTGCATTACTTCCTGCACCTTTCCAAGTGGTATCTTGGCACCTCTACTTAATAATAGTGTAGCTCTTTAAATTTTGCATGGGAAAAAAAAGTGCTCATCCAAATGAGTTAGTGCCAGAGTGTAAAGCATCATGCAGAAGCCTTCCAGTTGACAGAAATGTCAGATAACAGGAAAAAACACTTTTTTTTGTAAAAGTGGCGTCTCGTTGAAAATCACTATCACAAAGCATTTACTTTCAAAACAAGCAGTGCACTGGCTCTGGAAGATGAGAAGCTTTATGCAGGGATCAGAATCCACCCTGAGGTTTTTTTCTGGCTCTCCCTCTTGGCTCCTCATTAGATAATGTGGACATTAGAGTCATGGGACAAACATCCATCAACTGGGTTGCTGCCAATTGATGGACATTACGCAGCAGTGTGTTCTGAATTTAAGGAGGCTAATGTACGACTGAACGCTCCTATAATAAATCTTAAAGAGGCCCTATTCTGCTTTTAGGGGTTTTCCTTTACCTGTAGCGTGTTATATAGGTTTTAGTGCATGTACATGGTTTGCAAAGACTAAAATCTCAAAGTACCCTCCAGAGGGAGTTTCTCTCCCACAAACAACCCCCCTGCCTGAAACGCCTCCATTGGACTCCATTGTTTACTTCTGTAACATAATGACATCACTATGTAACACGTTCGCTTCTATTTGGCAGCGCTCCAACATATTTTTGGTAAAAGGCTAAGGGGCGGGACATCTCTAGTAGACTGGGCTCTGGTTTCAGACAGAGGGTGAAAAGAGGTGCTGCAGCACAGACAGTATGAGAAAAATAAAGAGCTTTTTGAACATTAAAGCATGGAGACATGTCCCAGTAGAGGCACAAAATACAAATATATACACCTTAAAAAAATAGGCAGAATATGTCCTCTTTAAGTCAAACATGCTAAAAAGACCCGACAAGTTTCCATCTGCTCAGACGCAAAGCACAGCTGAAAGGGATTAATGACATTTCAGGATTCACAGACTTTAATTCTAGGGATTTTAAAACTTGGAAAGCGATGAATAGTGTGCATGAGATGAGATGTCAGAGAGGGGCCAACAGATAGACCAAGTGTCTGTGTGTGTGTGTGTGTGTGTGTGTGTGTGTGATCTTTGACCTCATCAGAACATGTCTTTACTCTCTGGCGGTTTGTTATCATTAACGCCAGAACAGTGTTTCGACATGGGAGTTCTGCTCTGAGCTCAGTGCAGTTCAGGGACTCTTGGTCTTTTCCAAATATAGAACCAGCCAGTTCTAAACACGGCACGCATTGAAGAGCAATCGCCCTGAGAATAGTTTGCGTCAACAGTAATGTCTGTAAACTGACATGACAGATAGGAGAGGTGCTCGTCAAATTACTTTATTCCCAGAGCCATAAACCCATAAGAAAGATGTGTTATAAGCAGCGCAGAGGGTTTTCCACTGGGATGGAGAACAGAAGTGTGCTACACCATGTGGTGCAGCATACATATGAACCGAGCACTCAGCGGTTTCCATTACTGCGCTGCTGCCACACACTGCCAGTTTGGTTCTGGCAAATGAATCACAGCTTCCGTCTCTTTTGGAAATGAAAATGAGCAAGTGGTGTCACCACTGTCATCATGGCTGTCTAAACCTATGAAAAACAAGCCAACTCGATGATGTTTTTTTCGGTTCACTGCCTTTAGGATTTATCCATCAAATGTGTACCATTCCCAATGTAACCCCCCAAAAAAGGACATACCTCTTAGGTCACATCTGTAGAGCTGTATAGAATCACATGGGTTCTTTTTTCTGTTTGAAGCTTCCACTGACGTTTGAAGATAAACGTTGCTCTACATTTTGGAAAATAAATGGTGGTACTAGTCTCGAAGTACAAAAGGTTCCTTTTTCTGATCGTCACCATATGTGAGAATGCTGTTCATTGAGTAGAGTTCAGCTTTAACACCATTGTGCTCTCCAAGCTCGTCATCGAGCTCAGGGACCTCAGGCTCACCAGCGCCCTCTGTGATTGGATCTTGAACTTCCTGACGGCAGACCCCAGTCATTGCGAGTGAAAACATCACATCTTCCACCCTGATCCTCAAAACCGGAGCCCCTCAAGGCTGCGTGTTCAGCCCTCTCCTCTACTCCCTGTTCACACACGTCTGCATGGCCACACACAGCTCCAAAACCATTGTGTTTGCTACAACAAGTTTGCTGACGACACAACCGTCCTTGGCTTGATCACCAACGGCGACGAGATGGCGTACATAGAGGAGGCCAGAACCCTGATATCTTGGTGCCAGGATAACAACCTCCATCCCAACATGAGCAAAACCAAGGAGCTGATTGTGGATAACAGGAAGCAGCAGAGAGAGGGACACGCCCCCATCGCCATCAACGAGACTACCGTGGGGAGAGTCAGCAGCTTCAGGTTCCTCTGTGTCCACATCGCCGAGGACTTGACATGGACTCATCACACTAACAGCATCACCAAAATGTCGACAGCAGCTCTTCTTCCTCCGCAGGCTGCAGAGGTTCAACATGGACCCCAGGATACTCTGCAACTTCTACAGGTGCACCATAGAGAGCATCCTGACCCTCTACAGGTGCACCATAGAGAGTATCCTGACCCTCTACAGGTGGAGCATAGAGAGTATCCTGACCCTCTACAGGTGGAGCATAGAGAGTATCCTGGCTCTCTACAGGTGCACCATAGAGAGCATCCTGACCCTCTACAGGTGCACCATAGAGAGCATCCTGACCCTCTACAGGTGCACCAGAGAGAGCATCCTGACCTTGTACAGGTGCACCATAGAGAGTATCCTGACCCTCTACAGGTGCAGCATATAAAAGTATTCTGACCCTCTACAGGTGCACCATAAAGAGCCTCCTGACCCTCTACAGGTGGAGCATAGAGAGCATCCTGACCCTCTACAGGTGCACCATAGAGAGTATCCTGACCCTCTACAGGTGGAGCATAGAAAGTATCCTGACCCTCTACAGGTGCAGCATAGAGAGCATCCTGACCCTCTACAGGTGGAGCATAGAGAGTATCCTGACCCTCTACAGGTGGAGCATAGAGAGTATCCTGACCCTCTACAGGTGGAGCATAGAGAGTATCCTGACCTTCTGCAGGTGCACCATAGAGAGTATCCTGACCCTCTACAGGTGGAGCATAGAGAGTATCCTGACCTTCTACAGGTGCACCATAGAGAGTATCCTGACCCTCTACAGGTGCACCATAGAGAGTATCCTGACCCTCTACAGGTGCACCATAGAGAGTATCCTGACCCTCTACAGGTGCACCATAGAGAGTATCCTGACCCTCTACAGGTGCACCATAGAGAGTATCCTGACCCTCTACAGGTGCACCATAGAGAGCATCCTGACCCTCTACAGGTGCACCATAGAGAGTATCCTGACCCTCTACAGGTGCACCATAGAGAGATCCTGACCCTCTACAGGTGCATCATAGAGAGTATCCTGACCTTCTGCAGGTGCACCATAGAGAGTATCCTGACCCTCTAGCAGGTGCACCATAGAGAGTATCCTGACCTTCTGCAGGTGCACCATAGAGAGTATCCTGACCTTCTGCAGGTGCATCATAGAGAGTATCCTGACCTTCTGCAGGTGTACCATAGAGAGTATCCTGACCTTCTGCAGGTGCACCATAGAGAGTATCTGACCTTCTGCAGGTGCATCTCCTGACCTTCTGCAGGTGTACCATAGAGAGCATCCTGACCTTCTACAGGTGCACCATAGAGAGCATCTTGACCCTCTACAGGTGCAGCATATAAAAGTATTCTGACCCTCTACAGGTGCACCATAAAGAGCCTCCTGACCCTCTACAGGTGGAGCTGGCAGTTGCATCGCCCTCAGCCGTAAGACTCTACATAGGATCACCAGGACGGAGCTGCCATCCATCCGTCTGGCAGGCGGGTACCGCAGCATCAGGAACAAAACCACCAGACTCAGGGACAGTTTCATCCCACAGGCCATAAGACATAACGCCTGCGTTTGCACTATATTCATTGTATTGCTGTTTTTTATATATATATATATATATATATATATATATATATATATATATTTATATTTTAGGTCTTGTAAATTGCACTGTTGAGGAACCTTCAATCTAAGTTTTTTGAACATTACATATTTACACAGTAGTTGTGTATATGTTATGACAATAACACTTTCCATATAAGCCGTATAAGAAACCATCCCCGAGCACAGCCCCTCGTAGAAGCAGTAAAAAAATAACCTTGTAGATGCTGCCGGCTCACGGACAAGGTAAGTGTCATGGAAAAATGTACAGACTCATTCAAAGCCACACATCTTCTCTGACCTGGGGAGAGGGGGGTTAACTATATTAATAAAGAATATAATTGTATGTCTCATCATGCTTAATTTAGGGCAAAGATACCAATTAAAATTCTGAATCTATCTGAAACCTGGAGGGAGAGTCAGAGGGAGCAACAATGCTCTGTCACTTCATATTTCATCCAATCAGAAGCCACCTTGCCGCTGGCAGCAGGGTTCAGTGGCAGATAGGTCTCTACTGACACCTACAGGCACATTCCAGTGTCACACCACATGGACAAGGAGCCCAGGCTGCAGACAAACAAAAGAAAATCTATGTTCCTCGATATCGGTATGAGTCTTTTTCAATGCCTCATGACACACAGCCACACAGAAAGAAACTGTGTAATGGCAACCTAACTTTATAATATACTTTACACATTCATATTAAATGTACTCACCCCTCCCATTGTTATTCCTTCAATAAGAGCGATATATGGTTTCCTGCATGACCCTATAAAACAGAGAATCAAGTGTATAAAAATAAGGGCCATTTTTTTCGGACATGCAAAGTAGAGGCCTGGGTGTTTACAAGATTGAAGACTCAAAGGCTTTATTGTCATATGTGAAATATCTACAGCATATTTGTTGACAAAGAAAGTCTTAAGTCCCAGTTAAACACATGTAAACAGATATGAGGTATAAGCGAATGAGGATATTCCACAGAGCTAATGAATTTAACAATGATATATAAATGTCTAAACTGAGACTGTCAGTGAATAAGCACCCACAGGTAACATTTGTGATTGATCATACGGGTGTGATGGTGCTTGTAATGCTTACCAATAGCGCTGTTGAGGATATATTCCTCACGGAAGAAGTCCTCTGCCAGAGGGTCTCCCACTTTCCCTGCTTCTGTGACGGCTGAAAGCAGAACGAAGCAACATGGAGTAGATACAGTCACACTGTCAAAGCCTCTTATGTTCTATCTTAAATGCAGGTAACAAAGTGAACTACACATCTCTCGTCATCAAAAACAGTTCTTTTTTTAAGCTTAGGTCTTATTTTTTGACATAATCGTTCTGTTAATAATCATTATCAAATCAGAATAATGTATTTATCCTGGGAGAAATGTAGTTAATGTGACAGTTTAGTATGTATGACTATTAATCAATTACAAATATTTATATAAAGTTAAGAAGTTCAACTAAGTATGTGCACTAAGAAGATAAAATAAAATAAAGATATTCAAGGCTTTTATTTATTAAATTATTTATTACCTCTTGATCTTTAAGAGAAACTTGTAGTCACCTCTGTGATGCGAATGTATGATAACACACAAGAGGCCCAAACAGGGTCTACACAGAGCGTAGTGATTGATCCTTCAATGGAACTGCTTACCTCTGATGTCTCCACCTGCACAGAAGGCCTTCCCCCCCGCTCCTCTGATGATCACTATGTCGGTCTCATTGTCACTTTCCCATTTCTACAAGCATAAAAAGCAGTACAAAGGAAGGCATCATCAAAAGCTAATCTTACGCCAAAGCTACAGCTCACTGTCAAAACCAAAATACATGTTTTACTGCCCTGAGGTGCTTTATATACCCTGTTGCTAATGATAATCCACAGACCTTGATGTGAGCATTTTTAAGTTGAATTCTCTTTAAATATATTTTGTTGGCCGCTTTGAGCCCCACCATTAGAATGCAATGTGGTGGCATTATACTGAAGAAGGCAGACAAAGCTACAGTCGATATCTCCTACTCACATCGAAACAATCGTTTTAAATTGCACTAAAGCAAAGCGGAAAAATATGTATTTTTTGTGTGAGCTGTAAACAGGATCTGCTCTATTTTAGTCAACGCGCTGACATCCAAGAAGCAGGAGATCCAAAAAGGAGCGATGGGTTTTATGATATTTAAAACAACAGTTGATGCAATTTCAGTCTCCAGCCACAGAGGGCTTTTTTTTTGATGGAAGGATGACTGAATCTTTAGAAATATTTTGACAGGTGTCTTCTGTTATCCAGTTACATGAACTTTCCTGTTTTTCAGGAAGTTAAAGTTAGCTCCTTACCTAAACTGCTACATAAAAGTTGCAGGTTTTCCATTATTTTACTTGGAAAGTCCTCCCCATGAAGAAATGTTGATTAATAAATGTAATATACATAGTATATTAAATATAGTATAGCTAAAATATACAGCCCCGGAAAAGTTATGAGACCACTTCAGCATTACCACTTTTTCTGTTTTATTATTTATAGGTATGTTTTTCAGTTACATGTTTCTCTCTGTTGAAATTCAACAAACACTGGGTGCTGAGTGGTCTCTTCATTTTTTCCAGAGCTGTAGTCTGAAATAGCATATACCGTGAAGTAACTTACATTAGACATTTAATGAATAAATTGAAAAAAGTATTGTATGTATAGTTTCATATGTACAGAAGTGTAAACTATTGTAACACAGTAAGTAAACGTATACGACAGGTATTATCTAAAAGTATATCAAATATTGTTCGTATAGAGTACAAGTATGTAACTGTTAACACGTCCTGTACAGGTTTATGAGAAAACTATCCAGCTCTCATCAAAATCAAGACTCCACCGAGCCAAACTAAGTGAGATAATGGAAGCCATTTATAATCAGTAACATGCTGCTGTAAAAAATGGCCTTTACCACAGGTGAGGCCTTGACATTTAACCCAGAAGAAGTGAGCATAAACCGAGCGTCCCCTACCTTGAGCTGAGGGTAGATATGTCGGATCATGGGCAGGTTCAGGGCATTCAGCACTTTGGGTCTGTTTATGGTGATCACACCTGCACAGCCCACTTTCTCCAGAAGAACTCCTGGGTCCACCTGACTCGACATCTGATCCAAAACAGGGAAAGAGGCATTGGTATTAATGCCCTTATAACTATGACTGAAAACTGATCGAAACTGAATTCCACTGATGACAAAGCATCACTTAAATAAATACATTTATAATAAAATACATTTAAAATAAAGTCATAGTTAGATGTGAAGGCATAAGTCGAAGGAAATAAATTGGTAGGGCTGCAATTAAATATTATTTTGTACATTTATGTATCGTTTGGTATATAAAAAAAGGGTGGCATTGGTTCATTTGATATTTTTTCCAATCACCACTAACTATAACATACCATAATATATTTGAGATACTTGTACTGTATGTGAGTATTTCCATTGTATGCTACTTCTTCTCCACTACAATTTAGAGATAATTCATGTAATTTTACTCAACTACATTTATTTAATCCCTTTAGTTACTTTACAGATTTGGATTAATGATGGTAAATATAATCAGCCCTTAAATCAGACTTTAGTTCACCTGGGGTAAATTCAGCAGCTACCCTGCAGTATACAAAGCCATTCAAACTAGCTGCACCTTTACCAGCTCTGAGAACACTTTAATGATCAATCATTATAAAACATATCAGATCTTCTCCGTCTGTATTTGATCCACCATGTAAAGCGGCCTTGGGTTCCTTGAAAAGGCGCTATACGAATGTTATCTATTATTATTATTATTATTATTATTATTATTATTATTATTATTATTATATTCTGAAATGAACCAATCTGCACAATGAGAACTTTTACTTTCGGTACATGAAGTACATTTTGACGCGAATACTTTTCTACTTTTACTTGAGTCAAATTTGGAATGCAGGACTTTTAGTTGTAAAGGAGTATTCCTACACTCTGGTACTTTTACTAAAGTACCAGATCAGAGTACTTCTCCCACCTCTGCAAATCAGCTGTTAAAGTGTCAAATATTTCTGTATGAATTTATTTTTATTCAAGTTACAGTGGGGCAAAAAAGTATTTAGTCAGCCACCAATTGTGCAAGTTCTCCCATTTAAAAAGATGAGAGAGGCCTGTAATTTTTATCATAGGTATACCTCAACTATGAGAGACAGAATGAGAAAAAAAATTCCAGGAAATCACATTGTAGGATTTTTAAAGAATTAATTTTCAAATGATTGTGGAAAATAAGTATTTGGTCAATAACAAAAGTTCCTCTCAATACTTTGTTATATACCCTTTGTTGGCATTGAGAGAGGTCAAACATTTTCTGTAAGTCTTCACAAGGTTTTCACACTGTTGCTGGTATTTTGGCCCATTCCTCCATGCAGATCTCCTCTAAAGCAGTGATGTTTTGGGGCTGTCGCTGGGCAACACGGACTTTCAACTCCCTCCAAAGATTTTCTATGGGGTTGGGATCTGGAGACTGGCTAGGCCACTCCAGGACCTTGAAATGCTTCTTACGAAGCCACTCCTTCGTTGCCCTGGCGGTGTGTTTGGGATCATTGTCATGCTGAAAGACCCAGCCACGCTTCATCTTCAGTGCCCTTGCTGATGGAAGGAGGTTTTCACTCAAAATCTCACGATACATGGCCCCATTCATTCTTTCCTTTACACGGATCAGTCGTCCTGGTCCCTTTGCAGAAAAACAGCCCCAAAGCATGATGTTTCCACCCCCATGCTTCACAGTAGGTATGGTGTTCTTTGGATGCAACTCTGCATTCTTTCTCCTCCAACCACGATGAGTTGAGTTTTTACCAAAAAGTTCTATTTTGGTTTCATCTGACCATATGTCATTCTCCCAATCCTCTTCTGGATCATCCAAATGCCCTCTAGCAAACTTCAGACGGGCCTGGACATGTACTGGCTTAAGCAGGGGGACACGTCTGGAACTGCAGGATTTAAGTCCCTGGCGGCGTAGTGTGTTACTGATGGTAGCCTCTGTTACTTTGGTCCCAGCTCTCTGCAGGTCATTCACTAGGTCCCCCCGTGTGATTCTGGGATTTTTGCTCACCGTTCTTGTGATCATTTTGACCCCACGGGGTGAGATCTTGCGTGGAGCCCCAGATCGAGGGAGATTAGCAGTGGTCTTGTATGTCTTCCATTTTCTAATAATTGCTCCCACAGTTGATTTCTTCACACCAAGCTGCTTACCTATTGCAGATTCAGTTTTCCCAGCCTGGTGCAGGTCTACAATTTTGTCTCTGGTCTCCTTTGACAGCTCTTTGGTCTTGGCCATAGTGGAGTTTGGAATATGACTGTTTGAGGTTGTGGACAGGTATCTTTTATGCTGATAACAAGTTCAAAAAGGTGCCATTAATACAGGTAACGAGTGGAGGACAGAGGAGCCTCTTAAAGAAGAAGTTACAGGTCTGTGAGAGCCAGAAATCTTGCTTGTTTGTAGGTGACCAAATACTTATTTTACCGAGGAATTTACCAATTAATTCATTCAAAATCCTACAATGTGATTTCCTGGATTTTTTCCCCCATTTTGTCTCTCATAGTTGAGGTATACCTATGATGAAAATTACAGGCCTCTCTCATCTTTTTAAATGGGAGAACTTGCACAATTGGTGGCTGACTAAATACTTTTTTGCCCCACTGTATATGCTCCATCCTATTCAAATTCCCTAAAGCACAAATGTGTTTCTTTCCAGTTTAATTAATTTGTTAGTGTGCTCTCCATTTTACTTATTAGTGTACCGCTTTACATAACATAACTAATTTAAATGTTTTGATAATAACATTCATTATTGTAATTCTGCAAGAAGAACTGTAGTAACACATTGAATGGCATCCCAACAATCCTAACTGCACATAAACAGCAGGTAGAAAACATCATGCAGGATCCATAGACTGTATATAAAGGTAGGACATCAGGGGGGTGCTCACCATGTGGCCCTGGATTCGCTGCAGTCTGCACAGGGACCTTAGTCTGAAGGAAACAGTAATGAATAGACAGACTGGACATGTAGCATCTGAGAACATGTGATTCCTCAGCCTCAGAATCAATTATCTTATCAATACTATGTTGCCTTCTGCCAAGTACACATTCAGAACAACACTGACATGAGAGGTTGACCTCAGACTCACATTAAGTAAAACATTACAACTTACAGTAGCAAGCATCTTGACTGAATTCAACCTTATCCAGCATGTCTGATATTGTATACCAAGCTAGAGGCTACACACTGTACACAATAAGCAACTCAAGACAACAGACTTTAAATTACACACGCGGAGACAGTCACTTGCCACATACCTGTAGGCAGAAGTCAAAACAGTCAAAGACATTATTATCTTGTTTCTATATCCTGTAGCAACAGGCTGCACTTTCAGGTACAGATTTCTTTGCTCTTGCCTTTCCTCTGCTCTGTACTGTCAGCATTTACTTCCTGAACGAGACACCGACCTAGCCCTGATTGGTTGGTGCAGTGACGTCACGGGGGGGCGTACGCACCACCGAGGGAGATTTACTGCTGTTTCTGCCACACTGCCACCTACTGTGCAGAGGCGGGACTCTCAATCCTATATTCTTTTTTTTTTTTATTGTAAACATATTACACCAAACTCTACAGTACTGTTCACTTTTTATAAAATAGTTTTATTCGTATTGATAAATTGTTTTATCCTATCTTGAAGACAACGTTTTAAAATTCATAGAAGTTGCCTTTTATCAGTAAGTTATGTTAAACAAGAATAAAGCCATTTGAAAAATGTTTTTATGTACCTGGACTTTCGTCGAGACAATATGCTACACATATATATATATATATATATATATACTATACTACACTATACTATACTATGCTATGCTATATTATACTATACTTTACTTTATTATACTGTACTACACTATACTATACTATATTGTACTAAACTATATTATAATGTACAGTACTATACTATGCTATGCTATATTATACTATACTTTACTTTATTATACTGTACTACACTATACTATACTATATTGTACTAAACTATATTATAATGTACAGTACTATACTATGCTATATTATACCATACTATACTACAGTGCCCTCTAATACACTCTACTATGCTATATTATACTGTATTATACTATAATATACTGCACTGTACTGTACTGCACTGTAAGGACTTCAATGCATTTCCCAGTACTCATTGAAAATACTTTTTCAATCAAAAACAAGAAGTAGTTCTTAAAGAACCACTTGTTGACTTGTGAAAAAGTGCAGATGTTAACATCAACAAATGTTTGATTGCACAGGCTATCGCATTGTGGTATAGACAAGATGGCGCTGAGGATGGCTGGTGTGTATCGAGCTCCTCACCAACTCCACATTTTAGTGTTTTTATTGTTTTACTTTTTGGTTGTTTTTAACTTTTTTGCAACATGCAAACCGCCCAAGCGGGCCCTATCATCCAATATGATAGAGAACAACTTTTACACATCAGGTCGCTGGTGGACAGACGAGCAAAAGGGAAACAGGGACTAAATACACAAGGGTAATCACAAGACAAGAGACAGCTGGAAGGGGGAGGAGAAACACAGGGGCAACAGGTGAACACAATGACACAATCAGGCACAGGAGGGAAACGCAGACAGAAGTGAAGCTTAACATGAAACAAGAGGGGAAACATTTCAAAATAAAGCACACAAGGACATGACAGACACGAAACAAGGATCATGACATTTACAGCGCAAACACAATCATGGATACAGTAATGCTTCAAAGGCGTTTTATTCAAACAACCAGCCTTGTTTGATCCTGAATGTGTTTCACCTTAATACAGTGGTGGGTGTTCATTCAAAGAAAATGCAAAAAGAAAATGAAGTATTAAGTATGAATGTGATAAAAAATATTTCTGCAGATACATCTTGATATGGTATGATGATGAAGGTTTCCAGGTTCCAGCATGTCTTGTTTCTCCTCCTATCAGGAGTCTTCATCGAGTCTGAATCACTGCTGCAGGAATACAGGGAGGAAAAACACAACACACACACACACACACACACACACACACACACACACACACACACACACACACACACACACACACACACACACACACACACACACACACACACACACACACATCATTTTAATTTGAAAATAGGGATATTCAGTTCTGGAGTAACGATATCATTTCTAATATTGGACCAATAATACAGCATTTCTCCGATTTATTGTGATAAAGATACAATGTCTTTCAGTGCGAGTATCCTTCTTTTATTTTTTTTTCTACTTTATTCTATGTTATGTAATCGTTATTGTTTCTTTTTACCTACTTTTTTTCTTAATATTTACAATACAACAACTATCATTATTATTCATCAAAATTACAAGTGCTGGTCGTTGTATGTCCTGTATTGCATTGCACCGTTGGAAAAAAAGTATACTGTATATATGCCATGAAAGTCACCAAAACAGACAACATTTTGATTTTTTTCTGGAACAAATATAACCATCAGAAAATGATCAAAAAATCAGAAAATTATCAAATCTTACCTCGTGACAGTCCTGTCCGTTCTGGTGACACTTGCTTACATGTATCGCCCTGGCCATCTCAGTGGCATTGCTGTTCTATATGGCACATAGCCTCCCGGTGGCCCGTAGCGTCCCTGTGGCCCTTAGCGTCCCTGTGGCCCGTAGCCTCCCTGCAGCCTGTAGCGTCCCTGCAGCCTGTAGCGTCCCTGTGGCCCGTAGCCTCCCTGCAGCAAGTAGCCTCCCTGTTGGCCGTAGCCTCCCTGTTAGCCGTAGCCTCCCTGTGGCCCGTAGCCTCCATGTTGGCCGTAGCCTCCCTGTTGGCCGTAGCCTCCCTGTGGCCCGTAGCCTCCCTGCAGCAAGTAGCCTCCCTGTGGCCCGTAGCCTACCTGTGGCCCATAGCCTCCCTGCAGCAAGTAGCCCCTCTGTGGCAATGCCCCTGACCAATCAGAGGTCCTTGTTAATTTCATGGTCCAGGTCTCATGGTTGTAGTTTGGTGGTCCATAATAACCGTAATCATAAGAACCGTTTTGAGCACAAGGGAATGACTGTGGCATACACTGTTGATAGTATGGGTCAACAGGAGGGACCATGCATTCTAAACATACAGTAAGAAGAAGAGAGAGTTATCACACGTCGTTATCAGGTATGTTATGTATATTTATTATAATTGACAGGGGTTGTGATTCTTACCTAAGTAGTATTTGGCCATTCTGAAACCTCAAATGAAGATCCTTTAAGCAAAACAAATAAAAAAATTGATGGATTGTAAGGTGTCCTTGGGTGTTTTGAAAGGTGCGACTAAATCAAATGTATTGTTACTATTATTAAACATTATCAAACTTACTGTGCAGGAGAGCAGATCCAGTGACCCAGCCTCCTCCTGCTGCTCATTTTTTTTTATCTGCAATCACTTTTGGCCTAAATGGGTGTGTGTAATATTTCACTTATAGTCAAAATGAATCATTTCGTTTTCCACCCCCCAACCAAAACAACTTGTTCAAAAGTCCAGAACAAATCTTTTTTGTTTAGAAATTTTTTTTGCACTAATTTGAATACATTTTGAGATTGTCTTCAGATAAACTCTGCACATTCCATGTGAATGCAATGGGGAGCGGCACGGTGTGTAACTATTAAAAAAATCTCTCAGAACAAAGGTGTTCATTCAACGCTTTCTGGTTAAAAACGATAAGAAGAATAAACACTGATAATAGATAACACACACCATGTAATACGAAACCATGAGGTCAAATGAAATGTAAAACACAAGGGAACGCTCATATCATAATATAACAAAAGCATACACTGCCGTAATAGTTCTTTACAAAAAGCCAAGGAAAAACTAAGCCATTGCATGTTTACTAACATGTCTTACACCGAAAGCACTTTTACATTCACACAAACACCATCATGGGATAAACTTTCCTTGTATGCTGACGACCTTCTGCTATTCATCTCGGACCCAGACAAATCTATTCCTTCAGTATCGGCTGTGCTGAGGGAGTATGGGCTGATTTTGGCTTATAACTTACATTTTAACAAAAGTGAACTGCTTCCAATTAACGCTGCAGCCTACCCCCTTTCAAAGGGACCGTTTAAGGCAGTGGTAACCAACCTTTTCAAGCCCAAGATCACTTTTTATTCCAAATTGTAAACTGAGATATACCAATCCGATATCTTCCAAAAAACCCACTTAGGAGTAAGACTGTTCATCTCATATTTATTTTTGCAATCAATTTCTGTTACAACAGGTTGAATGTACGTGCATACATACACACAAAGAAAAACACAGTTATCTGTTCAATACAAACTATTCACAGTATCTGCTCAATGCACAATATTTAATTTCTCAGTTCAATTAATAATATTCACATTTACAGATATTAGCCTCCAGTTCAATGAACACAATCCATATTAAGTTTCTCTGTTCAATGCACAATATCTGTCAATGCTCAAGTTGCTCTATCAGCCTGACTTTAATGAGGCTGCTGTGACTGCACATTATCTGTAAGTCTTTTGAAATCTGGTTGATAGTTAGTGATTGCCAGTCTGAGGCAGTCAGTAAGATGTGCGTCAGTCATACGAGTTCTGTACTTGGATTTTATTATTTTCATTTGTGAAAAGGCCATTTCACATAAGTATTTGGAGCCAAAGTAGCCTTCAGTTTAAGCACGCATGACACCATCAATGGATACCGCTCTCTACTCACGAGAGACCAAAAGTCCTGGTCTCTTGCTCTGGCCTTCAATTCAATGTTGCTTTGCATTTCAATAATCTCCATGTCAACGCCCATAGGTAATGTAAACACCTCCTGCATTTTAACTGACAGCTGTTCAATGTCAATGCTGAGGAAAGGGTTTGATACAAAACCAACTACTTGCCCCATGTCTTGTACCTCCACAAATCGAGCGCCAAATTCTGATGTCAGTTTGTTCAAATGGGTGCAGAATTGTTCAGGATGAAAAGCGGTTTTGTCTGTGAGGTTTTGTGACACCTTTTCAAGACTTGGGAAGTGTGTCAGCCTCGCCTGTCTTAACTGAGTGGTCCACAAACTGAGCTTCACTTTGAATGCCTCCACTGCGCTAATCATGTGACCAAGCTCTCGGTCTTTCCCTTGCAATTCTCGGTTAAGGTCATTGAGTTTTGCAGTCAGATCGGTAAGGAACCCCAAGTCCAATAACCAAGTATTGTCGGACAGCTGCTCATACTCCTCGTTCCTCGACTTCAGAAAACTGATGATCTCTGGCTGCCAATCCAGAAAACGCTGGAGCACCTTGCCCCGACTGAGCCACCTTACATCTGCGTGAAGGATCAAATCTCCATATGCAGAGTCGAGTTCGTCCAATAAAGACTTAAATAGCCGGTGCTGAAAGCGCTTCTGTGCGAATTGAATTGACTATTTTAACAACAACATTCATTACATGTGACATGTCAATTGCTTTAGCTGGCAATGCATGTTGATGTATCACACAGTGATCGTTTTCAAATGGTGGAAAGTCTGGGTCTTTTCTGCACAACGCGACGAATCCTGAACAAACACCGATCATCGCCAGTGCCCCATCGGTTGTGAAGCACACTATTTTATGAATGGGAATCTTATACTCATGCACAAAGTCCTTGAATGCCTTGTACACGTCCTCCCCCTGGTTCTTTCTTTCAATTGGATAAGGGCCAGAAAGTCCTCCTTGACAGTAAAATCCGTGAAAACCATTCGGACAAACACACTTAGCTGGGCTGTGCCTGTGGCGTCGGCAGACTCGTCAAACTGAATTGAAAAGTATTCAGAGAAAGATAAGTCTTTTAATACTTGCTGGGATACATCTTCGGACAATGACTCGAATCGTCTGGCTACAGTTGGTGCACCAAGTGGTACACTTCTTATCCTTGCTTTTATGTCTTCTTTGTTTTTAAAATCAGCAAACAAGACGTCAGCTGTAAGGCTCATATTGCTTCTTTGATCAACTCACCATCCGTAAATGTTTTTTTGTGCTTAGCCAAAATATGACTAACTCGGAAGGATGTTTCTGTAGCTGCCTTGCTCTTTGCTGTAGGCGCGATTAAAAGCGACTGCTGTGCTTTTAGTCCTCTTTTCATTTCATCAATTCTTTTTGATCTTAATGCGCTGTTGAGTGGATATGAGTCTTTGAATTTAGCATGAGTGCTAGAATGATGGCGCTCCAGGTTGCCACGTTTTGGCAACGCTACCGCCTGTTGGCATATGAGGCATTATAGTCTTCTCTTTTGCTGATGTGAAAAGAAATTCATGCTCCCATTAAAGGGACCGGATATGCTGAGGTGCATGCAGCCTCAGCATAGACCTCAGCATATCAAATAACCAATTGGCAGAGGTGGGACCAAGTCATTGTTTTGCAAGTCACAAGTTAGTCTCAAGTCTTTGCTTTCAAGTCTCGAGTCAAGTCCCAAGTCAAGACCGACAAGTCTCAAGTCAAGTCCCAAGTCCTACCGTTTGAGTTTCAAGTCCTTTTAACAACGGAGAAATAATATTTACACAAATATGTATGCTTTTAAGATCTGTATTTATCAAACCAAGAACATTGTTCAAACACATTTGAAATAAACAAAGGCAAATGTAATTTCCACAGAAAATGCTCACATTGTATTTCCATTGCTTATTGCACTATAGCTGTCTCAAAAGATCCTCATTTTTGCAAAACACTCTTCACCTTAAAACATAAATCTAGCCTTGAACTAAAAAACATCATCACAAAAACTGTTGAATGTAACTTTTCCAAATGTGTTACCACTTTATACAAAATATTTTCAGTCTTTTTAACTCATTTCAAAACCTAAGTGTAACCTTAACCTTTTCAAACATGTCACCACTTTATACAAGATATCCTCACTCCCAAAAAAGTGTGTGTGTGTGTGTGTGTGTGTGTGTGTGTGTGTGTGTGTGTGTGTGTCTGTGTCTGGAAGGGGACTAGATGTGAAGTGTCATGAACAAGACAATGAACAGAGTTGTGCTTTTCTATGTCAGGGCCCTATGTTGCATTGCATTTGCAAAAGATCAAATTGGCCAAAAGTCTGTCAGTCATTTGTGCACGATGGGGACGTAGCCACCAGGCTGAAAACTCGCTCCACTGGAGCACTAGAGGCAGGCACTGCCAAGACTCTGGTGGCCACTCGGAAGAGTGAAGGAAGAGACTTCATGTTCAGTGCCCAGAACAAAAGGGCGTTCTGTCCTTCGGCTGTGTCTAGTTAGTGACTTACCACTCGGTGAGTTGCTCATCTTTGAAAACGAATATTTAGGGTTGTTTTAAGGACAATGTTATGAATGCCTGTAGCCAACCATTCTGAAGCAGGGGCTGATTCCAAATTAGCCAAAAGCTGGAGACTGGACCAATCGTCAACATTTCTGTTTCATCCAAGACGACCCAGAAAGGGGGCTCCAAGTGCAACATAGTGAACTTATCCATTAATGAACCCACAGGAGATACCGTTTAGCGCGTTCGTAAGCCAAGGTGACGTTAACAGTCTCATTGATATGTAGCTAGCTAGCAATTAGCCGATAAGCTAGTGTTGGCTTTCATTCAAAACTTACCGTTCTTTGTGCAACTTCAAATGTCCAACGAAGTTGGAAGTTGTCTCGTCTCCGTCTGTTATCTTCGTCCTGCATGTTTTACAGACTGCAGTTCTTTTTTTGTTGACCACCTCAAAGTTTTTAAATCCAAACGAAACTACCGGTGGTATCATTTTTGCCTACTTGGCGCCTTATAGTCTGTTCCGCCTCATTGGTTGTCCAGTACTTTGATTGGTTGGATGCTGTCAGATCAAAACAAGGTGGATCTAATTTGATTGGATGTCGTGTGACACACGTTAAGCACACAGGTGCACACAGGTGCAAAGAGAGATAGCGCAGTCCATGTCAACATACTTTTTAATCTTTGGGTTAGGGGAAAGTAGCAAGTCTTTTCGAGTCAAAAGGGGCAAGTCCAAGTCCAAGTCCAAATGCGAGTCACCATGATGTAAAGTGCAACATTTTTTCAATTTTTTTTTAGAAAATGTGAAAATGCTAAGGGTCGACAGTGAAAGCTTTGAAGATCGACCAGTCGATCGCTATCGACCTGTTGGTTACCCCTGGTTAAAGGCATCTCTGGCAAGTTTTAAATATCTGGGCGTTTGCGTGACCAAGAGCTTCTCAGATTTGTTTAAGTGCAATTTCTCCACTCTATAGGTTTGACTGACTCAAGACCTCCAACGTTGGTCTCTCCTACCTCTATCTCTGGCTGGCAGAATAAATTGCATTAAAATGAATGTGCTCCCCAAATTTCTATATCTTTTTCAGTGTATACCAGTTTTCATTCGAAACATTTCTTCCATTCACTTGATCGCTTGATCTCTCAGTTTATATGGAACAAGAAAACACCCAGAATTCGAAAAAAACATTCTTCAAAAAACCAAGGAAATGGGTGGCTTAGCATTGCCAAACTTTTTATTTTACTATTGGGCGACGAACATTCAAACTTTATTGTCCTGGCGTTGTGTAAGCAATCAACATCCACCGTGGCTGCAGATTGAGGATGCCTCATGTGGCTCTTCCTATCTGATGTCCTTCTTGTGCCTCCCCCTGGCATTACAATCTTCATCATAGTCCAACAATATTGTAGTTAAAAACTGTCTCAAGATCTGGACTCAACTTAAACGGCACTTTGGGTTCCAGGGAATACCTCTACTGTCCCCTATGCATTCCAATCCGTTGTTCACTCCCTCTGTCACTGATGCTGCAATTTCAACATGGGAGATCAATGGTATTGTGTCTGTAAAACAACTTTACATTGATGGAACATTTGCATCTTTTGATCAGCTGACCCGTAAACTCAAACTACCTAAGTCTCACTTCTTCAGATATTTACAAGACCGAGATTTGATTTGTAATCCTTTTCCAAGTTTCCCTACTATTCCTCCTTCTGGTGGACACTATTTTAAGTTTAACCCTAACCTCAAGGGTACCATTTCAAAACTATACAACACTCTTTTCACATGCCATCCTCTGCCCTCTGATAACTTTCGCACTAATTGGTCAGAGGACCTCAATATAGAGACTGGCAGTCCATTTTGAAACGTGTCCACACATCATCCATTTGTGCCCGCCAGGGTGTTTTACAATGTAAATTGGTCCACAGAGTGCACTGGTCCAAAGGTAAACTAACTGGCATCTATCCTGGCACTGATCCTAATCGTGATAAATGTCACCTAGGACCAGTTAATCTCGCCCACATGTTTTGGACTTGCCCCACCCTTTCTCAGTTTTGGAAGTCTGTCTTTGACTCACTCTCAGCTATCACATCTGTTACCATCCACCCCTCACCCTTAATTGGCCTGTTTGGTGTCTTACCCATTGATCATTTACTGCCATCCTATTTCGCTGATCTGATGCATTGGAAGTGTCTCATACACATTGGATAAAGGATGCCCTATATTTTGTGAAATTGGAAAAAAATTAACACTGTATTAGGGGCTCAGACTTAAAGTTCACAATAATGTGGCTGCCATTCTTAGAACATGTTAAGTCCCTCCAGTTGGAGTCTGTCCCCATTGGCTGAGTCGCACCCCTGTACCGCCAACAGCTCACAAAAACGCTCACAAAATGTCTTTTAATTTTAATTTTAATTTTGTTTGTTTTTGTTTTGTTGTCGTATTTCATTATTGTCTAATTGTATGGATGTTTTGTTTCTTGTAGTTGTCTTGTTAGCATTTGCAGGTTTAATGTATTGTATTGCTGCTGTCTTTGTGTCTTGAAAATCTAAAAAATAAATCATATATATATATTAAAAAAAACATCATCAATAACGTCTGTAACGTGTCATAAGCAATTACATGTTACATAGCATGGCTGATCTAAGTGTCTGAGACTGATTACATATGCGTTTGATGTTCGATACAAATACTGATTTTAAATTGTGTGTGAAGAAATATTTCAGCAGTAACATATTGCAATATATAGTAAGAGGATAATGTTTCCAGGTTCCAGCATGTCCTGTTTCTCCTCCAATCGGGAGCCTTCATCTAGTCTGAGTCACTGCTGCAGGAGCTGCTGGAGGACTGCAGGGAGGAAGAACACACACACACACACACACACACACACACACACACACACACACACACACACACACACACACACACACACACACACACACACACACACACACACACACACACACACACACACACACACACACACACACAGTCAGTGACTCATTTCAATACACAAAACCGCGGTCAACACCAACTTACTGCTGTTCTGCTGCCTGAAATTTAAGAATGTAAAGCCAGTGTCATCATTTCTTTAAAAAATATTTGCAATTATTTTTAACATTGATAAAAAATACCACATTTTTAAATATTATTGGCAATATCAGTATTTATTTTTGTATTTTATTAAATGTTGTGTTTTTATACAAACAGTGTATTTTTCATCCTGTTTATTTGATAATATTACAGTTTGTTTTTAATTAAGTTTTAATTTCAAGTTCATTTTTATAATTCATAATTATAATGATTTTTTTTCTAAACAGCTGATCCCCAATCCTATGCAAAAAAAATAAAAGCGTTAATTTAAAAAGATAGGCTTTTTTGAGCAAATATAATCAACATGCAAGGCTTCATAAATAAAACACGTTTTGAATCTTACCCCGTGACAGTCCTTTCCTTTCTTGTGGCACTTGCCATGCTTGTGACCATGCTTGTGTTTATGGCCGTGGGGCTTTCCATGACATGGTACGTGCCCATGTCCATGTCCATGTTCATGTCCATGTCCATGTCCTTCTCCATGTCCATGTCCTTCTCCATGTCCATGTCCATGTCCATGTCCATGTCCTTGTCCATGTCCATGTTCGTGTCCGTGTCCTTGCCCATGACCCTGACCTTGGCATTGTCCATGGCCCTGTCCTTGGCCATGACCAAAACCAGGTCCACAACCAGCTCCAGGTCCATGACCATAACCGGGTCCTGGCCCATAACCGGGTCCTGGTCCGTGTTGGCCTCCGTGTTGTGGGGGGTAGTTTGGTTGTGGGACGGAGCCTGGAGGATGAGGGTATCCACCCGGCATCTGCTGAGGATGGTTCGGGTAACCAGGAGGGTACTGGTTTCCTAAACATAAGAAGGAAAAATACTTAGGAAAACTGATCATCAGGTCTGTAATGCGTATTCTTTTTAATGGACAGTTGTTGTGATACTTACCTTGATTGTGTCCGTACATTCTGAAACCTCAGATAAAGATGCCTATAAAAAAAAGAAGTAAACAAAAGCACTTATTTAGGTATCACACATATACAATCATTCCGTATTTCAGAACCTTACAGAAAGTCCTCAGCTGAGTTTCAGAGGTGAACTTACTGTGTGCAGGAGGGCAGCTCACACAGCCTCCACCTGCTGCTGCTTTTTATCTGCAGGCCAGTTCACATCACAGGGGGCAGAGCCTGTCATCCATCAGGACATTGCGGCTTTGTGAGCTAAATGGGTGTGATTGTGTAATCTTTAACATACAGTCAATATGAACCAGGTGCAGTCTAAGATATGGATTCCCACACCCAAACCAAAACTATTGGAATTTGTAGTTTGAAAAAATCTGGTTAACAACTCATAAAGAGATGTGTTGATCCTTTGCAATCTCAATATGAAACATTTAAAAACATTTTGATCTTGAGACTGTGTTCATATATGCTGACAATCTGCACATATCCTTTCTCAACACTCATAAAGATGTCTCTAATCAGTCAGAAAGCCATATAACATAAATTATTAGTGTATTAATCACTGGTTAGTACACTTATTAGGCTTCTATGTATATGTGTCAATTAATAGACCAAGCTTGAATGAGCAGGCGATTAACACTGGGTTCTGTGAACATAACAGGGAGCGTCAGGGTGAAACTCTTAGTGAAGTCAGTGTCAAACAAAGGTCGCTCAATGCTCCTTGGGTACATAACGGGAATATACAGTGAAAGATAACACACAGAGTGTAATATGAAACCATGAGGTTAGATGAAATGTTGAGCTAAGAGGCAGGACATTGTAGGGAATACTTGCTTTTTTTGTGTCAGCGGGGGTGCAGTTATGGTTCCTGCTGAGTGAAGGGATGGAAGTGAATCAGCTGGAGATGAGACAGCTGATCAGAATCAGTGAATCAGTCATATCATCAGTGGTGGAAAAATCAGATCCTTTACCTTGGTGGAAATACAAATTCTACATAGTAAACATACTTCCTTACAAATAGAAAGACTGCATTGAGAATGGTAAAGGTAAGTACAAGTAGTAAAAGTTGCAGAAAAAATGTCAATTAATGTAAATATTAAAAAGGAAAGGCCAATCTATTTTTCAAAATCTGGATCTGTGAAAGAATTACTTTAACAATTAGCAAAATTGCTGCCAATTAATTTTCTGTAAACCCACACATTTTTCCCTACGTATTTAAACATGTGGGTATTTAAATCTACATCACAACATCATCATTTTAAAGTTCTTCATGAGTTTTGTGTATAAAAACCTAACCCTAACCCTAAACTGAAGAAACTGAAACGTTGACTTTAATTAAATGTATTACGTCAACAAATGTGGCATTACTGTATTAGTTCAGTTGAAAGCAATAATATTAAGTTGAACCTAATGTTCTTTATTTAAAATTGCTTTTTACTGACCTAATCCTGTGAAATGTTGAAATGTTGTTATTACGATTATTATGTAAATCAGGTTAGTTGAAAGCAATAATATTAAGTCTAAATAAAAAAATAATAGGTTCAACTTAAAACTATTGCTTCCAACCAAGCTAATACAATTACTGTATGTGGAACCTGTTGACCTAATACATTTAATTAAAATCAAGTTTAATTTTTTCAGTCTACAGTTATGAGAAAGTTTCTGTTTTTTCAAATTATAATTCAAATTCAAAGGCTTTATTGTAGCTACAGTGTAGATATGGCAATGAAAAACTAAAGCCTAGGCTCCAACAATGCAACATGAATATATACAGTGGTATGCAAAAGTTTGGGCACCCCTCTGAGATTTCATGACAATTTGCTTTTCCTTTATAATAGAAGATCACAGCAACAACATTTGTTTTCCTACAAAGATGTAGACGTTTTAGTGTTTTCCAGACCAAAATTCCTAGGGTAGCATTACATAGTTTTATTATAATAAAATAAAATGCAAAAAATGGGATGTGCAAAAGTTTGGGCACCCTTATAAATAGCATTCATTTCAACACCTGTACGGATTTATAGCTGACAGGTTGCTGCACAAAATTGCTTTGATTAGCTCATTAGACCTTCAATTACAAAGACAGGTGGAACCAATCATGAAAAAGGCTATTTAACATAGGTAATAGCTGGCTGTGCCTGGCCTAGGTTCTTTCTTAGGGAGTGGCAAGATGGGGACCTCAAAACAACTCTCCACTGACCTGAAAGCTAAGATAATCCAACATTATAAATTAGGAGAAGGGTACAAAAAATTATCTGACAGGTTTAAACTGTCTGTCTCCACAGTCAGAAACGTAGTTGTGAAATGGAAGGCCACAGGAACAGTCCGTGTGAAGGAAAGATGTGGTAGGCCGACAAAAATAGGGGAAAGGCACAGGCGAAGGATGGTGAAAATGGTCACAGAGAAGCCACAGACCACCTCCAGAGAACTACAACAACATCTGGCTGCTGATGGTGTAGTTGTTCACCGTTCCACAATCCAGCGTACTTTGCACCAGGAAGAGCTCATTGGAAGGGTGATGTGCAAAAAGCCTTTCCTGAGTGTTAATCACAAGAAGAGTCGCATGAGGTATGCAAAAGCACATCTGGACAAGCCAGAAGCATTTTGGAACAAAATACTGTGGTCAGATGAGACCAAGATTGAGTTATTTGGTCATAACATGAACAGGTATGCATGGCGAAAAAAACACACTGCATTCAATGAAAAGAACTTGTTGCCCACTGTAAAATTTGGTGGAGGATCTATCATGTTATGGGGCTGTGTGGCTAGCACAGGTACTGGAAAACTTGTTAAAGTTGAGGGCCACATGAATTCCTTACAGTACCAGGAGATTCTTGACAAGAATGTTCTAGAGTCAGTCACAAAGTTGAAGCTACGCCGGGGTTGGATTTTTCAGCAGGACAATGATCCTAAGCACCGATCAAAATCCACCAAGGAATTCATGCAGAAGCACAGGTACAATGTTCTGGAATGGCCATCCCAGTCCCCAGACCTTAACATCATTGAAAATGTATGGATTTATTTGAAGAAGGCTGTCCATGCACGGAGGCCAAGAAACCTGACTGAACTGGAGACGTTTTGTGTGGAAGAATGGGCCAAAATACCACCTGCCAGGCTTAAGGGACTTGTCTGTGGCTACAGGAGGCGTCTACAGGCCGTTATGGCAGCAAAAGGAGGCAATACTAAATATTAATGGAATTATTTCTTAGGGGTGCCCAAATTTATGCACATGCCTATTTTTGTTTGAATGCACATAAACATGTTTCTGTTTGACCAATAAAAGTTATTTCACTACTGAGATGTTTCTGTTACCATAAGGTATAACATATGTTAAAATGAAGTTGCTGCTTCAAAAGCTCAGCAAGTGACAAACTGATGCAGTGGTTTTCCTAAGGGGTGCCCAAACTTTTGCATACCACTGTATAGGACATAAAACAAATACAAATTATGAAAGAAATAACAACATAGAAATAAAATTGTGCAAGACAATGTTGCAAGATGTGCAAGTAAATCCAAATAAAATAAAAATAGTGCAAAAAGAGTCTATATACACAGAAATGAAATATGATATAATGTCAAATTAAATATTGGACAGTCTAATGAAATTAAATTCTGTGTCCTCGCCTGTTATTAATTCATAGAGAAAAACAAGATATAGATCAGAAAAAGATAACCAGATGTTTTTTCCACATGCCTTTATTGGCTTCTAAAGTGAGCCTAAGATTTGAAACCCTGAATATTCATTGAGATGTAAGCAGTCAAATAAACCGTTACTAGTGATCATTAGTATGCAGTGTTTAAGGCAGAGGTACATAGCCTTTCTTAAGGACACCCTTTCTATCATTCAGTACAATCACAACCTTGATTAATATTGCACAATATTCAACAGTACAAACAACTTGTAACCTGTAACAAAACTATGAATGCAATAACTGCTGGATGTTATTGTGAAATGTGTGTTGGATGGATTTGGAGCAGATTGTTTCTTGCATCAGAGATCAGAGAGTTCCTGTAATTTTCAGGAACTATGAACACAATTCTATGTCTTGATAATGTTTTCCTTTTTTTATTTAACATGGTCCTTTTTTCACAAATTCAGAATTAAAAAGAAACTTTACATCTTAAAAAATAATCCAAACTCTACACTATTCTTTAACCTTTCCAAAATAAGGATTCAATTCCGAGATATAGGCCAAGTAATCACATTTTCTATTAATTTTCTTACAACTTTTAAAATGTAAAAGGCCTTGCGACACCCCATGAAGTTCTGCACACCCGCGGGCTTCAGGTAGCAGGATGAAGGTTTCCAGCTGTTTCTTCTTGGTCTTCCTCTAGTCGGAGTCGCTGCCTGAGGACTACATCAGGAAACATTGTCATTTAATTTAGAATGACAATGAATGATACAAACAATGATAGTGCAATGAAATAGTTAAAGTTGTGTAAAGTAAATTAATTAGTATAGTTTATAGTGTGTTTTCAAATGATGAGTATGTTTCTAGATTTAGGAATCCCTTTTTTAAAGGACCTTCTGTTCAATAAGTTCTTTCCGTTTTTCTATTTGTGTTTTCTGTTTGGGCCACACAAACTTGAATAGCAAGCCAACAGTTTCTCTGTAGAGGTAAAGAGAGCTGTAAGATTTTACACATATTTGTTTGATCTATTGTTAATTTAAATATACAGATTGGATAATCTCTTATTAAGTCTAACTAAGGGCTTCCTAAACATTAGATAACTGAAACCCTATTTGTTGCATTTAAATGCTCAATTTAGCGGTTGAAACTTTAGACTGACATCTTGTAAGAAAGTCTACAAGGAATCCAATCAAAATCAAGGTGGAAAACTTATATATTCAAGGGAGGATACTTTTAAAGAAGACCCCTCCCTCAAACAGAGTCACATTAAACCTCCATTAAGGTAGGATTTGTGCAGAACGGTTGTAATAGAACCAAAACGTTTAGGCTTCTTGTACCCAGTAAACTGAGAACTCATAATTGAAGAATCTTTCCATTCATGTTGTTGTTTTTTTATTTCCCTTTAACTAACATTTGGTACACTTGAGTCTCCGTTAAATTCACTTTGCATGATTCAATAAAACTGGATCTTACCCCATGACCCTTCTTTCCTTTCTTGTGACCATGCTTGTGTTTGTGGCCATGACCATGACCATGACCATGACCATGACCATGACCATGACCATGACCGTGATCGTGGCCATGCCCATGACCGCGTCCACGACCTCGACCAGGACTATGGTCACGACAATGTCCATGATCATGATTATGTCCATGATCATGACTATGTCCATGTCCAGGGCCACAGCTATGTCCACACCCTCCACTAGGTGGAGCCAAAGGATAGTGTGCAGGAGGCCCAAAGGGTTGAGTAGGGTAGGGTACAGGTGGTCCTATGCCTGTTGGACACAGGGGAGGGTAGGGTCCGGGTGGTGCTATGCCTGTTGGACACTGAGGAGGGTAGGGTCCGGGTGGTGCTATGCCTGTTGGACACTGGGGAGGGTAGGGTCTGGGTGGTGCTATGCCTGTTGGACACTGGGGAGGGTAGGATCCGGCTGGTGCTATGCCTGTTGGACACTGGGTAGGGTAGGGTCCGGCTGGTGCTATGCCTGTTGGACACTGGGTAGGGTAGGGTCCGGGTGGTGCAATGCCTGGCATGGGCTTAGGAGGACATCCTAGTAAGACAAAACGAGGTGGATTATTTTTTGATTCAGCTTGTATGTCAGCTTGTATACTAAGAGACAGTTGCTTACCTTCCTTATTCCAGTACATCTTGAAATTCCAGTTTAAAACGCTGTAACTGAAGAAAGACACATAAATTATTTTTTAACTTCACAAACTATTTCCATGAAATGCAGGTGTAAGGGGATGAACATCTCAAATGCAATAAAGAGTGGAAAGAAAGCAACTGATCATGAAATAATGTTCAGCAGTTAACAAAGGCAAAACATGTAAGCATACACTCCATGGTCCTCGTTGCAGTTGTGAAAAAGTACTCAGATCCATTTAGTTAAAGTTCTGAGTTTAAAATGTTACTTAAGTCAAAGTAGAACAGAAGTATTTTTTAATTAAATACATTTAAAGTATCCAAAGTAATAGTACTCAGTATTTGTGTAACACTAACAAGTAGAACATGTAGTGTCATTGTGGAGCCAACGTTAGATACTTTGTAAACTACAGGGTTAGTGATGTACTGCATCATCAGAAAGGCATATCATGTGTTCTTATATGTAATGTGTATGTGTGTTTAATAAATGTAATGTAGTACAAGTACGAGATTTGCCTCTGAATTGTACTAAAATAAAAGTATTAGGTAGCATTACATGGAAATACTCGAGTTAAAGTACAATAATGTCACAATAGAACTTAAGTGAGTAAATGAACTCAGCTTACCTTGAGCTGGAGCGCAGATCCACAGTGATCGCAGTACGCTGGCTCTGCCTTTATTTCAAACCACACCTAAAAGAATCCATGTCCATCATAAGGGGCAGAGCTCCACTCCCCAAACTTTGTTTGTGAGGGAGTTGTGGAGAAATACAGCACACTTAATATTTTGTAACCCGATCTCCTGAGACTTAACTGAGTTCATTCATTTGATCCTGTGTGGGAGACTTGACATTAAGTCCTCTTTTTTAAACGCCATACATGCAAGTGTTCCATGAATGAGTATTAAAGAGGCCCTATCATGCTTTTTTAGGGTTTCCCCTTTCCTGTAGTGTGTTATATAGTTTGTTGTGCATGTAAATGGTCTGCAAAGCCTTCAGGGACTTTCTCTCCGACACACTCCGGGGACATTAAAGCATGGGGACATAAATACAAATATACAAACACATACCATCTACAAATATGCAACCTAAAAATCTACCCAATATGGCCCCTCCGAAAGCTGGAAATGAGTCAGCATTTCACTTCTGTTTCCCTCGTCTTAACGTCAATTTTTTGGTTAGAGGCCAGATATAAAATCTGTGGTTAACACAAGCTTACGACATTTACACATTTAGTTTTTTTGACATAAAATACGTCCATAGTTATATAATATAATATAATGAATAATATGGCTGAATGTCTGATGCTTCAATGTGTCATGATCAAATGAGACACTAAACATCATCACACCAAACAATAGCGCCTTTAGCGGTGGTGATGCGCAGCCATGTGACTGATGTAGTTTTGTATGGCTAACGCTTACTTTTAACTTATGTCGATTGCATTTTTGCTTTGAAAAATCATCGTGTTAATATGTGATTACCCTGCTATATAACAAGTTGAAGTATCATAAACGTTTGTTTGCCACAGATCTTTCTGCAATATTCTGAAAATCCGTTAGCTATTTTAGCTTATCAAATCAACAGGTTAACAGAAATACAGTGACGTGTCTAAAAAGAAAAGATCTGAGAATTCCAAGCTCAAATTTCACTTTTATTATGTTTTATAAAAGCCTTACAATCAGTGAACAAGTCATATTCCACAAAAGCTTGTTGACATTTGTGTGACATGAATTTAAATGCTTATGGGTATAAGAAACTCAACATTTGCAGGTGGTAAGTTGTTTTTCCCCTGCCCAGGAACGTTCATTTAGTCAGAGTCGCTGCTGCTGCAGGAGCTGCTGGAGGACTGAGAAACAGGAAGAAAACCAACAACTTTTTGTAGTTTTTATGTCAAGTGAAGCCAAATCTGTAGGTGATTTGTAATGTTAATTTCTTTAAGTTTATGGCAATCAGTTCTAACATTAATAATCTACTATATCATTCCAGCTTTCATTAAATTGGATTACACAAACATCTTTGATCCTGTTTCTCTGAATTCTGAAAAAAAATCACTTTCTGTTGAATAGACTGCACTGTTGATTCTTACCCCGTGACATTCCTTTCCCTTCTTGTGACATTTGATATGCTTGCGTCCACGCTTTGGCCTGCGCCTGCGCTTCCCTCCATGGCATCCACCCTGTCCGTGTCCATGGCCATGCCCACCTTGTCCATGTCCATGTCCATGACCACCATGTCCATGTCCATGTCCATGTCCATGACCATGACCACCATTGTCAGAGTCGCTGCTGCTGCAGGAGCTGCTGGAGGACTGCAGCAGGAGAAACAGGAAACAAACCAAATAATCCAATCAACAATTCAAGCAGCGAGTCATAGGGAGGTCATTGATACACATTAGTAAAGGGCTCCAGGTCTTGTGGAAGGGTTTCAGAGATCCTTTTAGTGAGAGTCTTAGCTTCTCAAGTTGAATTCATTGTAAAAGTTCCTGTATCCACCTGTCATGTGTTGGTGGGGAAGTATTATTCCCTTTAACATGTTCAAGACTTCTTAATGACTTTATATTGTTATCTTCTGTTATTTTTATTTTTACAAGGACAATTTCTGCATGCACTTGAAACAGAAGTATACTGTGGGTTAACAAGTTATGTAATATCAGTAACACAAACAAATGAGAGAAAAATTGAGATCAGACTTAGACTTTGATAACTGAGATTTCTGTCTCTTTTGCCACTGAGGACTTCCATACCCTCTCCTACTGCTGCATTTAAAGGCTCACTTTCATTGTGTTGACAAACCAGGAGTGATCTATATACAGAAGATATCTACAAGTTAGACACTATATCACAAACATTACAGACTGGATGTTATTAAAAGCAAACCAAGCGATAAAAAACCTTCTTTTTATTTTTCAACAGCCTGCAGCAGTAAAAACAAAAAGGAAAAAAAGCCCATATTTCCAAAAAGCGTTGAGAACACTGCATACTAATTAAACACTCCAAGTGTGTCCGTTTTGTCCGAAAACATACACATTTAGAAACTTATTTTTGGAAAAACGGGAAAGAACACATCTGCATGGACACACATTTGTTTTCAGTGGAAGACTCTAAGGCCGAGAACAGCAAACGTGTTACACCGGCCCGAAACAAATCACCCTTTCTGTGTTTTGAGCTGCGTTTTTTATTTGCAGTGTTTTCTTTAAGTAAATCCTGCATATGTGTTCTCAATTCAGCAAATATTTTCTATGCTGCGGATGTGGATGTTTACCTCAAGAAACACGTGACTGCCTGTTGTTATAAAGGGATAGATATGAGTTATTGATACCTGAGTATGGATTTTACTGTTTTGAAATGTGAGCCCATTGTATTTTTGTAGTTTTTATGTCAAGTGAAGCCACATCTCTAGGTGATTTGTAATGTTAATTTCCTGTTAATGGCAATCAATTCTAACACAATTACTAAATAATTCCTGCTTTCATTAAATTGGATTACACAAACATCTTTGATCCTGTTTCTCTGAATACTGAACAAAAATCACTTTCTGTTGAATAATCTGCACAGTTGATTCTTACCCCGTGACATTCCTTTCCCTTCTTGTGACATTTCATATGCTTGCGTCCACGCTTTGGCCTACACCTGCGCTTCCCTCCATGGCATCCAACCTGGCCGTGACCACCATGTCCATGTCCATGTCCTCCTCCTCCACAGTGTCCCCCTGTTTTTAAAGTCATTAGTCAACATTTAGTAAATGTGATGCACATTCAATGCATTTGTAACAAAGAGTAGAGGATGAACTTCAACAGTTATTTACCGGGGCGTCCAGGCATTTTCCACAGATCCCTTGTGCAAAAAGATAAAAGATTACACACCAAATTAAAATCACACGCCTGAGATTCAAATGCAATTGCCACTGTAAAGCGTGTCGAGGTGTGACAATTCAAGGTAACTCAAAACACCACAATTTGCACATATTTTCTGTGTATATTTAGATATGCATGAATGGTCAGGAAAATCAGAAAAGGTCCACTTACTGTGTGCTGGGTAACAGATCCTCAGCCAGTGCTGTGGGCTGTTTCTTTTAAATGTCGTGAAACATGAAACGTAAGAGGTCCATCAGGTTGGGGCGGTGCCTGAACTCTTATCAGCTAATACTTGTTTTGGAAGAGTACACTGTGTATGAGTGAATCACAAGTAGCCACACAATAGCAATACCAGCTGAAGTGCACTACACTTTATCACAAAAGACAACGTGTTCATTCTGTCTCACGGTTCGATGGACAACCTATCAATTAAAATGAAAGGGCCATGGAATGTTATGGTAAAGCCTCAAATTACCTCACATATTTTCTCTCCTTTAAATTAGAAGTACCATCCAATGGAATAAACTGCAAACTGCCCTCAATCAGTCTGACCCTAACAAACACAAATTGTGTAACCCAATGCGTTGGTTTGGAAATCTTTTGTCATGGGTGTTGAGTGTTTGACAGACAGTGTGATGTTATCAGGAAATAAGAATTTCTGAAGAATGATGACATACTTTTAGTCTGGGCAGATTTATTTTGCATGCCTAAACGCAACAAAACAATACCATTCTTTATCATTTAGTTTTTCAAACACTCAACAAGGAAATACTAGGCATCAGAACTAGCTAGCTGGTGGTAAGGACAACAAAATGAGCCATATTGACTAAATAGAAAAATGTTCTGCTTTTGTTAGCTTTTTGTATTCTTATACAAAATAGTCATGAAAATGTAGTCAAAGGTTCAAAAGTTTTATGTGTTATATGCACAGCAGATACAGCGCATATGTTGGCAATGAAAATCTTATATCCCATGCTCCTCCAACAACTCAACATACACAGTGCAAATAAGATAAATAAAATAATGCAAAAATTTGACAAGAATAATATGTATAATATATAGATATGTGTGTACTATAAACAGATATGTATGGCAGATGTGTATAATATATATATATATATATATATATATATATATATATATATATGTGTGTACTATAAACAGATGTGAGTAGACATTCACACAGCTCAGGAGTTCAGCAGTCTTATAGCCTGTGGTATAAAACTGTCCCTGAGTCTGGTGGTCTTGGTCCGGATGCTGCGGTACCGTCTGCCAGACGGCAGCAGACAGAACAGATTGTTGCTGGGGTGATGGGGGTCCTTTATTATCCTACCAGCCTTCTTCCTACACCGCTGGGTGTAGAGGTCCTCCATGGATGGCAGCTCTGTCCTGGTGATGTGCTGAGCAGTTTTCACCACCCTCTGTAGAGTCTTACGGTTGAGGGCGGTGCAACTGCCATACTAGGCGCTGATGCAGCCAGTCAGGATACTCTCGATGGTGCACCTGTAGAAGTTGCAGAGTATCCTGGAGTCCATTTTGAACTTCCGCAGCCTGCGGAGGAAGAAGAGTCGCTGTCGAGCCGTCTTGGATATGACCCTGGTGTGATGTGTCCATGTCAGGTCCTCACTGATGTTTACCCCGAGGAACCTGAAGCTGCTGACTCTCTCCACAGGAGTCCCGTCGATGGTGATGGGTGTGTGTGCCTCTCTCTGCCTCTTCCTGTAGTCCACAATCAGCTCCTTTGTTTTGCTGACGTTGAGATGGAGGTTGTTGTCCTGGCACCAAGATGTCAGGGCTCTGACCTCCTCTCTGTACGCCGTCTCGTCGCCGTCTGTGATCAGGCCGATGACGGTCGTGTCGTCAGCAAACTTGATGATGGTGTTGGAGCTGTGTGTGGCCACGCAGTCGTGCGTGAATAGGGAGTAGAGGAGAGGGCTGAGCACACAACCCTGAGGGGCTCCGGTGTTGAGGGTCAAGGTGGAGGATGTGATGTTCCCCATCCGTACTGCCTGGGATCTGCCCGTCAGGAAGCTCAGGATCCAGTCACAGAGGGCGCTGTTGAGCCCGAGGTCCCTGAGCTTAATGATGAGCTTGGAGGGCACAATGGTGTTGAATGCTGAACTGTAGTCAATGAACAGCATTCTCACATAAGTGTTCCTCCGGTCCAGGTGGGAGAGGGCAGTGTGGAGGGTGAGGGAGATGGCATCATCCGTGGACCTGTTTGCCCTGTAGGCAAACTGCAGGGGGTCCAATGAGTCAGGGAGGGAGGAGGAAATAAAAGGTTTGACTAACCGCTCAAAGCACTTCATGATGATGGAGGTGAGTGCAACTGGGCGGTAGTCATTGAGGCAGATGGGTTTTGTCTTTTTGGGGACAGGGACAATGATGAACTCTTTAAAACATGTCTGCCACACATCTGCCAGCTGAACTGCACACACCTTGAGAGCATGGATGCCATCAGGTCCAGGAGCCCTGTGTGTGTTGATCCTTTTCAGAGATTTACACACATCTGCACTGGTCAAAACCAGTGAGCAGGGATCCTGGGCCTTCTCTGCCTCCACAGCAGGGGGCTTCTCAAAGCGTGCATAAAATGTGTTCAGTTCATCTGGGAGAGATGCAGACACTTCCTCAGCACCACTCGTTGTCCTTTTGTAGTCTGTTATTGTTTTTAGTCCGAACCAATACCGGTTCACCCATAGACTGTATCTATATATACAGTCTATGGGTTCACCCAATACGCACACTACGCACGTTGCGTAGGGCCCTGCAAACTCATAGAGGCCCCGTGGGGAAAAAAAAACAAAACACAAAAAACGTGACGACGTGACCGTCCGTCGCGCTGCTCGCGCACGTCAGATTGCCAGTGATGCATGTGCATCAACGTCATCAGCAAGATGAAGCGGAGTTATCCCTCGGGGAGTGAAAAGAGAAAAAAGAAAGTGCATGACAATGAACAGCAGCAACAGCAGACAGGTAACTCTCCTCTCCGGGTGGGAGAGTGGGAGGGACGGGGCTAGTCCGTGTTTGACCTACATAACAGGGCAGTGAGCCCTGGGTGAACCCCGGACGGTCTCCGTGTGCGTCTTGCTAGCTTCTGTAATTTAAGTGTTATATCAATCGCTCTGAGTGTAGTTACAACTGCACTTATACAAAATGGAAAGTAATGGATAAATATTTACTAAGATTGAATTTTGTTTGCTTGGATAGCCCACAGGCAAATATAGATGCAGATATATTAGTGAATAAATAAAACTCGTGAAATATTATGACAGTGGTGCTAAATAGGCTAAATAATAATCTAAATCTCAACATTTTAAGTATATGAAGGTAAAACAAGTGCAGTCAATTTGATGGAGCTGAATTAATGGTAGCTGGATCTTTATGTTACAGGTGCTATGCTTAAGTTCCCAACAAGCAGCACAGAGTCCAGTCAGTCAGCCAGTGGAGGGACAGACCCAAATAAGACAGGCACAGATGAGCCACCTTCAACCAGCAGCAGCACAGGTCCAGTACAGCCACCGTTAAGTATGTGTGTACAGCAAGCATCAGAAGCTAGCTCAGACCCTAAAGCAACAGTCTCTGCTCCACCAAATGATCCAGCAGATTGGCCCCCAGTCTTAACAGACTTTATGCGGACTGAGTTAGTGCGCAGAGGTCCATTCAAGCCAGGAGTGGATTTTTCTTACCCCAAAGACAAGTCCAGAAGAGGGTTCCATCCAGGATTATTACAGAGACGGCTGTCAAATGGTGAAAAGATTACCAGGAGCTGGCTTTCATACTCAGTGAAAAACAACGCTGTGTATTGTTTTTGCTGTAAACTCTTTTCCACAAAAAAACACAAAATAATAGGAGAAGGTGTTAATGACTGGTCAAATATCAACGCCATTCTGAAGCAGCATGAGGGTAGTCCTGAACACACAAGCAATATGATTAAGTGGAGAGAACTTGATCTGCGCTTAAGTCGTGGAAAAACACTTGACCACATAGAAATGACAGCTTTGGAGGCTGAAAGAAAGATGGCAAGATGTCCTTACACGCCTCATAAGTATCACACAGTCTCTAGCTGAAAGAAACCTATAGCATCAGATAAGCTCTTCCAACCAGATAATGGAAACTTTCTAAAAGAGGTTGAATTATTAGCTAAATTTGACCCTGTTTTGGAAAACCATGTCAGCAGAATTAAAGACGGAGAGACACATGCTCATTACCTTAGTAAGGACATACAGAATGAGCTGATACAGCTTGTGAGTGACAGGATTCTCACAACTATTGTGACTCAAGTGAGAGACTCAAAATACTTCTCCATTATCTTAGACTGTACACCTGACATTAGTCACCAGGAGCAGATGTCCATTATCCTCAGAAGTGTGGCTTTAAAGGGACAGCCAGAGATAAAGGAGCACTTCCTCGGCTTTGTGAAAGTTGAGGCTACAACTGGCTTAAGTCTGTCTACAGTCATCTTGGACAAGCTGACTGATCTGAAAATTCCATTTGACAATTGCAGAGGGCAAGCCTATGAAAATGGGGCCAATATGAAAAGTAAACACCAAGGAGTACAAGCCAGACTGTTGAGAATGAATACCAGAGCTGTGTTTGTTCCATGTGGTGCACACACATTAAACCTCGTCATTGCAGATGCTGCCAAATCCTCCAAAGATGCTGTTGTTTTTTTTGGCTATGTAGAAAAGCTGTTCACCTTTTTTCTGCTGGCACACAAAGGTGGAACATCTTGAAACAACATGTGAACATAACAGTGAAGTCATGGACTGACACAAGATGGGAGAGCAGGCTTCAAAGTGTCCATGCAGTCAGGTATCAGGCCTCTGAGATTCGATAAGCCTTACTGGAAGCCAGACAGAAGATTAATGATCCTGTGGCGAAAGTGGAGGCACAGTCACTTGCAGAGGAAGTTGGTTCTTACCGCTTCTTGATTTGCTGTGTAGTATGGTGTGAGATACTGTCAAGAACAAATGCAGTGAACAAACTCCCCCAATCTGCTTCAATGCAGTTTGACGTAGCTGTGCAGTTAATCTCAAATGCAAAAGCCTCTCTCACTCAATACCGGGACACTGGATTCTCAGATGCCCAGACAACAGCCAGAAGCATTTGTAAGGAAATTAATGTAGAAGCTGTTTTGAAGGACAAGAGGCTGAGAACCAGCAAAAAGCATTTTAGCTACGAAGCACCTGATGAGCCAGTGGCTGATGCACTGCGGAATCTTGAGGTCAGCTTCTTCAACATTGTGGTTGACTCCACAATAGCATCCATTGATGAACGATTCGAAACTCTGAACCAGGTGAAGACTAAATATGGAGTAGTGCTGAACTTCAGCACTGCATGTCAGATGTCCAGTGACTCCTTAAAGGCTCAGTGTATGGAACTTGTGAAAACTCTGACCTTCAACCAAGACTGTGACATCAGTGGAGTTGATCTGGCAAACGAAATCAAGAATTTACCTGACCTACCATCAGCTAATATAACTGCCTTTGAGCTGCTTTCTTTCCTTTGTGAGAAAAATCTGGAGGAACTCTATCCTAACCTTTGGATAGCCCTGAGAATTGCTGTCACTCTGCCTGTGACAGTTGCCTCAGCTGAGAGAGCTTCAGCAAGTTAAAAATGATCAACAACTATCTGAGATCTTCCATGTCCCAGGAACGTCTGAGTGGTTTGGCCATCATGAGCATCAACCATGATGTGGGGAAGCAAATATCATATTGTTGTGAATTTATTTGTTAGGAAGAGAATTTATTTAGAACAGATGATTTAAAAGGAATAGTTAAAAGCAACATTTAATAAGTTAGTCAATTTATAAGTAAGTGTTAAGAATAACAGTTCATGTTTCAGATATGGGATTAGATTAAAAAGGGACTTTAGGTCATTTAAGTTGGGATATACTTAGGAAATGGACTTGAAATGGACTTCATTACCCATGGGACATTGTGCGTGTTACGTCACATACGCAGTGTTGTAGGTCGTACAGCGGCCATTTTGTTTTATGTTGTTAAGGATGCTGACAATTCAAGCCAACCACTAGCTGTAAATATGTTAAGTTCTTTATTTTAGTAAACATCTGAAATGAACGGACGTCTCCCTTCGTTATTTTAGTAGCCATCAACATTAGTTCAGAACATTTTGGTGCCGAAACCCGGGAATTAGAACGAGATGGCTGACGACCCGGCTGAAGAGAGACCACTTGTAGCGGAGCAAGGAGAAAGGGCGAGAAGGAAACGTCGTACGATTCGTAGCTCCACTACGCGAGTGATCAACCAGATTGATGTTGAACTGCGAAAGGAAGACCAACAGAGGGATCTCAACCGTGTGCGGGAGATGTTAGCTGTATTGTCGACAAAGGAGGACACTTTGCGCGAGCTTGACAACATAGTGGAGGAACACACTTCACTGGAAGATGTGGAGGCGGAGATTGAACTCGCAGAAGATTACAGAGACCGCCTCATTGAGGTAAAGACGCGTGCTCACCGAGTGATCAGCGAGACTGTGAGTAACCCCCCGCCTACTCGGCAAAGTGATGCTAGTACTGCAAATAGACAGACAGTGAGACTGCCAAAATTACAAATTGACAAGTTCAACGGAGATGTAAGCTTATGGCAGGAATTTTGGAGCCAGTATGAGACTGCTATTCATAACAACAGTGCACTCTGCAAGAAAGAGAAGTTTACCTACCTGAAAACGTATCTTACTGGAACAGCTGCAAAGTCAGTAGCAGGGCTCACACTGACAGACAGTAATTATGATGCTGCAATCGAATTACTTCAAAAAAGATTTGGAAGGAAAGATCTCATTGTAAATGCACATATGTCAAAGCTACTGAATCTCACTCCTGTAAAGAGATCATCTGATGTCACTGCCTTAAGACAGCTGTATGATGAATGTGAAGTTCAAACCAGAAGCCTACAATCATTAGGAGTGGTATCAGACACCTATGGTGGAATGTTATGCCCAATATTGCTCCAGATGATGCCAGATGACATGGCTCTTGAATACAGCCGTCAAAGAGGTGACAATGATGAGTGGAAAGTGGACAATGTGCTTAAATTCCTCCAGACAGAGGTTCAGACCCGAGAGAGAACTGTACAGATGATGAAATCATTTAATCAGAGAGAAAGCCAGTTCACTAATAAATTCAGCAGCAAATCACATTCAGCTAGTGACATGAAAATAAAGAAACCAAATATGACATCTGCAGCTGCGCTACACATTACTGAACAGAAAGTCAACAATTGCTTGTTTTGTGATAGTGCTGAACACAAATCCGAGAAATGTCCAGACCACGATGTGCCAGCACGCAAAGAAAAACTGAAAAGGCTAGGCAGGTGCTTTGTGTGTCTGGGATCCAAACACATTGCTAAGTTTTGCAAGACGAAGGGTGTGTCATGTGCCACATGTGGTGGCAGGCATCATGCAGCCGTGTGTGAGAAAAATCTGGCACCCCCACCTGATGTGTCAACCAACACAGACACACTTGTAAGCTCAGTAATTCCTAAAGCAGAGAACACAGTGCTGTTACAGACCACCAAGGCATGGGCCGTAGGGCCCACAAGCAGGAAGATGGTCCGCTGCCTGCTAGATGGAGGCAGTCAGGGGAGTTTTGTGCATGAGAATGTAGTGAAGGAGCTACAGCTACCTGTTACCAGACAAGGAACGCTTACTCTTCACACATTTGGCTCCTCTGCTCCAACAACGGTGAGTCGCAACATAGTGAAGCTCAGCTTGGAGAATGTGTGGGATAAGCAGAAGAGAATTGAGATAGAAGCTGTTGTGACCCCACAAGTGTGCACAGCACTGATGAGGGTTCCAGGTGAACACATACAGAAAGAGATGAAAAGAAGAGGTCTCCAATTAGCTGACTGTGATGGAGATTACAAACCAGAACTTTCTGTGCTAATTGGCTCTGATTATTACTGGCAGATAGTGTCTGGCCGAGTGGAAAGACTGACCAAGAGCCTAGTGGCACCAGAGAGCACATTTGGATGGGCAGTGCAAGGCCCAATGGCAGTGTCCAGCATGACGGAGTCAACATGCATGAACATACTGCTCAGCAACGATGCACAGATGGACAAACAACTGCATGCGTTCTGGGAGCTCGAGTCCCTGGGCATCACAAGTGAGAAGCCTGAGAGCCCAGAGGATGCGGAAGCATTGCAGCGGTTTGAAGAAACCTCCATTCTCAAGGACGGGCGTTACCAAGTGGAGTTGCCATGGCGACAAGATCATCCACCACTTAAAGACAACTACCGCATAGCCAAAAAGAGACTGGAGAGTTTGAAAAGGAAACTGAGCAAAGATGTCACTCTGTACAGCAGATGCAACGAAGTCGTGGAAGACTACCTAAAGCAAGGAATGGCTGAGGATGTGCCAAAGGAGCGTGCATCACTGCAAGACACTCAGACATACTACTTACCCCATCATGCTGTACTGGGGGAAGACAGGGCGACAACAAAACTGCGAGTCGTATTCGATGCTTCATCTCACGAAGATGGAAGTCCCTCACTGAACGACTGTCTCTTAACCGGCCCCAATCTGAATCCAGATCTGATGAGTGTTTTGATCAAGTTTAGACTGCATGAAGTTGCTTATATGGCAGACATCAAGAAAGCATTTCTGCAGATTTCACTCACAGAAAGAGATCGGGACGCCGTGAGATTCCTGTGGTTCACAGGTCCACCAACACTGGACAAGGACATGAAGCTGCGCATGCTCAGAATGACGAGGGTGGTGTTTGGAGCTTCGTCAAGCCCATTCCTACTCGCAGCCACCATTAGGAAGCATCTAAGACAGTACGAATCAGAACACCCAAAGGTGGTAGGAATCATCAGCTCCTCACTGTATGTCGATGACTTTATTTCAAGTTCAAGTGAGGTGACAGAGGCCTATACAGTGACAAAAACGGCCAAGAACATAATGTCTGAAGCAGGCATGGAGCTATGCAAATGGATGACGAGCTCTGCTGAGCTCAAAGAGAAATGGCAGGAGAGCTCGATGGATTGCGTTGCTCAGCCAGAACCACACGGGTCCATTCTCAAGGTGCTGGGCTTGGTGTGGAGACCGGCCACTGATGACTTCGTGTTCGACCTCAGAGGGCTGCTGGATATCCTGAAGGATAGAGAAAACACAAAACGAAGTGTTCTGCAGTCTTCTGCTCGAATCTTTGACCCATTGGGATTCTTGACACCCTTCACGATTAGGATCAAGATCATGTTCCAAGAGATGTGGGAGAGAGGGCTCCAGTGGGACGAGGAGCTGCCACCCGACATGACAAAGAAGTGGCAACAGTGGTGTTCAGAGCTCCCTCAACTGCATGAGGTGTCAATCCCACGATGGTACAAAACGCATATGCCACAGCAGAACAACCAAGAGCTAAAACTGCATGTATTCTGTGATTCGAGCGAAAGAGCTTACAGTGCAGTCGCTTACATCGAAGGAAAAACAAGGGAAGGAGAAGTGACCATAAGCCTGGTTGCATCCAAGTCAAGAGTGGCCCCGCTTAAAAGAATGACTCTGCCACGCCTGGAGCTGATGGGTGCCGTGATAGCAGCCAGGTTGGGGGACACACTCATGAAAGCGCTGCAGCTAGACAAGACACAACTCAGACTGTGGACAGATTCAATGATAGTTCTGCACTGGATCTGCGGCTCTGCTCATAGGTGGAAACAGTTCGTAGCGAATAGAGTCACAGAAATCCAGACCCTAACCGACCCACAGTCCTGGTCTCACTGCAAGGGGAAACTTAACCCAGCCGACCTTCCCACCAGAGGCCTAACTGTACAGGACCTGAAGCAGAGCACATTGTGGTGGAAAGGACCTTATGTTCTAATGACAGCTGATCACTCACAGAGTACTCAGGAAGATGTTCAGGAAGAGGAGGTCGGATCTGAACTCCGATCCAAATACCAGATTACAGTACAGGCTGTTCAGCAAGAGCCAGACTTCCTAAGTCCTGTCTTATGTCTAGAGAAGTACAGCAAACTAAAAAGAGTGTTCCGAGTGACAGCCTGGATCAAGAGATTCATCACCAACGCACGCTCAAGATCTAAGGTGAGCGGTGAACTGACAGCGGAAGAGCTGAATGAAGCAGAAAAATATTGGACGAAGGTGACTCAAAGAGAAAGTTTCTGCTCCGAAATGGATCTGCTGATAGCAGGGAAATGCCCCAACACTGACTCCAGGATACGGGAGCTCAAACCATTTCTGGATGAAGACGCATTGCTTAGTGTTGGAGGACGGCTACAGCATTCAGATCTCTCTTACAGAGAAAAACACCCCTGGATTTTGCCCAGCAAACACAAATACACAGAGATGGTGGTGCAGAATCAACATGAGCAAATATGCCATGCAGGTGTACAAGACACTTTAGTGCAGACAAGAGAGAAATATTGGATTCTTAAGGCAAGGCAGATAGTGAGGAAGGTGGTGTCCGGATGTGTACTTTGCAGGAAATTCAAAGCAAGGCCTGGGCAACAGACTACTGCACCGTTGCCAAGGGACAGGATAACAGAATCACCACCATTCGAAGTTACCGGTGTGGACTTTGCCGGGCCACTCTATGTGAAGATACAGAGCTCAATGACAAAGGCGTACATAGCACTTTTCACGTGTGCTGTGACCAGAGCGATCCACTTAGAGTTAGTCTCAGACATGTCCACGGAACACTTCTTACTAGCTCTGAAACGATTCATCTCCAGAAGAGGATTATGCAAGGTGATCTATTCAGATAATGCCAAGACGTTCAAGAGGGCAGATCAAGATCTGAAGGAGCTCTGGCAACGAATTAAAGATCCACAACTACGAGAGTTCTTCTCAGAGAAGGGCATCACCTGGCGGTTCATCGCTGAAAGAGCAGCCTGGTGGGGCGGATTTTGGGAGCGGCTTGTTAGATCAGTCAAAATCATTCTCAGAAAGGTGCTTGGCAAAGCTAAACTCAACTTTGAAGAGATGTGCACCATGCTGACCGAAGCTGAAGCCGTAATAAACTCAAGGCCGCTCACGTATGTGTCCAATGATGTGGATGAGCCAGAACCACTGACCCCTGCCCACTTCTTGGTGGGTCAGAGACTGACTTGCTTGCCTCCTAAGTCATTTCCAGCTGAGATCAACCGTCCAACAGCCAACAAGGAGGAGATGACCAAGAGGTGGCGCTACAGACAACGACTCGTGACCAACTTCTGGAACCGCTGGCAGAAGGAATATCTGTTGGATCTGAAGTCGGCCCGTCGCTGTGACACCCCACAGCCTTCTTCGCTGAAGGTTGGCGATGTTGCGCTCATCGGAGAAGACAACGCCCCAAGGCAGAGCTGGAAGCTGGGGAAGATCGAAGAGCTGTTTCCTGGTCGTGATGGCCTTGTGAGGTCATGTGCAGTTCGCACTAGCACAGGGACTGTTCTGCGGAGGCCCATCCAGCTTCTGTATCCGTTGGAAATAGTATAAACAGTAGTTTATGGGGGGGAGGATGTTGTGAATTTATTTGTTAGGAAGAGAATTTATTTAGAACAGATGATTTAAAAGGAATAGTTAAAAGCAACATTTAATAAGTTAGTCAATTTATAAGTAAGTGTTAAGAATAACAGTTCATGTTTCAGATATGGGATTAGATTAAAAAGGGACTTTAGGTCATTTAAGTTGGGATATACTTAGGAAATGGACTTGAAATGGACTTCATTACCCATGGGACATTGTGCGTGTTACGTCACATACGCAGTGTTGTAGGTCGTACAGCGGCCATTTTGTTTTATGTTGTTAAGGATGCTGACAATTCAAGCCAACCACTCGCTGTAAATATGTTAAGTTCTTTATTTTAGTAAACATCTGAAATGAACGGACGTCTCCCTTCGTTATTTTAGTAGCCATCAACATTAGTTCAGAACACATATGATCACATTATTGATGATTTTGCATCCAGAAAGTACACTTTTAATGGTGAGTAATGTGTTACACATTTAGTTCGATTTGATTTGGTCTGATTTGGTCTGTATTTATTTTGAGTTGGACTAACAGGTGGCGACACTAGTGCAATATGTTTAAAGGGGGGATGAGTGGAAGCACTGGGTGTCAGGTGCGACTGTTCAGTTAACAGGGCCCCTTAGCAGAATTTTGCCTAGGGCCCCATGGAGGTCTGAACCGGCTCTCGTCCGAACCACATGGTTCTAGCGTTGGAGCCAGTGGTTAATTTGAGCCGGATCCTGCCGGAACAGGATCCGGCACCTCTTCATTTTGGCCACCCTGTGTTCCGGCACCTATTTGGGCAGATCCGGTACCTCTCACAAAAAATAAAAATAAAAAAATGGTTAAAATGAAATAAAATATACAGATATTAATTTACAGAAAAAAATCCCAAGAATTTCATGTCGTTTATTAAGATTAAGATTTGAAAGAGTCGGAGATCTGTGTTGACGCACTGAAAAGCTGAACCAACGGACAAACTCGTTCACTTTTGAAATTCGCCACATGAGGAGCACTTCGCAGAGAGGAAGAAACTAATTAAATGCAAGCATGTCAAAAAGACAGTTAAATTTACTGTCTTTCTTCAAAAAGAAGGAAGAGGTAATAGACACTTCAAAATGAGTCAGAAAAGCCTCCACAAGCAGCGACGATGGCAGCTGCAGCGGTCATGTTGATGGTCAAAACCAGGAGGAGGTTAGCGCCGCAACAGCTAGCCAGCTAGCTAACCGACAGCTAGCCAAGCCCGGGCAGGAGGCTGGCACCGTGTCAGCAGCGGGTCAGGTTCACCGCCAGCCGGAGCAGGAGCCAGCTACCGTCGGCCAGGTGGACCACCAACAGCAACCGGTGGGTACTGTAGGAATGTGTTCGTTTATTTGAAGCCAGGATGTCGGTTTAAAAGAAAAGGCAAAACTCCCGTAAAAATTATAAAGGAGTGTTTAATAAAAAAGATGTAGTGGAAGGTTTTACAATCGTTTCACAGCTGTGGCCCTAAAGCTCTACACACACTAGAACAGGCCCAAAACATGAATAGAATTCACGATGTGTTCACTGTCCGTGGGTCCGAGCCAAAAGAGACCCCCACCCCATCTGTGATGGGTCTTTGTCCAGCGGTTGCCTCTTCCTATTGGTTGCTTCAAGTCGTAACAGTACTTCCGGCCAGTTCAGTGTATACGTGGCATACAGCCAAGTCGCTTCTTAGGGTATTACAGTGGCAATAAGGAGAATTACTCATTGTGTGTTTTATGTATAACACCACAAGAGATTCCCCTGTTCACCCTGTGTTTACATTTCGCTTGTTGAGGAAACCTACGCTCAAACCCACAGTTTTCCTCCGTCCGGCCTCAAGCGCCAGCAATGTTGCATTCAATGTCGTTTGCATCCGGTTACGAGTTGACCATTTCAAAATAAGAGTGCATTTCAGAATAAGACAGTGTTTCAAAATAAGACAGTGTTGCAGTTACTCGGAATATTGATTATTACTTCCTACAATTCCCTCCTTACACACCTTTTAAGGTGTGTAAATATTAATAATGATCAATATGTTCTTCATCCGAACAGTAAACATCATAGAAATCACATCAGGACGGACAATGCAAAAAATACACAAATACTTCACAATCTGTGTGTCAGAGAACAAATCCTTCAGTGTATGAACTCTCCATACCCTCCTTTTGAACAGCTTCATGGAATGTAGTGGTCATTTAGCTTAACATAGATTGTCTGGTTTCAAGTCACATTTTGGCACAACATAATACAATTGGTAATGTCATATTGAGGTATAAGGCACTTAAATAAGTCCTACTTTTACACAGTGATACAATATCATTAAATAGACCTGAACATTCATATACGTGGTTACTTAATACACCAATAGTCATAATACTTAATAAGAAATAAGGGGCTCTGTTATCCCTTAAAAAGGCACACTATATTAGAATACTGAAACATTAATATAACCTGCTTGTAAAGTATCATCATAAAACCTCACTCCCTGAGTTTAGCAGGATTCTGAATTCGAACCATATGAAAATAGTCCCGATCAAATTACGTTATCTTTCTGTCCCAATACCCGTAATTCTCAACTTAAACCACATCCACATTTTCATTGTCTGTATATGCAGGTGGATCATCCTGCTCTCCGATCAACAAATGTACCTGTTCTCTTAACAGAAATTGACCTTGATGTTGTTCTCTTGAGAGGGCTGTAGTGATTAATCGGTTAGCCAAGGTACGAATACATGGTATACAACAACATCCACATAAAATCAAAATTGTAGCCATTCCTGCTATGGATAACATTGCACTCATGATCAGAGTCTTATATTTACCAAACATTCTTTCAAACACTCCTACAAAGGGGTCCTCCACTCCACTATTGTCTGCAAGTTCAATACTCAGGGTGGTAAGTCCCTTTAATGCTCTGGTTACGGATCCATCTGGGGAGGTGTTATTTGGGATGAAAGTACAGCACAGAGTTCCAAATAGTTTACATACACCCCCTTTTTCAGCCAAAAGCATATCTAAGGCCATCCTGTTTTGCCAAGCCATTAGACTGGTTTTGTCCAACTGCTCGTGCAGCCCCTTTACTGCGTCTCGGGTGTAGTTTATGAATCTCTGCTGGTTGTAGTAAATATAATTGATCCAATCTACATTCTTGTTGATTGTAGGCCAAAGAAATATTGATTCAAATCCTGCAGTTATCTGATTTCTTGCTTTAAACTCGTCTGGAACTCCCCTGGGTACCCCAATACTGTCAATGTAAACCGAGGAGCTAAAACTCCCTCCTGGGGCTGACCTCTTCGTTCTACTGGTCTTGGGGTGCAGTGCAAGCTGTGTTAGCTGTCTGGCGGTCATGGGCACTGCATAGAAGGGCATCACCAATTGCACCAGTGCACATGTTCCAGTCCAACCATGGGGAAGGACTGGATATAATGTTTTGGTACCACAGTACCACCAAACATCTGCCCGGGGATACTGCATATTATCCACAACAACTCCTGCAAGAAGGCCCTGGTTGGTTACTGCTGTTGTGGAATTGCACCACCGTAATGTTCCCATATAGGTGCCTCCCGTGTGATTCTTCAGAATACAATCATTATGTCCCTCATAAGGAGTAAAAACTGGTGGAATGTCATTTACTTTTATGATGGGGTACATTAGCGCAATATCAGTACAGCCTACTGGGGATTTTTGTTCATAAAGTTTATACATGCAGGATAGTCCTCTTGGGTCATTATAGGAATTTAGAGGGAAAGGCACAGTGCCAAGACTGGGCCTTGCAGCAGCACATGCCATGCAGTCTGACATCTTGCTCTGTTCTACCGAATACACAACCCAATCTAACCAAGCGTTAGTGTCTTCATACCCGGTCTCCACTGCTATTACCTTCTGCACCGTCGATGTACTCAAATATGTCACCAGTCTGTGGTTCTCCTGCGAGTGAGCCTGAGCTACTCCTATATCATGGACTGTCATCTGGGAAGAATTTAAATCTGCTGGTTCCTCGGGGGTAGGATGGAGGAGTAGCTCCTCCTGTGGTTCAATTATCTCAACCCAGACTGAACCCATAGGATCCTTTCCAGGAACCTCAACTCCCAATATTAGATGAAATGCAGATGTTTCTTCCCTGGCTCTAAATAGATGTGTGAGTGTGTCTTTAAATGAGATTATGATGGGGATTTCGTCGGTTGTTGTCCCCATAGTGGTGCCCCTTAGCTAAGGATATCTGAGTCTGAAACGTCCCCTGTTGTCCTGTAGGTGGGGAAATGGTTGCCCCCCTAAACCCTTTAAAATTTCCAGAAACACTAGCCCCAAATGGGGGCCCACCCAGGTGTTATCATCTGGTGTTCCCCGGGGGAAAATCCCAACCTTTTTATTTTCCCCAATTCCATGTCCCTGCCCAGTTCCTTTGGTTGGCCCCTTTTTTTTCCCCCCCTTTTTTCCACCACTTTTTTAAAACAAAAAAACAAAAAAAAAATTTTCCCCAAAAACCCTTTGATTTTTTTTAAAAAAAGCTTTTCTCCTTTTTTGGAACCAATTTTTTTTTAAAAAAAAAAATTTTTTTTTTTTTTAAAAAAAAAAACTCCCCACCCCCGGGGGTCTGCTGATCTTGGGGCCCCTGAGGAGATGGGGGGGTTTCCCTTTTAAATGGGAGTTTGAGGAGTTTAAATTTTTTTCCCCTTTTTTCAAAAAAATTTTCCAAATTTTCTGTACCCCCCCACCAAATCATAAAGGCCCCATACATGTTTATTGTATTATTTTAACCTTAGCCCCCTAGGGGACCCCTTTTCTTTTTGGGGCATTTTTACGGGTTGTAAAACCCATTTTTCCCAAAAATTTCCCATGATTATACAAATTTCCGATGTGAGATACACAACAGCGTATAAAAAGTAAAAAAACCCTTTTTTTAAAAAGTAAAAATTTGGAATAAAAAAAAAAAAAACAAATAAAAAAAAAAAAGTTGGGGCGGTTTCCACCCCTAGGGGAAACCCTCTGAACTCCAAAAGGGGGGAAATTTGTTTTTCCCAACTTTTTTCCCTGTTGACTTTTTATGAATTCTTCCCTTAGCTCTCCCAAATTTTTTCAATCCTAACTTCCAAAAGTGTTCGGAAGGGGGTGTTGGGGGAGCCCAATGTGTAAGGGGGTCCCAATTTGCCCGTTTTCCCTTTTAAAAACCCCCGGGGCGCTGAGAAGTTCGTTCAACAATTCCCCCATTTTTCCCCGCCCCCCAAGGATTTTGCCCACTTTCTTTTGTGGCCCTTGACCCTCCCCCCAATCACCGGGCGGACGGAGCCTCTTCTGGTTTTTCTCCACGGCCCTCCCCCAGTTTTTGGGAACCTGTGTAGAAAAAAACTGCAATCATTTTACTCAGAGCTCTGACATAATAACCCACTTCAATCTGTCAAAGGGTTTCCAAAATTTGGCCATATCCCCCCCCCCTTAAAAGGCCCCGGCATTGGGGGGGGGGCCTTTTTAACCATTAAAGGGGGTGACAATGGGTTTTTTGGGCCACTCTGCGGGTTCCTTTGCATGAGTGCCAAAGGCAAAGGGGTCAACCCATTTTTACTTTATTTCCAGAAGTTTTTTTAAGAAATTTTTCCCCCTTTTAAAGAGTTCGATTGGTTTCTCTCAACTTTGCCTTGGATGCTGGGTGTAAAAACTAAACCAAACTTATAAAACAAACCAAAATATAAACCCAATTCTCCTAAATGTTTGTTTGAAAAATTTTGTCCCAAAATTTTTGGATCGATTACCCCCGGGGAAAAACCCCATATTTTGGTATGATTTCTTTTTGGACCCCCCAAACTTAAGACCGTTTTTGATTTCTCTCCTGCGGGGGATCCCTTAAAATCCACCTGGTAAAAAGATAAACCTTACCAGCTTGAAATTTTAAGCCTTTGTTATTTGGGTCGCCCCATATCTTTTAAAATTTCAACAAATTTCTTTAAATTGGAGCTTCTGGGACGGGGAAATCTTCCCTTGGGGAACCAAATTTGCCTTTTTGACTTTAAATGCCCGCAGGTTTCAATCATGACAAAGTTTTCACCACCCTCTTTAAATGAAAGGGAGGGCCCAAACCACTTTTGCTCAATGTCTTTTTGTGGTTCTTGATATTTTAAAAGGGGGGGGGGCCTTTGTGACTGTTTTTAAAAAAGAAAGGGGCCCATTTTTTGCAGGTGAACTAAGGGGCCATATTGCCGCCACAGGCCACTATTCTTTTGCACCTTTAAGAACCCCATTGTTTTGCTCATATGGTCCCGCCTTTTCTGAATTCTATTATATGTTCGGGAGGTCAGCTCCCCTTGCGTGTTTTTTGGGTTTTCCCACTTATCATTTTTTGGGGACCCTCCTCCCTTTTTTGTTTGCTTAAACTGCTGCGTCTTTTCCCTTTGAGTTTAGTTTTCCCCAAATGCCTGGTTTTCCTTTACTTTGATAACGAAACCCCTCGTGGGCGGGGTTAAAACTTTGGGGGGCCCTTTTTAATGCCTCGGCATGTTTTTTTTTGGTTTTTTAGTTTGACGTCAGAAAAACCCCTTCTCTTATCCAGGGGGCCCTTCTCCTCCCTTGCCCGTGGGAAATATGCTGAATCGTGTAGACGTTGATGCTTTTCCCCTTCTAAAGGCCCCAGGGCTCGGGTTTTGGAGGGGCAATACTTAGCTATTGGGCCCTGAAGCGGTTAAAGTGGGATCTTGCTTTTTTTGGTGTGGTATGTTCTCCCTCCTGCTGTAAAAACGGCTAAAAGGCCACATTTCCATCATCCCCCTTTAACAGCCCCAAATCCAAAACCCAAAGTGATGCCGGGTTCACCCCAGAGGGGTCCCCTTTTGATCCGCTTTTTATTTTTCAAATCCTTCTGAGACCCAAACTCACAGTCTGGGGTGTGTGATCATCCAACCCCAAACCCTTTTGGGGCCAAAATTGGGGATGGCCAACTTCAAGGTTATTTTGGGGTTTGAAAAGGGGATATTTAAAAACCCTTGTTCTTTCAAATTTGGGGAAAAGAATTTTAAAAAAAAAAGTTTTTTTTGTGAATTCAAAATGCCAAAACCCCCTTGTTGGGTTTTTTACTTTCAGTGGGTAAACAAATTTAAAATGCCGGTTTTCTAAATTGGGCCTTTGTTTATGCAGCCAGAGGGTCTTGCACATCCTGTCTCCCCTTTAGTTCTAGGGTTTCAAATTTTTTGACTGGATACTCAGAAACCTGTTCACTCCCCTTTTTTTTTCTAAACGAAATTCCATTCACTATCCCTTCTGATTCAGAAACATCAAGGAGAAATTCTTTGGACGTAGTCTGGGGGTTGAGAGGTGTGCTGCTTGACCTAGAGCTTGCTTAGTTTGAATGAAGGCTTCTTCAGCCGATGTCGTCCATTCCAGTATGGCAGAGAGATTGCGGTTTCCAGCATCTGCAACGATTTTTCTCAATGGTTGTGTCAGGTTCACGTAGTCCGGTATGTGAGTCCTACTGTATCCCGTCAATCCTAGGAATGCAAGCATTTGTTGAACTGTTTTCGGTTTGTGTTGAGAGAGGATGGAAGATCTTTGTGACTGTGTCAGGGTGAGGCTGTTTGCAGAAATCATTCTCCCCAAGAAGGTGACTGTTCTCCTTGCAATTTGTGTTTTCTCTCGTTTGACTTTATATCCGACTTTAGCTAATAGGAGTAGTAGTTGTTTCGTTGCAGACAAACATGTCACAGCATCTGGTGCAGCCAGAAGAAGGTCATCTACATACTGTATCAGAGTTACTCCCTCTGGTAAATGTAGAGTACTCAAATCTTTCTTCAAGGCTTGATTGAAATAACCCTGGACTGTCTTTAAATCCCTGTGGCATGCGATTATAAGTGTATCTCTGTCCTTTATATGTGAAAGCAAACATATTTTGTACTTTTGGATCTAATGGTAAACAAAAGAATGCATTTGCTAGATCTATGACTGTGAAGTACTTATGGTTTGGATTTAGGTTCTGCAACGCTACATAAGGATCTGGCACAGGGATGTTAGCAGTCTTGGTCGCATTATTTCACTTCTCTCAAATCATGGACCATTCTCCATCCTTTGTCTCCAGCCTTTGGTACTGGCAAGATGGGGGTGTTCCAGTGTGAGGGGGGTGGGGCTAAACATCCCGCTTGCAAAAATCCTTCAAAGGGGTTTTTTTAATTCCCCCCCAAACTGTTCTTGCTTCAATTTTTATTTTAGGCGCCCCGGGGGTTTTTTTTGGGGCCCTTTTTAAATTCCACGGTCACTTCCTGATCCCCCCAACCCTAAAATATAATCTCCTGTGGTCCCTGGTTGGGGTTGGAAATTTGCGACCCGCCCCCCCCCCCCCCCCCCCCCCCCCTGTCTTCTGGGGTTGGAAAGGGTTTTGTTTCTTTCTCTTCCCCGATCCCTACCAGTTTTTGTCTTTTCCCCCCCCGGCCTTTCTCCACACTGTTTTTTTCCAAATTTTCCACATTGTTTGATCTGTTGATCTCCCCAGGAGGGGTGAGTGGAAGGGTTTCCCTTCTGTGTTCCGGCCTGTCTTTCCCATTGGTTTCCCAAAAAGAAACTAGCTTCAGTGGGTTTGGCCACAACCAAGGGGGACATAGGGACCGGGTTTTTGATAGGGCGTACCCTTGTTGTTTTTCGTGTGGTTGTTCCCGCTGCTTTTCCCACCCCTTGTTTGGGCCCCCATTTATGTCTTGGGCCCAAAGAATTCTTTTTGAAAACCCTTCTTTATCTTCCCTCCAGGCTTCCCGATAATTTTTATCTGGACGTTGTATATTTAAATTTTTATGTACAATGTAAGGATTTGGTGGAGGCCCCCTCGGGGCCCCCCAAGGGGTTTATTTCCCTGGCTTCCAATTTCCCTAAATGTTTCTTTTAACAAAGGGGGGTATCAACCCCAGTGGTAATTTAGGCGGGTCCAGAACCCCTGGGTGTTGGTTATTTCTTTGTCACCCCTTTTTGATTGGGACGACATGAAAAGGATTCTTTGTTTTGGGCCCTTATGGTTTGATAAAAAGGGATTTGTCCTGGAAAAATGGGGGGAAACCCGTCCCCCTTGGGTGCATAGAATTCTTGTCCTGAATTCACAAGAAAAAATTTCCCCTTCCCCGTAGATTTAAGGGACACTTAGGGGGAGAGGAAAATTTAGTGGGTTTCAGGGGTTGGGTTTCCCAATTTCCCGTTACCAATGGGGTTGATAACTTTGTAAATTTAGGGTTCCCCTTTCCCAGTACCCAAATGTTTTTAGGGGGTGTTAGGAGTGGAAGGGGGTTTCCCTTTCCCCCCGTAAAAAAAGTCAGACAGGAGGCGGGTTAAACCCCCCGGGTCTGCCACTCGCCCCTTTTTTCTCCCTCAAAACTAAAAGGGTGACCATTGGTTCATTTTGGGGTGGGAAATTTCTTTACCTGGTTTTTGGTTCCCCTGGGCCTCCCCATTTTCCGAACTCCCCAAGGCTGACATGGGCATTTTGGGTTTATTTTTGGGGGCAAACCCCCTCTTTGCTCCCCTATTTTCCCCTGCCTCTGGGCCTTTTTCCCTTGTATTCCCCCTCTTTTTTTTAAAAGGGGGGGTGTTTCCTTTGGGGGTTGTTCTGATTTGGTTTGGGAAAGTTTTTTTCCAGGGTGATAAGTCTGCTGATTTGTGGGTTTTAAAACTGTTTGTGTTTTCTTGCTGCCAATTTAGTGGACAAAAACTTATCCAATGTTGGGGCCCCTCCACATTTGTTAAAAGGGAAATTTTTCCCCATTTTCCACTTCCTCTGGACCCATTTTTCCCCCCTTTTCCCCTTCGTGGAATTTTGGTATCCCGGGTGGCCTCTGCTCATGTAAGGTGGGGGTTTTCCAAACCACCTCTTCGTGTATGGCCATTCGGGAAACCCGTCCATTTGCTTTTAATGTCTTTTTTGTTTTTCCCCATTTTCTTGATTTTTTCCCCCGCCAGTTTTCTTTTTTCAGGGTCTTTAGGGCAGGGCTTCATTTCTTCTTCACTTTCCCCCTTTTAGGGTTATTGTTTTTTTATGGTCATGGTGAATAAGTTTTCTCTCCTTTCTTCAGTGGGTTTGTGTTAAATCCCCCAAATTTTTTCCCCGACCTTTAAAACTCGTTTTGGGAGGTTTGATTAAATGCATTTCTCCAAAAAGCAAACTTAAAACCCCTTTGGGGAAGCACGGGCGTTTCCCGTGCTCTCCATCCAATATTCTCACTTTCCCTTTTGGAAAAATGATTTCTTTTTCTGTTCTTTTAAAAGGGTATTTTGGGGTACCCAAAATGCGTTTTAGTTGGTTTGAGGGTGAGTGATGGAGACCAATATTTTGGCCTAATCTGGGTTTAAGGAGTTTTTATCGGGGAGGTTTTTCACATTGGGCCAGGGGTCCACCTTTCTCTGTCCAGTCTTCCCTTTTATTTTTTTCCCAAGAGAAACCCTCATATCTCCTAAAATTTGGTGATCTTGGGGCAGTGAACTTCTCCAACTCATGACCCCCCCTTTTTGACCCCCTTTTTAGAGAGGAGGTTAAACTGGGACCAACGATTCCTTTTCTCTGGTGCCAAGGTTGATTTTAAAACACCTGCCCTTTTCCCGGTTTCCCCTGTCACCAATTTGGGAAACATTGGGGCCTTTTAAAAAAACCTTTTCCCGGGGGGTTGTAGAACCGACTTTTTACTGTTAAGTTCCCCCCAATATTTTTGGGTTTTAATTTATTTTTGTAAAAAACTCGTTCCCGTTTTCACGGGGTTTCCCCCCCCTGCTTCCATCGAATGCTGTTTCCCTTTTTTGTTTTGGGTCTGCGTAAGGCTCTTTAGTGTTTTCCCCGGCCCTCTTAGTCAGTTTTATTCCCCGTTTTGAACTCTTCTGTTTAAATTGTTTCTTTCCCTTTTTGAACCACCACTCTCCCTCCCTTGTAAATTTGGTTTTGCCCTCCGGGGGTTTTCAGGGGATGGGTTTCCCCTTTTTGTTCTTTTTGGAGGGACTTTCCTTTAGGGCTTTGGGAGGGGAATTCCCGTCCGTTTTCCCTTCCGCAAATTCCTTTTTGGGGGGCGTGGTTTATTGCCCAAAAGTCCCTCCGTGGACATCAAAAAATTGGGGGTTGAATTCGAACTTGGGGGGGGATGTTTCCTCCCATAGATAAGGGGGGGGGGGCCCAAAGGGGGCCGCCAGATTCGGATAAACTTTGGATTTGGGGGAAAATTTGGGAAATTTCCCGTGGTTTCCTGCCTTTTGGTTTCCCTTCCCCTTTTTTATGTTTCTGGTGGGTTTACCCCATACATGCAAATTATTGGTCCCCACAAATGACATATCCAGATTGGGGAGGAGGGTCGTTTTCCTTCTTTGCTTTTCTTTCTCAGCTTTGTCCATTGCCCTTTTAGTAGGTGAGTACCATGTGGGGCTTCCAGCTTTCTTCCATGCCGTTTGCTGTCGAATATATTCTCCATCTTCATAGGCCATTATGGCTCTTCTGTGGACTTTTGTTGGTCTGGTTGATCGTTTGCTGGGATCAGTCCTCTTGCTTGCCACAGATCCATCATGCTCTCTATTTGGTTCCTTACTTTCTTTCTTTCTTTCGGATCTGTTATAGCATCCGATCTTGCATTTACCATGCCTCTTACCTCTAGTATTGAGGTTAACTCTGGGTTCGTCATTGTACTATAATTTGTTATTTTATTATTATTTTCTATAATTAATTAATAATTTCCTGACCAGTATTTCTATAAGATTCCACCCTTGTTTAATACAAAAATTGTCCTAATTTGTTTAAAAAATTTAGAAATTTTCCAAAGTTCTATTTAAATCAAACTATTAATAATATTCTAAAATTTTTCCCATGTGTTTCAATAATTTTTAGAAATTTTTTCAAAGTTCCACTAATTTCAAGCTATTAATAATACCCTAAAAAAATTTCAAAGTTCTATTAAAATTTTGAAATTGTTTGATAAAAAATAAAAAACACCTTAAATTTTTCAATATCAAAATAAAATATTAAAGTAGCACTTATTATTATTTATGATGTTTATGAAAATTGACGTGTGTATGTATTTAATGTTCACTATGTAATTATAATAAATTTAAACTACTCAGTATGTGTCAATGCAATACCTATCATCAGCCACTAATGTAGTTAGTGATAATGCTAATAAAAGTTTTGTGTATTTTAGTTTAACAATATACTATATGTCCACTAGAGTGTGCTATCTCATTCCTGAGGTATTCAATGTGTGTTATTCAATACCTCCAACAGAGGGTGCTATTTTGTTCCTGAAATAATACTGGAGAGGTATATTAATTCATCCAGTAGGGGCACTGTTTTTTCTTTCTTTACTGGCTACTTCCTGTCTGGTTTAGCCTCTCTGACCATTACTTCCTCTGAAGTTTTCTGTTAATGGCTGATGCTAACAGACTACACTAACTAGGTTAGCCTATTAAAGACAAAGGACTTTGGGGAGGGGAATACAGAACCCGTTTCCAGATGGTTTCAAGCAAAACAGCACAGTTCAAAAAGGCCCAACACTGCTTGATTCTTTAAAAAAAAACCCTCTCTGATTACTATTACACATAACACTTAACCCTACACTAATAATTTAAAAAATTCTCCATGCCCTATAATTTAAGTACTCTTCAAAACAATCGCAGATAGAGAAGGGACTTCAACCTCAGCTCTTCTCGTTGTAGTTGGTACCATAAAACAAATCTTTTCTAAATCTATGAACTATGCTTTGTTAAGTTCCAGAATGAGTGTAGACGCCGAGACTCAAACTCGTGCTCTCTCACCTATTCTTTCCCTTATACAAACAGTAATGTCGGGGATTTTTAAATCCCAAATACTACGCTTCTTTGGCCGAGAAGTCTTCCTTTTAATATTAACACTATTTACCAACTATGACTGTTCAATAACGCAACACGCTAATCAGAGACTATTGGGATGTCGTCACAATTCTCAACGTAATTCTGTCGCAAAGCTTGCATTTACTGACCCACTCACTAATCACTCGATTAGGCCTTAACCTGTTAGGACTTTTTTAACTTACTTTATCACAAAATTATACTATCAATGCCAAAATACGCTCCAGAACCTTAATCTGGATCTACGCTGCCAAATTTAATTAGCACTACGTTATCAAACTTAAATCGATATTTACGTATTAATTTTACCTAAATCTCTTTCTAATTCCGGCGTAAAAAGGACAAACACAGACAAACAAGACAAAACAACGAAAAAAAACTCTTGTAAAACCGAGGACCACACCCAAGTTTTTCAATATTTAATTTGACCTTTTAACTTTAAATAGACAGTTATGTTAGGATAATCGACTCGCCTCAAGGCACTCACATCTAAAAGTTCTGTCTAAAACTATGCAGAATTTGAAATAAACTGGTTCTGCTTACCGTATGTTAATGGCGCGCCTGTGAGTGCCTTAAGGAGTCAGCTCTCCCTCCAATCTCCGTCCTGCCTGGCCTTTCAAATCACGTCGGGGTCACCAATTGTAGGAATGTGTTCGTTTATTTGAAGCCAGGATGTCGGTTTAAAAGAAAAGGCAAAACTCCCGTAAAAATTATAAAGGAGTGTTTAATAAAAAAGATGTAGTGGAAGGTTTTACAATCGTTTCACAGCTGTGGCCCTAAAGCTCTACACACACTAGAACAGGCCCAAAACATGAATAGAATTCACGATGTGTTCACTGTCCGTGGGTCCGAGCCAAAAGAGACCCCCACCCCATCTGTGATGGGTCTTTGTCCAGCGGTTGCCTCTTCCTATTGGTTGCTTCAAGTCGTAACAGTACTTCCGGCCAGTTCAGTGTATACGTGGCATACAGCCAAGTCGCTTCTTAGGGTATTACAGTGGCAATAAGGAGAATTACTCATTGTGTGTTTTATGTATAACACCACAAGAGATTCCCCTGTTCACCCTGTATTTACATTTCGCTTGTTGAGGAAACCTACGCTCAAACCACAGTTTTCCTCCGTCCGGCCTCAAGCGCCAGCAATGTTGCATTCAATGTCGTTTGCATCCGGTTACGAGTTGACCATTTCAAAATAAGAGTGCATTTCAGAATAAGACAGTGTTTCAAAATAAGACAGTGTTGCAGTTACTCGGAATATTGATTATTACTTCCTACAGTACCCTGGCATCAACTAGCCCGGTACAACAGCTGGAGCAGGCAAGTGGAACCGCGACATCAGGCTTACAGCAGGAAGAGTCAGTAGGAGAGGAGAGCGTAGAGGAGTGTGGGACGTCCAGCGACAGGTCAGGGATGGGATGCACAACTGCTTGGACAGAAGCTCAGCTAAAAGTGAAGCAGACTTACTATCCCTGGCTTTTTAGGGGAAAATCAGGTTTGGGTTGCACAACGTGTAAGGCGGTGGGGACTTTGGGGGCAGAGAAGACGTCGGGGATGAAACTGGCAAAAGAGTGGGTTTTATGCACAGTAACCTCATCTGCTTCAGATATTATAAAACAGCAACGCGCACTTAGAAAAAAGGTATTTGAACATGCCCGTACCAAGGCTCACCTAGCAGCAGCAAACATTCTCGAAAAGGCAAAAGTGGACACTTTAGGACAATCTATAATTAATAGTCAGTCTGAACAGATGGCCACTACAGCTCGCGTATTTCGCACGGCGTACAAGGAGGCTAAACGCCACCGTCCCGCATATGGCTTCGAACAGGAGATTGATTGCCAAGAATTAAATGGACTCGATATGGGGAGAATTTTACATTCCAATGTTGCATGTGGAAACATACAGAAACATATTTCTGAAGAAATGAAAAGAAAACTGTTTGAAAAAATAGTACAGTGCACTCCCAAAATCAGTGTAATGCTGGATGAGTCAACCAGTTTGCAAAAAGAGCTGCTTGATAATATACATTAGGGCTCAGTTCCCCGATATGGACAAGCCTACAAACATTTTTACTGAACTCGTAGAGCTAGATGATCTAACTGCTCAAGGTATTGTCCACAAACTGTTGTCTGCTCTGGAGCGCCTGCATTTGACACAGGATTTTCTCTCTAAGACCCTTGTAGCTTTCCAGTGAATGAAGCCTTAGCTTGACGCTCGTAACAATCTCCCTCGTCGTAATCCAAATCAAAGAATCCACAGGACAACTCGGTAAATTCAACCGTTTACTTCAATTCAAGAAAAATAAGCACAGAAAATAATGTCTTTTTACAAAGTTATACAGTTTATCCAAAGATCGAGAGAGAATGAGAGAGGTCAAAAAACTGTTTGGCTCCACTCTCGCATTTCCTGACTGACCCAGATTAACCCCGGAAACTCCTCCCATGAGTGTATCAAAACACCAACAAACTGCATTTAGGCTCCTACATTACCGGCCCCTAATTGTAATCAATGCCCTTGAAGACAATTACTCAAACTTTTAACTTAAATTAAAGGAGCCTACATGCTATGTTACTTTTACTGTAGTTAAAGAACAACAATATAAACAAATCTTATTCTTGTTCATCGCCCTGTCCAAACGGGTCTTTCAAAACAGTTCATCAATTATCCTCTGATTCTTGCAGAAGACATAGCTTTGTTATTGGACGACAAAGCTCATTGGTCTTGGTCTTGACTTTCACCTGACGAACCAGGCCTTTCTTGTCGGGAAAGGTTTCCACAATTCTTCCAAGTGGCCATGAATTTCTGGGTGAAGTGTCGTCTACAATCAGCACCACATCACCGACGCAGAAGTTTCTTCCAGGCGTGAACCATCGTTGACGTTCTTGAAGCTGCATGAGGTATTCCTTGCACCAGCGTTTCCAGAACACGTCCGCGAGGTACTGGACCTGTCTCCATCTACGATTAGCGTACTGGTCGTCCTTGTTGAATACCCCTGGTGGTAATTCAGGTTTGATCTTGAGCAACACCAGGTGGTTGGGTGTTAAAGCCTCTAAATCATTGAGGTCTGAAGATGACTTTGTGATGGGCCTGCTGTTTATGACAGCCTCAGCTTCACACAGCAAGGTATGGAGACCTTCTTCATCCAAAAGTTGTTCCTTCACTGTGATGTTCAGAATCTTCCTCACTGAGCGGATCAGCCGCTCCCAGCTTCCTCCGTGGTGAGAACCTGCGGGAGGATTGAAGTGCCATTGGACGCCCTTCTGTTGCAACTGTTTTGCGATCTTTTTAGTGTTCCACTCTTGGATCGATTTCTTCAACTCACTGTCGGCAGACCGGAAGTTGGTGCCATTATCTGAGTACATCTCTTTGACTTGGCCTCTTCTGGCAAGGAATCTTCTAATTGCGTTGAGGCACGCGTCCGTGTCAAGTGAAGAGGCAACTTCTAGATGTACGGCTCGTATGGCGAGACACGTGAAGATGACGCCGTATCTCTTTACTTGCCCTCTTCCTCTTTTCACCAGGAACGGGCCGAAGTAGTCGACACCGACTCTTGTGAATGGGGGATCGTCGGGCAGGACCCTGCATTTTGGTAGATCCGCCATGAGTTGTTTGCCAGCAGTTCCGTGTAATTTTTTACAGGTGATGCACTTGGACAAAAACCTTCTGATGGTTCCATTTGCTCCAGGGATCCAGAATCGTTGTCTCAGTTGAGCTAACATGTGATTCCTTCCGGCGTGAGCTGTTATCTCATGAGTATGTCTCAGCACCAGCCTTGTGATGTGCGAATCTTTTGGCAAGATGACTTGCTGTTTGGAATCATCCGGCATTGCTGCTCGGCTCAACCTTCCGCCGACTCTCATGACTCCGTCTTGAAGTACTGGATTCAGCTTATGAAGTGAGCTGCCTTTCTTTACCCTTTGATGCTTCTTTAGGGTTGCCAAGTCTTCTTTGAAACTTTTCTTTTGACAGTACTTCACAATTTCTTTTTCTGCTTCAGTCAAACCTTCACAGGTTAGGTGTGTTCCTTTAAAAGTTTTCTTAAACTGATTCACTCTGCTTTCTCCACTTAAAGTGTTTGGTTCTTTTCTCTTTGCTTTCAGTTCCTTGAGCAAGTCTTTCAGTTTCAGAAACCAGGCAACAGCACGTTTAAGCTTTGTCCAGGATGAGTAGTGAGTCATCCAATAGTCCATTGTATCTTTGGGCTCTTGAATGAGCCTGAATGACATGTACTTGAGCTACTCTTTTGACCTCTGGGTCGTTGACGTCCAGCATTCCAGGATCTGGATTCTTGGGCCACTGATCTTGTGAGAAAAGCAAGAAATTTGGTCCTGAAAGCCAGCTTTCACATTTCAGGAATGCTTCAACAGTCTGTCCTCTCGAGACATGATCAGCGGGATTCAGAGTGGTGTTGACGAACTTGTGATCATCCTTGGACATTTCGATATCCTCGTCTTGTCCGGCATCGGGAAAGTCCTGCTTGAACTGCAGTTGCCAGAGCTCTTCTAGCTTAGCTACTGAGATTTGATTAGCAAAGACTTCTGTCAATCTGTTTGTCTCCATTGTACCACTTCCACCCCTGAGCGGTCCATTTACAGTCCAGCCTAATATTGTTCTCACGGCGTATGGTCCATCGTCCACGCTGTTGACCACTTGTAGTGGCTCCATCGCCTTGGGAACATTTGCTCCAATGAGTAATCCAACCCCAGCTTTGATAGTGGGAAGTTTCACCTCCTTTAGGTGAGGCCAACTGTTAACATCCTCTTGGCGGGGGATATTATCTTTGGTTACAGGGATGTGTTTTTGTGAATACACCTCTGAAAGTTCAATAAACTGGTTGCCATCCAGACTACTGATTTCCAGTCCAGTGACAATGCATGTGTTCACAACAGATTCATTACCCATAGTACGCAACGAGATATTAACATTGCGTCCATTCATGTTAAGTTGGTTTATCAGTGACTCTGTAGCGAAAGTAGCTGAGCTACCTGGGTCCAAAAAGGCATATGTTCTCACTGCCTTGGTTCCTTTTTGTGCCTTGACACACACTGGAATAATGGAAAGGACACAATCCTCCTTACCGGCCCCAATGATGCCAACAGTTTCAGTCATTTGTACAAGAGCACTTGATAAAGATTGTTGTCCACGACTTTCTGTTGCAGTTTCTCCCTGCAAGTCTTTAGCGTACATGTGCAGCAGTGTGGGATGCAGTCGAGAGCACTCTTCACATTGAACTTTCTCTTTGCAGCTGCTACTCATGTGACCGTGTTTCAAACATGCAAAACACAAACCTTTGCGTCTCAAGAAGTCAATCTTCTCTTTGTGTGGCTTGCCCTTGAGTTTTCTGCTGACTGTGAGGCTGTGTTGCTCTCCTTTGCAATAAACACAAGGCTTGCTGTTTGCGTCCACTGTGACAGGTTGTGTTTTTAAAGTTGCTTGCTTGTCGTTTTCCATCTTGACTTTGTTTTCGATTCCGGCGGGAACAACGGCTGTTGTGAATACCTTCTTGGGTTTGAATGTCTCGGCATATTGTGGTTTTGGTCGGACTGGGTCTTTCATGCCTGTGGTGGTTTCTTTTATGTTTCCATAGAGTGGGTGTAACATATATCTAACCTGCTTGTTGACAAAGTTGACGAAATCCTTGAACTTCGCTCTTTTCTTTGTTTTTTCTTGTAGGTCGCAGGCAGACTTTCTCCAGGTTTCTTTGAGTCTGTATGGAAGCTTGTTAACCAATGCCTTTATGTTAGCTGTGTTATCCAAATCTTCCATGTAGCTAATATCTGTCATTGTGTTTGAGCATCCAGTGAGGAATAATGCGAAGGACTGTAGTGCGGCGCCATCTTCTGGCTTAATTGTCTGCCAATCTAAAGCCTCCTTTATGTAAGCTTCTGCTATCTTGTAGTCGTCGCCGAAAAACTCCTTCAGCATTTGTTTTGCTTTAGCATAACCTGCTGAGGGTTCCATGTGGATGCAGCTCTTAACTAAGTGGTGCGGTTGTCCACTTGTGTACTGCAGCAAAAATTGTAGGCGATCACGATTGTCGCCAGTGCGGCCTTCAACTCCATGTTCAATAGATCTGATAAAGGATTTATATTCAAGCGGGTCACCCTTGAATATTGGAATAGTGAGATGGGGAAGTAATGAAGCGTGTTGATTCTTCACCAGATACTCTGTCACATTGACTTGCTGAGAGATGGCCTTGCATAGACTATCAAGCCCAGGTCCACTATTGAGTTCCATGTCTTTTGCAGTTGAGGCTCTTTGAGGCATTGCTGGCTGAAGAATGGGTTTAACGTCGGGATTAGTTATGACGTGCTGTAATGGTAGTTGAAAAGTAGTTTTTACCTCTGTTTCGCCAACCTGTTCATCAATGTCAATGATGCTCGTGCCTGCTTGTGTGTATTCATATTTTTGCAAAACTTCAATTTTTGCATCTGACTCAGCAAGAGCAGTCTGCATTTCATGCATTTCTTTTCTAGCCTTTATGGCGGCTTCTATTCTTTTGTGCTCTGCTTCTCTGTATCCCTTTTCTGCATGCCAATCTGCTTCTTCCTTTTCTATGGCCAACTTCTCCCTTAAAGCAGCAGCCTTTGCATTTAAAGATGCACACTCCATTTCTGCCTTTATTCTGATTGAGGAAGAAGCTGACCACTCGCTTCCAAATAGTGATCCGCGTCTACTTGTACGTTTAGTAGTCGATTTTGACGATGTAGGCCTATCTGTGTGTGTTACTTGTTCACCACACTCTTCAGCCTGGACTGAGCGTTTCGTGACCTCTTTCATCCATTCCTCACATTTCCAGAAGAAATCATCCATTGATTTATCTTTAGGATCAAACCAATTCTTTCGATTATCAGCATATTCATCCTCATCCATGAATTGTTGCAAACCAGAATTTAGGTTGGACAACTCTTGATGCAAAATACTAAAGTCAACACGCAATTTATTTTTTACAGTGTCGACATTTGCATCATCTTCCATTAATTGCTCAATTTGCTTTATCATGCTAGTTAGCTGGGACAGCTTGCATTTGCGTGCTTGGATTTGTCTAGCCTTGCGTTCCTCTACAGCCTTCTCAGTCATTTTTACTGTTCGTTTTCCACTGTCTTGTTCATCCATAACAAGCTGAATTTTCCACACTTAGCCTACTTGGTAAAAATGTCGAAGCACCGTAGAGTGAGCGTTACGCTTGAAATCCGTTCCACTTCGTCATTCAGCCGAACGACGGGCACGGCACGCGCATGCACTTCACTGCCGTCCTCGTAGAGTAGCGTCAATTAGCGATCCGCGGCAGAGCAAAGGCAGATAAAACTTACGGTTTGTTGAATTATCTTCTCAATACCACCGTGAAGTCAGTGCAAAGTTCCTTCTTTCGTTATCCGTTTCGAGTCAAGCCGTTCCAAATTCCAGTAGCGTTAATCCATGCAGAGCTAGTTTTTTGACTAATGTAGCTTTCCAGTGAATGAAGCCTTAGCTTGACGCTCGTAACAATCTCCCTCGTCGTAATCCAAATCAAAGAATCCACAGGACAACTCGGTAAATTCAACCGTTTACTTCAATTCAAGAAAAATAAGCACAGAAAATAATGTGTTTTTACAAAGTTATACAGTTTATCCAAAGATCGAGAGAGAATGAGAGAGGTCAAAAAACTGTTTGGCTCCACTCTCGCATTTCCTGACTGACCCAGATTAACCCCGGAAACTCCTCCCATGAGTGTATCAAAACACCAACAAACTGCATTTAGGCTCCTACAACCCTCATTGGAGTAACTTGTGATGGTGCTTCGGTTATGTTAGGGCGTAAAAGCGGAGTGGCGAGTCGGCTCCAGGCCATGTTTCCCAACATTACTGTGTGGCACTGCTCAGCCCACAGGCTTGAGCTTGCAGTCGCAGACGTAGTGAAAGAGATGGGTGCTATAAATCACTTTAAAATATTGATGGACAAGATATATGCACTGTATAGCACATCTAACAAAAATCGAATGGAGCTGAGAGAGTCAGCTGAGAGCTTGGATGTCCAGCTATGCAAAATAGGTCGTATTTTAGACACTAGATGGGTGGCATCAAGTTTTAGAACCGTTGAAGCAGTGTGGAAGAACTACCCAGCACTTTACAAGCATTTCAAAACTGCATCAGGAGATCCCTCCCGTAACAGTGTCACAAAGCAAACATACAGTGGGCTTGCTATGCGCTTATCTTCGCATGCGTTTGTGAACAATTTAGGCATAATGTGCGATGCATTGCAAGAATTATCTGAGCTCTCAGTCGAGCTTCAAAAACGAGACATTACCATCATTTCAGCACACAAGTCAATTTGTCGGGAAATCATTGTACTTGAGGCCATGTCGGATCGGCCAGGTCGCTACACTGAACTGAGCCAAAGGGGAATTGAGGAAAACTCTTTCCATGGCATCACGCTGAATGGAGGAAAATCAAGCGACAGATCACTCGACCCCAAGCAGTTGTTTCTAACTGTGGCCAAGAACTTGGAGGACCGTATGTTATCTCAAGGAGGCCGGATGCCAGATAAAACTGGATATAACAAGTTCATTGAGGAGTTGAAGGTGCTTTACGCACAATACTGGCCCGAGGACGCAGGTGCGCTGTATGGAGAGACTGAGGTCGAGTCACTGTGTCAGCGCTTCAACATTGCCAACCCGCGCGCAGTCATACGGGCCTACAGAAGGTACAGAGACTCAGATGGCAAAGACCCCCCCGATGAGCTGATGGAGTTACTTGTTGCTGTCAACAGCATTCCAATTGCAAGTGCTGAATGTGAGCGCGGATTTTCACAAATGAACTTGATTTGCACTCCCAACCGTAGCTCTTTGCTCACATCCACCATGTCATCTTTACTCTTCCTAAATCTTGTTGGACCCCCCCTGGCTAAATTCAATCCAGTCCCGTACGTGAGGTCCTGGGTGGCCAAAGGACACAGAACTGCCACAGACACACGCAGTAAAAGTAGAAAAAAAGAGATGGAGGACAATCCGGACATGCTCGTGATGTGGGGTGTTTTAAACAACTAAATATGGTGAGCAAACATACTGTCTATTAATAGGCCGCCGTGCCAATCTTTGAATAATACATATTTTTTTTACACGTTAAACCTGTTGAGAAATTGATTGCTGGCTGTATACTGAAGTCCCACCTGTGGTGATGTGTTGTTGTTGTGCGTTGTGCGTACTATCCTAAAATAATTGTAAATTATCGTCATAACATTTATACCATGGATACTATTTGAAATCGAGGCTTGTATGTCCCACAGCGTTGCAAGTGGACATTTTCATGTTGTTTTCAGCACCTTTTATGTATACGTTCCGGGACCTGTACGCGTCTCGTCATCCCTGAGCTGTCATGTACTTTGCGTTCCGGCACCTTATGATTTACAAATTAAGCACTGGTTGGAGCCCTTGTAGTTAGACTCCACCTTGTCCCTGTATTGTCTTTTCGCACTGCTAATAGCTCTCTGGAGTGCATACCTGGAATTCCTGTACTCATCCAAATCACCGCCGCTGTGCGCGATGGCCCGTGCTTTAAGTTTAGCTCGGACCTCGCCGTTTATCCAGGGCTTCTCATTTGGGAATGTCCGTACAGTAATCCGCGGCACGACGTCATCGATGCATTTGCCGATGTAGCAAATGACCGCGTCAGTGTGTGTGATTATATCGTCCTCCTCTAACACACACCACTCCGTGATGCCAAAGCAGTGGCGGAGAGCAGAGTCAGACTGCTCGGACCAACGCTGCACTGTCCTCGTCACAGGTCGGTCCCTCTTCAGTCTCTGCCGGTAAACGGGGAGCAGAAGTCTTCATAATAAAATTGCAAGTCAGTTAGGTATGATGCATTTATGAGCTGAATCGACCATTTCCAATGTATTGCTGTTTGGCTCTTCCGGTCTATGTTAGATATTTCGTGGTGGGGATATGGGTTGAATCCAGTCTTGTTGCCCAGATCCTGCCCTCCAAATACGCAATAATGGGGCTTGAATTTGTTTCTCTTGTTGGAATTGGTTAAGATCCATCTATATGTTGTTAGAAATAATCAATATATTGGAGCAGAACTTTAAAAGATAATTCACTGTTTCTGGACGGATCATATTTGTCCACTTCTGGTAGTAACACAGGATGTGGTTTTTAGCCTCAGATAGCATAAAGCTAATATTGTATTGTATATATGAGTAGAGGGAGAAGGACCAGTGGAGTTACATACTAAACACACCGCCTCTACCTCTCACTCATTGATGCTGCAATGATACTATTGCCTGTTTAATAACTGATAAACCTCAGAAGGATTGCATAATAGGCTACGTGCACGTAACTAAGGAGTTCTACTTCCGGCGCCTTGAGTGTACCCGTACCCATTTCCGGTTCACTGCAGTTTTTGGTTTTGATCGTGAAAAGATGGCATATTTCACCCGGTGTCTACAAGGTCTCCCAAAGATTGACGTGAATGACGTCCACAGAATTGTCGACCACTGTTCACCTGCACCCGGTTGTAAGCGTGAAAAGGGATTTAAACTGTACATATCAAGTTACATCCACAACTTTGAAGGTAAGTCAAGCTGTTTGCGTTACCTAACGTCTCAGCTGTCAGCTTAGCTGTTAACGTTAGCGAGCTACACTGAATATCTAGCAGCTAAATACTTCTAAATCAAATCGTGTAAATGTACTAAATACTTTAAGTGTTATTCAATACGTTGTTAATACGATTAGCAACTGGTTGTGTGTATTTTAATTTCGGTGTTGTATTTCCCCTCAGTGTCCAGGAAAGATCCAGTGACAGGAGTAGTGTGTGTGAGGGCGTTATGTCATCCGTCAATGGACGAGTCAAAACCACCTCACAGTTTGAGTGTAGGATGAATGTAGCGTTAAGATAGTTACCCATGTTCCTGGGTTAACCGCGTTATTTTGGTTCTTTGCTCTCTAGGTTAACCAATTCACGTTATAATCTACCAGTGTATGCTGACGTTACTACTGTGTTTTCACTGATAGCAACCAGTGGTGTAGTATAGTTTGCTTTCCCATGTATGCTGAACATCCCAGCTAGGTATAATACATAAGATATGTCTAAAAGTTTATTTGAACTTGTGGAGTCTAGCTAGGTATACTGCAATTTTTAAGTGGGGACAATATGTGTACCTGCAAATCAAATAGACTGTATCACTGACAAGCTATGGAAGCTAATAGTACTATTGTACCGAGACGAATTTGTACACAGGGGTACACAACAATGTAGGGCCGACTTTTTGACTCGTTGATACGACATCCTTCTCTCTTTTATCCGAAATCCGCTCATTGTACTACATTTTACTCTATTACTCAGCAACTTCAAACTAGCATCTCCGGGAAATCACCACAACAACACGACCTACCGGAAGCTGTCGAGCGTACACGCAACACACGGAAGTTAGCCGGAAGTTCCATTGTGCTCGTAGCCTATAGACAGAGAACTTTTAATATTGACGAGAACGTTCACTCTCAAAACCGTTCCGGTATGGTACTGCACCTGGGGGGCGCTGGTGGGCCAGTGCAGAATGAATGTGGTCCTATGGAGCCCCACCCATAGATTCCTACATTTCTTTGGATATAATTTTTTTTTAAATCACTGCTATAGTTTTTTAAACATGGAATGGATAATCCTCACAAACGACACATAGCTAGTATTTTATATTCGCTTGATTTTGACTAAAATTTGGTTTTTGTAAATCGGATGACGTCATGCGTGATAAATTGCTTTACGGCACCTTGTGTCTCTCCTTCCCTTTCCTTTCCCTCGCAGCAACAGCTGCATACGATCGCAGCTGATTTGGCTCCGTGGGACTGATTTGAACTCGGCTCTACATGTTTTGAAAAGGTGTGACATTATTTGATACTCATAATTTACAAATCTTAACAAACAATTAAGTGTTAATGAAGACTTTCTGATGTGAATATGTCGTTTTTGAAAAAATACGTTATTTGGTTGCTTCAGTTGGCTATATTAGCACTGTGAGTACTATTACCAGAGGGAACTTTGCTAACGTTAGATATGGTCAGCAGAAAAAAAAAGCTTTGACAATAAAAGTGTGTGGTTAACTGGTGAAAGTATGATGCTGACGAGTTAATACAAGCGTGTATGAAAACAGTTTGTCGATTATATAATGTTAACATATTGTTTTAGTCATCCATCCAAAGTTGTAAGTGAGATCAGAAATGGGATCCGTAGACGGGCTTTGGCGTTGTTGATGTTCTGTGGACAGGTACCACAAAGCGTATTCTTCGGTCGTAACCAGTCGTGAGTTCTTCATTGACCAATCGGCTTTCATTAGCCAGATGCTAGCAGAACCTGGGTCGCAACTGCCCAACCTGTAAGAAAACAAAAGGCTATGACCCCCAGATTATTCCACTTTTGACGAAAAATCCCTGTCGACCTCTCGGAAACCACAGTAGTATTTTGGATTTTGTAGACGATATGCTAGGAGAATGATGTAGCTAGCCGCCTAGCTCCATAGGGGTCCATGTATTCTGCACTCGCCCGCGATCGCCCCCTAGGTGAACTGCAGCCAAATTCGGTACAATGGGGGTGAATAGAGAGTGAAGGGGCTTTCCGTAGACGGGCTTTGCTATAGAATATTGTAGGTCAGAGCTACAGGACTTCGCTAACAAGATGGCGACGGTGACGTCATAATAGGACCCGCCCCCGACGACGTCAGCCTATAGAAGAGTCCGGAGAACCCCATGGGACAAGCGGCCAACAGGATCCAGCCCCCCGCTACCAACCAATGAGAGCACGAGAGCGGAGAGCGTCTTATTTTGAAGTTGTTTCTTGTATGGTGGTTCTATAAAACATGTTTGTATTGTAGAACCGAGGTCTCTTTTGTTCCGGACCGCCAGACAGTAACTACTGATGAGCTCCACTCAGTCAGTGGCCTGTGGACGCGTGTACCGGGCTATTGAGCCACAGCTGTGAAACTTTTGTAAAACCTACTACTGCATCCTTTTATTAAACACTCCTTTTATAACTTTTAAGGGAGTTTTGCTTTCTTTCTTTTAAACCGACTCCTGGGCTTCAAATAAACGAACATTTCTTACAATGTGAAAGTATTGGAGTCAGCAATGAACACATGGAGAGAGATTTACTTTTTCATTTTTGTAAAGGGGATCGTTTTTGATTCGAAATGTATGTTTTGTTTTTCGAGAGGAATCGTGAGATGGATAATGGATGCAAAGGAACCATGAGGGTGGGGGATCAGGAGGGTGGGGCCTTGATCAGAATCATTGTGAATCATTTCTTTATCATAAGTAATACAGTCGTGAGACAAGCATTTCTGGCTGCGAGTCATCCAACGTTGAACGATGTTGAAAGTGAATGGAAGATATTATCCCTATCTTATATGGACATAATCTGGTGGCATAGGGAAATGTTTATTATAAAATATGTGATAGTTTGAAGACAGAGAGGTGGAGTTTGGACTGCCACAGCCTAGCTATGAGTACTGAGTGGGAGAATGGTGGATTTTATGAGCCTTCATGAGATGAATTGATTTGGGAAAGTTGTCTGCATAAAGGTTGATCTTTCAGTGGAAATGTTTCGTTTGGATTCCTGTGAATTCATTGTTGTATGAAAATGAAAGTGTTTTCTTGTTTCGTTACTTTGAAAATAAATGAATATTATACTATGAAACAGATAAAGACCATAATAACTGTCGCCACTAGAGGAACCAGTGGTATTACGGCACAGGATGGGCTAGTTCGGTATCATGCTAATTTCAATAGATGTCAATGCAACACAACAACTATTAACATTTTGTTGATGATAGTTCATTTGTTTTATCTATCTTTATTTTTAATCAACTGATCCACACTGTGCTATCCAATGTGTTACCCAGAAGAGGACACAGGAAGAAGGTGGGGAAGGTGAATCAAAACATTTTCATCACAACCTGATTTTAGAAAACTGTGGCGTAAGCAGTTACATGGAATTATCAACCTCTAGATGTTATCGCTGTTGTGACTAGGATAACTGACATTGTTTGGCAGTCACCCCTCACTGCAGCTACACAGAGGAGCACTCTCCCACGCTATGAGATGACTGCCACTGTGTCTCAAAACATTCATCACAACCACACCTCTAACTAGGCAGAGACGGTATGAGTCAAAGGGCAACTAATTTGTTCCGCACAAAATACATAGGGGTTTAAAATGGCAGAGTAGACATTCTATAAGGGCTCTGTACAGGTGATGCAATGTACAGACTCTAAATGGTCAAGAACATTCATTGAAAACCCAAAGTCATGATTATACTATAGAAAAAGCATTTATTCTCAATGGAAATGGTAGGGAAGTGTGCAGGAATTTAAGGCAACATAGACAAACATCTTCATATCACATTCTTGGATAGCAGCAGGCTATTACAACATGTTCTTAGGGAGTAGCCCTGGTGGAAAAAGTATTGCTGGAATGTCAACAGAGAAAGTAATTCAAAGAATGAAATGTGTTGCTTTATCAGAAAGATTCAACTCTGAAAACACAGCAGAGGTTTTCAAACTCCAATGAATGTGAGAAATGTGCATATAACCTAGGTTGACAAAAGACACAACTTTTGTTGATGGTCTGAACTTCATGGCTGTTATTTTGCTTTGAAGGCATTCAGTTTTCTTATGTGGCACAAAGTCTGATTAGGTTTTTTTTAATTATTCACAGCTTGACCTTTCCAGCCAATGGATTGCTGGGATAAAGCGTTGAGAAGCGGCCGAGAGTCCAGACGGTGAAGACGTTTCTGTAGGAGGTGTAGCTGATGGCACAGCTCTTGTTGAACACACCTGCAATATTCTCCTGAGGAGGGCGATCAAAAACATCAGATAATAAAAGTCTTATTATATTTCATTGTGTCACTGGATTCATTTGCTATGACTTGTGATATTATTGGTATAAGCTTAGTAAAAGGAGTGTATATGAAAATGTTTGGGACTCACCTGTGGCCAGTCTCCATTGGGCAGCTGGTTGTCAATCAGCAGCTGCACTCCTCTCTCAATGGCCCGCCTATCGGGATGCCTGGTTATGCACACAAGAATGAATTACTTTTGATTGGATTCAGTTCAATTCAATTGGATTCAATATGACTATTGACTAAAAGTTCTGTTTTGTAGCAAGGTAAATAAATTGCAAAGACACATTAAAGAGCGCAGCATACATGCAGCCAAAGGAAACGCAAATTAAACGGAGCAAAACCAAACAAAGAAGAGTTGATGTACATTAGATTAGATTACTTTATTGTCATTACATAATGCAAGCAGAGTGTAACAATTTAAGAGAGTCTAACCAGAGTGCAAACAGTCAGTTATTTACACATCTATCAGTAGTCTGTACAAAATAAAATAAATAAATGCGCTATACAAACATCCTAGTAAGGGTATGAAGTATAAATATAAATAAATAAATACACTGAGGCATATATACAGTGTATGCAGTAGTATATGTGCAAAGAACAACGCGCACAGCACACAACACTAGGCAGTGTGAGAGAGCCAGGGGTTCATTGTCAGCAGTCTAACTGCTGAAGGGAAGAAACTGTGCCTGGTGTTATTGGTTCTACCCGGGAGGCTGCGCTAGCGTGTCCCAGAGCGAGTGCCACGTAGGGGGATAAACTGTGCATGATTGGGGTGGGAAGAGTCTCTTATGGTGTTCCGTGCCCTTCGCAGGCACTGCTTCTTGTAGACTGAGGCTATGGAGGGGAGTGTCCTCTTGATGATGCGTTGGGCGATCTTCACCACCCTCTGCAGTGATTTCTGGTCCTTAACGGTGCAGTTTCCGTACCAGACTGAGATGCAGGTGGAGAGGATGCTCTCGATGGAACAACGGTATAAGTTAACCAGCACCTGGGAGGATAGGTGGAGTTTGGCCAGTTTCTTCAGGAAGAAGACGCGCTTGTGAGCCTTCTTGACTAGAGCTAAGGTGTTGGTGGTCCAGGAGAGGTCCTCCGATATGTGGACTCCCAGGAAGTTGAAGCTGGTGACCCGCTCAACCTCTTCTCCACTAAGATGGAGTGGGGAGTGTGTGCCGTATTTGTTCCTACGGAAGTCCATAATGACCTCTTTTGTCTTCTTGGTGTTCAGAGCCAGGTTGGTGTTAGCGCACCCCTCTGCCAGATGCTCAACCTCTTCCCTGTATGCCATCTCATCATTATTGCTGACAAGTCCGACCACTGTGGTGTCGTCTGCAAACTTAACGATGGTGTTTGAGCCATGTACAGGTTTGCAGTCGTGTGTGAGGAGGGAATAAAGAAATACAGAGGGAGGGAAGAGGGAATATAGAAAAAAGGATCATTCTGAATAATATCTGATCCATTGTTAACTGATCATTAACTGTTAACTAGCTAAGATAAGTGCAGAGTTGAGTTGCTGAAGTGCCTAAAAAAAACCACAGCAGCAATGATCAACCATGTGGGGTTCCTCAAGGCTCTTTAGTATTACTACATAATATCAGCCCTATTTCCTTGTTCAATGCATTACTCAGATAAACTTGTAGATGCGGTTGAAATAAAACAAGAGTGAGGTACTAATTATCTGAGCAAAAGATCCAGAGAGAGAGTTAACAAATTACTCATTAAGTAATTATTGGTCCTAGATGTCAAGTTCCCAGCCACAATTTCCAGATCCGCATCGGCATTTTGAATTTCAGATCAGTAATGCTAAAAAACCTCTTTTTAACACCTTAGAAATATTGCTAACATGCAACTGTTTCTCTCCCAGGCAGAACATGAGATACTTGATAACTGGTTTGCTCACTATCGGGCCTTTCTAAGTCTGGTATGAATAGGTTTCACATCTTGCAGAATGCAGCAGCAAGTTTAATAACTAAGACCAGAAACATCTCACCTATGCTAATTTCCTTTCATTGGTGTTCTCTGAACTTTAGAATTGATATTAAGATCCTTTTATATTAGTGTTCAAATCACTCCATGGACAAGTGACTGAATACTTGTCTTCCACAATTTCCAGGTATGCTTCTCATAGATCTCTCAGGTTCTCTGATAGTAGTCTAGTTATTCTCAGGATAAGGACAAAGAAAAATTGGTGGGTGGGAGCGGGGCATTTAATGTCTATGGTCCTCGCCTCCTCTGAGTAGCTTGCCAGAAGAAGTGAAGGCATCACAATTGCAAAATAGCTTTGAAACGAAATGTTAAGACATGTCTTTTTTTCCTTAGCATTCTCTTATTCTTAAATAAACTAAACATGTTTTAACTACCTATCTGTGACTCAGCGTAAACACCAAGCCTTTGAGTTGCACGCTGCTTTACCTGACAGCCATGAGGCCTAACAAAGCCCAGCAGGTGTTGTGGATCTGAGCACTGCTGCTCTGGACGTAGCGCCGCTGCTCGCATGATTCAAAGTCTTCCCCCCAGCCTCCGTCTGTCATCTGCCGGTCCAGCAGGAACTGACAAGCCTTCTGCACCTCCGCGCACACATGGCTGGTAACAGAGGCACAGCAGTGTGATTAAGTATGTAGGTGAAGGAGCACAGTGTGTCTGTTTGTTAAAGCGATACTCATTGTTCAATGTTTGGAAAATCTTACTCATCCTGATAGACGTGGCCAATACAGGCAAAGGCTTCAAGGCCAAACCATATTCCATAGGTGAAGCACACTCCCCAGGACCTGAGAATAAGCACAGAATGTAATTCATTAAATATGAACTGTCAATCAGTTAAGATATTAGTTAAAAAGGTAGTGTAGTCTCACCCTTCCCATGATCCATCAGGCCTCTGCACCTTCCTGCAGTACTCCAGTCCTTCTTTTAGAGTGGACCTGAGAAACAAATAACAAACATCAACAGAGATCTCTGCCATGAACTGAACTTAGCCATCTTAGCTTGAAATGAGCTTTGTATGAGTTAATGTATGTTTTACTCATTCCGTCCGATGAGAAGGGTAGCTGTGTACCGGTTTGAGGATAAAAATGTAATCCATATATGATAATATCATGAAATTGTGCCTCTTGAATGTAAAATGATGGCTGCAGACTCATATTTCATTTGATAAAAACAAAGCAAAATAAACAAAGTTAAAGATGAACTTGACAGATTGGATTACTATCTTTCCAACTTACTCATATTTTATTCTCTGTATATATGGTGATAATATCTTATTATTATCAGGCGTTTAAGAGTAACTGAGTGAATAAAACGTATATTGTAAGTATATAGTATTGTATAGTTTTATTTAGAAGTTGGCCTCTGACAGTTTATTCTAACTTATTCTGTATATTTCATGCTGTGTATTCTGAAGACACTCTAGAGATATTTATAATTCTAATGTTGATATGTATGTATATGTTTATGTTTATTTCTATTTGATATTTTTTTCAACTCATGTGCAATGTTCTGTAACAAAACAGTTTCCCAACTTGGCATCAATAAAGTACATGGATTCTATTCTTTATATCAGTATACCTCAACTCCTCTGCACGGTGTTCTGGGTAGGCCTTCTGGAAGTGCCTGAGAGCCTGCATTACTGCAGAGGTGCACTCCACATAGGTATAATCGATCATAATGTCACCTGTGTGGGAGGAGAGAACACGCAGAGCTGCTTAACACATCACATTTCACAACACTCACTGCATCCTCTTTTCAACACGGAAACATGGGCTGTTTGCCCTTTAACATCTCTCTAAAGACCATTACATTGCAACATATCAGGAGGGGAATGGAAAAGAGTCATGTTTAAATTTGTTTGTTTCCATTTGTCACATCTGCATATTTGCAGGTTGCGTAACCACTGAGGAGTTCACAGCCACGGTGCTCCAACTTCCATCATGCTGTTATTATGACACACACCTTCTTTGTGTTTCCATTAACCAACGCAGTGACCTTTAACGTCATTCCTTGTTAACGGCAAACAATGGATTTATAATAACTTATCATCAAATTGACAGAGATGTTGTTGTTTGAAGCCTGGACATGTTTTGCGGTGAACATATGGGTTCTGAGAGTATGAATCGGAATCAGAATTCCCTTATTTGTCCCGCAATGGGGAAATGTACATTATTACAACAGCAGAAGTATAGTGCAGATAAAGTAAAGAGAATAAACTTAAATGTTGAAGTACACCATTGTTCAAAAACCAAGTGACAGTATATTTAAAAAAGAAAGAGACCATATAAAATGATAGAAGTAGCTGTTCGTGTATACTAAAGACGGAACAGATTAAATTAAGAGAAAAGTAAAAAGTAAATTGCATGAGGTATGTTGCACATGAGTGTATGGTGGGAGCATCAGACCTACCAAACACCTCGGAGGGGTTGAGCAGCTCCAGCAGCCTCCCTCCTCTCTTAGTTTCATATGTGGCGAATCCTCCGTCAGAATTTCTCATGCTCAGCAGCTGCGAGGAGAAGATAGACACATGGTGAAGGAGCTGTGACACTCAAACATTGCAGGAGAAACATTTAAAAATCCTTCTTACCTGTAATTGGAATGAAATTTGAGAGTATATTCCCCATATGTGGTACTGTATGATTACAGAAACCCCTAATATGGATTGTACCATTTCTTAACCTTGATGTTAGTTAGTCTCACGCCTGTTATCCTAGTATATGACACAAGCTAACAGGTGGTGTAGGTTAAGGTAGCTAGCTACCTAGCATTTTAGCTAATACAATGCTCTTTCTTACCTTTGAAGATTCTAAATAAACATTTAGAAAAAAAAACAAATCTCATGAAGGAAGAAATCCACTTTCTAATGTAATTGACCTGTCCCTTCGAGGAAAAACGTTTCTATTCAGTTATTTTTATTGAATATAACACATAGGCACATTCATCAATGTGCAAGGAGGTTGAATGATGGGTCGCCACAGTTCAGTGACCCATGGAGTTAAGTGCCTTGCTCAAGGACATCAAATCAATAGCCAGGAGAAGAACTGTCTCTAAATGATCTTTTCCATGTTTCCTTTTTGTCATCTCAGTCACTCTAGCTTAGACTTTCGAGCCTGAGAACTGAGTCTCTGTATCAATTCATATTGGGATCGACACCAGTCTAGTATCTTCAATGTGAAATGCTGAGTTATTCACACCTGGCAAATGCATATTATTGGGTGGTCAATTCCTCAGTCAGCACAAAACTGGACGCTGTATGGTAGTAACACATCTGCCTGCCTATCTGCCAGGTTAACAGTGTCTTTAGTTTTAGTACAGCATGTTGTTGTTCTGGATAAACCCTGACTATTGTCGTGCAGTATGTGTCCCATGAGTTAGGGGAGGCTGTGACTCAGGGGGGACAGATGTCTTCCATAAATTGGAAGGAGCAGTGGGGGCCTTGAATGGCTTCCTCTGCGTCTTTTTGAAATTGTGTGAATGCGTAAATGGTCACTTGTATATGTAAAGTGCTTTCCGGGGTTGCGAAGACGGGAAAAATGTTAGATAAATGTGGCCCATTTACCACAAGTTATAAAGACTATTGTCTGCTAAAGCAAACACCTACACGTGCGCTGTACTGAGATCCCCTTCCACACCGAGAAAATAGTGGACCCTGTAATTGTCACAGTTCCCTCACACTGCATAGCTTTACGCATATGGGCGTGGAATGAGTGGAATGAAGTCTTGGGAAGAAAGTGTGTATTTATCAGTGTTACCGAAAGATAACGTTTTTTCCCTTGCTAACACTACCAATAAGACTTAAGGAAATGCATCTGTCATTGAGAGACGGCAGACTCACCACATTGACAGCCTCACAGAGGCGCTCTGAGGGGACCAACTGGCTGATGGAGGGGCAGAGCTCCTGCAGCAGCATCACTGACTTCAGACCCTCCGCTGTGCAGTCAGCCACGATCCAGCCACAGTCCCGGGTGCTGAAGGGGAAGCCTCCCTGATAAAGAAAAGCAATGGGATGAAAGTTTTTTCACACACATGCCAACAGGCTAGGAAATTAACTTCTTTCAGAGGCCCTTCTTGCCGTCTTTTCATGTGTTATATTACCTTGTTCATCTGTCTGTAGTACTTATGATAGTCGGGAGGATTTTCAGGTATCTGTTAAAAGCGGGAAACAATTGAATACAGTTCATATTAACAGTTTTTTCCAGAAAAAAAACAGAAGCTCAAGTAAGCACATTTCATACCAGTAGAATATTGTGTTTTATTCCAGGCTTGGTAATGAGGAATAAAGTGTGTCATGGAGATGTTGGTGGTACCTGTGTGATGGTGAGAAACCGATGGGCATCTCGGAGCGACTCTGCTAATGAGGAGTTGTTTTGGGCTCCTGCCTGAAAGTCCCCAATAAACAAGTCTTTAGTCAGCTATTGCTTTAGGAAACATGTCAACAAGGTTTGTACGACAAACAAACCAATGATCTAGTGACCGTTGTGACCTTTACATTTTTTGAAATATTAGTTGTAAGTGCAGTTTGTTTGTTTCTGGGTCTTTCTGCATTTCCTGGGAATTCTAAATCTGAGAAAACTATGAGGGATCCCACTGGGGTCAATACTGGGCCCAATGCTGTTTTAGTCAAGAGGTACATACTTTTTCTAGCCCACATAAAAGTCTTAATGCTGTGGTTACACATAGTTATACCTATAAAACAACAATTCCAACAAAAATAAAGAGTGTCGTTACATAAGTAAGTAAATAAATTAAGGGGATGACAGGTGTTATTTTGTCTTACTTTTGGAAAAACCCAGGTATGCTTTTTTCGCCTTTCCAGTCTTTGTGTTAAGCTAACCGTCTTCTGGCCCTAGTTTTTATTCTGGTTGAACTTCTACTACTTCAAGGTGTGTTACCTCAAGGAAAGCCTGTACAGCAAAACAAGTATCCCAGAGTTGAGATCCATTGGTCCCCTGTGCACAAAAGAAAAGGACAAAGTAGTCAAATGCTTAAGTTAAACTTGAACTTCTTCTGCAGGACGAAACACATAGTATGTAACCAGCATGTACGTGAAAAGAATTTAATTGAAAGGTAAAACATTTATTTAATTTGAACAATGTTTTAAGTCCATCCATTATTTTTCTGCAAGCTAACCGGCTAAGCAGTATTTTTACCAAGAGCTCCTACAGGACAGACTGACTGAGCAGCTAAACCGTTCCTAAACATGAGCATTTATGGCGAGACACCCCTATAATGTCCCTTTATACAGCTTCAAAACCAACCCTAACTCTCTATATAGAAAAGGAGCAGAACATTTATTCTCACCTGCATTTTCATTCCATCTAATCCCAACCTGGAACACACAGAATTTAAGGTTAGCTTATAATTTCTGTTATTTCTTGCAGTTAGGGATCAGCAGTTTTTAACATATAATTAAACATAAAGACCTTATTCTGATCAGTTACGGAAGAGAAGTGTGTTTGGTTAGTAAAGAGGATGTTAGAGATGAACTGACTGACCATAGGTAGTCTGGGATCCTTGACACATGCTCCTGGAAGGCCGGAGAGGAGGGCCCGTCCACATGCCAGCGAACCAGCATGTTGATGGTCTTGGAGATCTGAAGATAAACAATGAAATACTTCTTTTTCACACCCTTTATTTCCTTTAAAAGGTCGGTTTAAATAGGGTGATTTGAACACCTTTGGAAATAAGTTAGTGTTTTTTATCCTGTGTCAAGCATACACATATGCAACATTCTATCCAATCTGTGTTTTCTGTATCTGTGTATTCACTACCGGTCCAATGCTGATACATTTAGTGAAGCGGTCGTCAGCCTCGATGTGTTCATATAGTTCCTTGACAGCCTTGTCTCTCAGCATGGTGCTGTGATGGGCTTCGTACACATTCAGCACCACTGCAGGGCAACAGGAACACAGTCACAAGGTTAGGGGGGTCATTTACAGGGCAACTCTTAGGGAAACTCCGATTAAAAACACTTCCTCATTCATCAGTGTGAAAAAACATCTCGTTGCCAGGGATTTGCCAAATATTTTCATACCCTGTATTATTAGTAACTTGAGTGCATTGCTAAGCTACTGAGTGCAAGTGAGAAGAAAAAAACATCTGGTAATCCATTTTCTAAATCTGATATAAATAGTTTTCTACAAGTTTGCACTTCAGTGAACATATTTACTTGAGTATTTCCATTTAATTCTACTTCATACTTCTAAAGCAAATGTTGGTATTTTTACTCCACTACATTTATTTAACATTTTGCAGTAAATGTGTACATTTCTACATGGTATAATGCAGTACTACTACTAATCTACTCAGTATTTCAAATATAGAAATTTGAACAACTATAATACTAAAATGCTCCTGCATGTATAAAAACAGCAGAGTATAATAACCATAATAATAGAATACTGCATAACGACTAGCTTTACTCTGCTACTTGAAATACATTAAGCTATACTTCTGCACGGTATGCATTCTAAAAAGTATGCATTCTAAAATAGGCCATTGTGCTTCTTTTAATTTGTGTATGTATAAAGGGTTGAATCAGCTCCAAACGGTCGTTGTAATTAAACTAAGCAGTTATGGGAAGGGTGTGTACATATTTGTGTAGGTGTTGGTTTATTATAGCTGCCCAGCATGTCGTGATACTTACTGTAGGCGACGGTGAGCAACGTGCTGTGAGGTGTGTACATGTCACATGCTGCCACATTGTTCCTCTGAGCGGGCCAGTTAATGGTTGCATAGTCCTGGACATAAAGCTCCTGGAAAAAACAACGAGCAATTTGGTTATGCATGTGAATAAACATAATGTGTGTGTAAATACATATCTTATATTCAAGTTATATCTAAAGAAAAAGTGTGTTTTATGTTATTTCAGACCAAGACTTTCTAAATAACAGTTGAAGTAGTAACTCAAAAGAAGCATTATGAATGAAGAAAGCCTTCCCACATCTTTCAGAGGCAGGATTTTGTAAATATGTGAATAATGAGCCACAGGAACTGTTTTGTTCCACTTGTTTTAGTCATGTTTTTCTTGTGTAGCATGAATAGACCACATCGACACTTTGTTAAGTAATCCTGTTTCACAGAATGGCAGAGAATGATCCTTTAATCCTAGCAGAAAGACGACTATAAGTACTGACAGCAACAAGATGACAGACGTGTACTACCATTGAAACCAAAATTCCCTTTTATCGAACACCTTAACTCTGCAACATGTTTGCTGACTGGTTAAACATTTGAATAATTACAGAGCAAAAATGTTGCTGGTGTCAATTTTTGCTGACTCCAGCCTGTCTCTGTTTTAGTAGATAAAACATCTTTGGGCATTATGCTATTTGTTGAACAAAAAATAAAATATTTTGAACATATTATCTACATTAAGCTTTGGGAGTTAAATACACAACAAATTACATGCAGGAATGGAAAGCACACTAGCAAAGTTTCTCCTCTGACTGCGTTAAAATATTGAAATCATTGCACCCCCTTGTGGGAAGGATGGGTCTGCACCTGTCTGAGGCTGAGGACCAGCGGGTCCTCCTCTGCAGACAGCCTTACAGCGTAGCAGTAGCTCATGGGGAGGTACACCTGGCGGCAGTGACACCACAGGGTGGAGGGGTGGGCTGGCATCCACGAGGGGAACAGCCTGAGACAAGCAGAAGAGGAAAAATGTAACTTATACACAGGAGAAGAATCACATACACACTATGAGATGTACACCATCAAACAGCGGTTACAGTAGATGCAGAAATGTGGTAATGACAGAGCTAAAAGAAACTAATCAACAGTTCAAAATAAAATGCTGTCACCCCATGGATTAAATGAGAAACAAAATGACCCTTTCTTCTCCCCTTCTTTGATTATATGTCTCCCCCTACTGATATAAACATGTACACTGTTTGTGATTTCCTCTTCTTTTGACATTTTTCAATTTGAATATGTGTTTTGCAACTAGTAAATATGTCAAAGTATATACATCACTTTATGACTACAGGCCTTTCTTGAAGGGAGCATGCGTTTTTTATGTGCATGGTAAATTGCTTTGAAGTAGTATTTTGTGTGATATGTAGCATTATTGTGTCTTCATGACTAACGGAGTTAAAGAGACGCTGCAATTTTCAGTGAATGGACAACCTCCCCTTTCACTGTTTAGCGACAGAAAAAGCAAGAAAAGTATTGGAAGTATTAACTCTGAGATCCAGTATCTTTTTCAGTGACCTCTAAGCATGACTGAGGGTATTAGAGGACATTATGGGATGTTAGGACTCACCACATCTCAGGCAGCAGTGTGTTCATTCCCTCCCAACTATACACGTTTAAAATGGCCAACCAGAATTTACCCCATGAGGGAATCCCCACAGCGCCACCTGCAGAAAATAAAAAACAACAGCTTCAGTATTAAACTATTCTCATAAATAACATAAATAATGACATGATTGATAGTAGTCCATCAATATGAGTTTTAAAATGGCTGCTGGCTATACTTAGAGTGCAGGCAAGTCAATGGCCGATATACTTTATAATGCTAAATGCTAAAATATTGTTACTGCATTCTTAATTATTTTTGCCCCTGATAATATAAAAGAATTCAGTAATAACCCATGAGACATAACATTCCTATGGACTACATTTATATAGCTCTTTTTACAGTCTCTGAGACCCCCTTAAAGCGCTTAGCATATACAAGTCACCCATAACATATACTGTATATGAAGACATACAATAATATAAATAAATGTATATGTAAAAATATTTAAATATAATTATATATGAGACGATAACTGTGTTTTTAGGGATGATTTCTACTTATTATTTCCCACTTCCCACCTTTGCTGTGAAGGTTGTTCCTGGCTCGAATCATATCTGGATCATCAGGCTCTACTCCCAGAATCCTTAGGGAGATGTAGCTCAGCGCTGTGCCAAACACGGTGGACTTATCTTCAATGTGTCTGGGAAACACAAAACACATCAACAATAACACATTTATTCAAGACAGGCTAACCTTGCCTTTTTAGAGGTTTGTCTTAGCGTTGGGGAAGAAGGGGCACTTCCTGTAGCAAGTATGTGCAAATGCCTTTCTAAAAACATTATACTTCACTATGAAGACTGACGCTATGATGGAAAGTGACAGACTAGGACAGATTATTGACACAATTCCCCTTTACTGAAACAGTACTGGGGCTACTGCAGGACTTACACGTGAACTCATGATAAAGTAAAGCACATTAATGAAATGCACACAGTATAATAAGATTTTTCTACTTACAGACCCCAGCCTCCGTCTGCTAGCTGCACAGAGCGCAGGTACCGCACCATCTCTTTCTGCCAGGCTTCTGGCAGAGGGATCTTAGCAATATGGCAGGTGATAAGGAGACCTAAGCACAGAAATGGACATCAATGCATTGACAGAGAGACACAAAATAACAAAAACACGGATGTCATACAATTATACGCTGCATTATGTTTAGCGTTTAAGTTCCACTTGCACAAATTCTTCTTTGATTCATTTTCTCAGTCTGATCTAAATAGTTTTCTCTCCCTCCTATTACTTAGAACAGATACAAATGTGTTTGTTGTTGTAATACTTATTTCAGCCACTACAGGATGAAGTCCTGCACTGGCCCTGGACTGAAATCATTCATGTTTCCCTAATGCAGCAGTTTTCAAACTGTGGGGCGGACTGCAGGGGGGGGCATGTGAAGTTTGGGAGGATGTTGTTAACAAACATTGCTCTTTGTCATTTGCCACTACGATGTTCTATCGTAATAAAATATACAATTATAGTTGGATCTTTTTGTCTTATCTTGTATTATTATTACCAGAGGAAATGTAATTTTTGTACAACTACATAAAATGAATCCTACCAATCTAGGTCGGAACCGGGTTGGGGGGGGCTCGAAAATATTTCCAATTACCCAAGAGGGGCTGTAAAAGTTTGAATCCACTGCCTTAATGGCAGATTGAAAGAGATTGAATACTTTGCTAGACCAAAGAGTGACATAACTGTAATCACGTAAAACTTGCTAACAAGCCAGGTAACTAGTGTTTAAGAGCATTGAGAAATGATTCAATAAAAAGACACAAATGAATGTTTTTATTCTTACTTAGAGCATGGGGGACAATTAATATTAGCTGTTTTTACGACAGAAACATAAAACCTGAGGAACTTAGTATTATTATCGTGGCTTTAGTTTACCCAACATGTTCTTAAGTAATAAAGATATGAGATAACGATTTTAAATGACCAGAAAAAATATCTTATTGTACCAAATTCTTCTGACTGGCTTTAAATGTAATGCATCTCTCACAGGAATAGACACAGGATGGCTGCTGAAGAGAAATGTGTCACATATAAGGACCTGGGGGAGGAGGATTTGGTTTACCTGGCAGCAGGAAGAGGGGTCCGCCGTAGTCTCCCGCCCAGTGACCGTCCTCTGCTTGCAGCTGGCTGTAGAAGTGCATTCCTTTCAGAGCTGCCTCCACAGCTGTGTGTGCAGCTGGGGACTCAGACACAAAGTTACTCTGCAGAGAGAAGACATGAAAACACAGGTCATACATTTCAGAATTCCTTCAGCCACTTAGGCTACCACTAACAGAATCAATTCAAAGTTTCTATTTAATCTGGTAAAGTTTTCATTTAAGAATAAGTCTAATGAGTCTATTAGTTCACAGCTTGATACTATCTAGGACATTTCCAGGGCCACAACTGAGAACACTGATTAACTATGCACACTACGGCTGCACAGTTATTGAAGTGTTATCAATATGGACTAGTGAAATATCCAAATCAATCTTTAGTGAAGGCAAAATATGTGAAAACATTTGAATGAAGTGCTGCAGACAAGTCCCTGAGACATAACAAAGAATCCTTGTTTGGTACAGATCCTCTTAAATACACCAAGATCACTTTAATATGTTGTTCAAAACTAACGTGAATAATGTTTGAGAAATGTCCTCAAATATTGCACATCATATCGCAATTGCAATATCAGGCAAATATTATCCCCTAACCGTGTAGTCCTAATGCACACACTTTAATCCCAATGTCTACCATCATAGTTTAGAGTCTCTGTTGTTGAAACTGTCAAGGAACTATCAACCAAAATGAACCCACATAGAGTGCATCGCAAAACGTGTTCCATGGGTAACAATCACAAATCCAGCGTCTTTCTTGCCATTTGAAACAAGAGAAATAAATATTCCAAGCCTACCGTGTCGAGGCCTAGAGAATGTGCTTCCAGCATGGTCTGCTCTCGGTCGGGGGTGTCCTGATCGTCCACATAGCGCCACATCTGCCTGCCCTCCACATTACTCAGCCTCCAGCGGCTCAGGTCAGTGGTTGGCTCCGTCCTGTACGGCCCCCCTCTCCTCCGCAGGTGTCTAACAGATACAGGACATCTTTTAATGATGGAACATCTAACTGTTGAGTATACTACTGGATTCTTCAACTAGGATATTTATTGGTATAAAGTCTTACTAAATACAAATATTTGAAAGAATTTCCCAAAATTGGGATCAATAAAGCATATATGTATCTATCTAAATGTTTACGTTAAGGCTATGATATATGTCGATATTGTATTGATGAAATGAAATGAGACCAAATATAGTCTTAGATGAAATGAAGTAATGTCTTTTTGTGGTTTTAAAAGCTGCATTACCGTAAAGTAATGTCAATAGCTGGAATAACCAGTCTGATCTACCCGTTTTATCTTTTGCTTTGTCATTATTTTTGTCCTTACATCCACATTACTAACTTGCATTTTTGTGCAAGTATCAAAGGTCCAAAAGAGTTATTCGGTCAAAAATAATAAATAAAATAATGTTACTTACATTTTTTTTCTTATCACCTGGAACTACTGCACTCAGCTAGTCAACACAAATATAGATTTGTCTCTGTTAAAAACTTTGTACGCATCATATCTTACACTATCAAAAACCGTGTCTATAAGCGATGGGGACATTAATATTTTAAAGGCAGCATACCCTTCCTGTCAAGATAAGTTTGAACCTCACTACAAACTTACAATAGACCTTTATTGTATTGCTTTATATGAGGTGTTAAATAATTTGATGTTGCATTACACTGCATTATTACAAGTGGAACCTCCACACACTGTTTTGAACATTACTTAGACAGTCATCTGTTGGAAGACCATCAGTCAAACAACTTGTGGTGGAAACCTTTTCCTAAAGTTAGGATTTGATTCTGTCAGATGGGAAAAAGCAAGTAAAGTACATTGGCATGCCCTAGCAGCTACACTTTTGTGGCTGGTAACAAAGCGTTATATACTATAGATACTATTTCATATAACAACAGAGCATAGATTTTCTTTCCTATGCAGATTTGAAAGTCTATATAACAATATTTCTCACTGAAAGACGGTAACAAACTAAAAGTTGCATCAACTAAATGTCCTCTTTTCAGTTTTGCATTGAAAATATGCAGTGAATTAAAGTGGATGAGAAAAAAAAAGTAGGTTGTCCACTCATGGTTATTGTCAACATCACAGAGACTAGGTATACAAAGAAAGGTCGGGTTGGCTTACTTGAGCCATGGTTTCCATTTCGTTATTTCTTCTAACTGAACGACCATATTCGCTTTAAAGCACGCGGTCATCCAGAGAAAGAAGTGATACAAAAGTGTAAAAATAACAGGAATACAACATTTTTACACCACTGTTGTAACTACAGTTTAGTCATTCTTAAATAGCTTACAGGTTCTGTCAAACTGTTGACCCTCTACCTCTTTCACATCGTCATAACGGAAGTAAGTAGTTTCGTCGACATTAACTATCAAATAAAACAAAAATACTCACGTTCCCTCCGTCATACTTGTGTTTGACAGTGGAGTTGAATCCTCCGCTGAACTATATCAATTTATGTTCAGGTACTGTAGAAAGCTCTGCCCATTTTGCTCTTCCATGGGAAATGTAGTGCTTTGTAGAAACTATAGGTAACCGTTCAGTTAATATTACACTTCACTTCCCAGAGGCCCTCGCGGTGCCATCCGAGGAGTTCTCGCCATGGAGAGACATGAGCAGAGACCCGGTTGTCCTATCACAAGACGGCTGGGCGGGGTAATGGGCGAGTCTGCTGCAAGGTTCTCCAATCAGAGCGCTGCTATAACAAACACTGCACATGTGCTAACACACTGATTCAGACGATTCAATGCTTCAACCTTTAAACTGCTGAATGACAACTGGGCTAAATGGGAAGTTTATTTGAACATATCACTTTATTAATCAGTTATATTTCTCAGCAATGGACCATTAGGTTAAAACAAGCCACTCTATGGATGCAAGTAATATCATTTGAAACACTCATAAAAACATTATTTGTTCTTAGTCTTATACCAACACACATTGATATTTTTAAATGTAAAATTGCAACATATATGGTACAAAATAAAACCCCAAATAAAAATGTGGCAAACAGAACATTTATGTATCAATGGTTTGAAAGCCATAGAGTCCTTTGTTGGGATTTTCCTTCCAATAGTTCATCAGTCATCAACAATGCTCAGCAGACCACTCAGCTTAAGCTTCCAAGCCAGCTCTTCCTCGTGACTCGCCAAAATCTGTCGCTCAAGTTCCTTAATCCGCCATGACATCGGCACAGGGGGTGTTTTAGGCGAGTCCACTTTGTCCAGCAGATCATCGGGCTGGAAAGTGAAAACAAGGAACATGCATGATTACCGCAAATCATGATTTAAACATTAAAAAAGTATTGAAAATGCATCTCTGCAGCCAAAACTAAGACCACCACAACGACTGTTTGAAAAAAAGGACATGACTTGTCCTAGGATTAATGAGTTAGGTGAAGAGAGATGTACCTGTGTGAGAGTGGCATCTGGGGTCTTGGCTGTGGCCCCGCGCATTATGGTTGGGGGCATGGATAACAGAGTGGAGGAGGGAATGAAAAGCGGTGTGGACAAATGGTCCAAGTGGTCGCCATCCAGCCAACGCTGAAGCTGTTCCATGCTCCTGCAATCATGAAAACATAGATTCTAGATTATTTTACGCAAATAATAAGTTTTAAGAACTCTGTGCTTGGTTGACAAAATCCCTAAATAAACGAACATGGGCAGGGAGCTATTGAACCAGACACCTTTCAATCATTTTTCCTCTTATATTGGGTTTCTCGATGCAATGAAAACCTTTAACAGCAATGCTGTAGCTTTACCTCTGGCTCTCAACCTTCTCTTTCTCTAAACTCTGGAGGACGTTGTGGGCCAGCAGCTCTTCTGCTGTGGGAGTGTGGGTGATGTCTAGAGGGGCTGTCATTGTCTCAGGAGCCAGACTGTGGAACAACCTCTGTCTGAGGGACAGACTGCTGGGGGGGGCACTTGCAGTGGCACCCGCCCTGTGGATGATGGAGGAAGGAGGAGAGAAAAGGAAAAGGTGAGCAAAGAGGAGGAGTATTGTGATTATGAATTTCAGAGCGTCTGACGTTGTGACTTTAGAATCAGAGTATTTTATTTATCCTGGGGGAAAAGTGGATTTTGTGCTCCGTTTTAGCATGAAATAATAAAAAGAGGAATACATTTAAAAAAGAATACAACTATTTATATAAAGATAGAAAGATTAAATAAAGTAAAGATACAAAATAAAGATATTCAGATAACAGCTCAAAGTAAATTGTCCATAAAAGATTGAATGAAATAAAATATAATACAAGTATTCATGGGGGGCGGTTCAGGATTAGAGGTTGAAAGCAAGATATATGTGCTTTGAAGTATAGAAATCTATAAGCACCTACAGAAAACACACTCCTTTCTGCTGAACTACATCAGCCAGTGTGTGAACACGAGCTGAGCAGATGCCCGCTTGCTTCTGTGCAGTGATATAGTTGGAGGGTGTAGTGTGGTAGAAAGAAAATAGTTCCTACATGAAACTGCTCACTAAGATCTGTAGATTATCCTCTGTAACTGGATCATGATTTGAACAAAAATACATTGCTTTTGAGTTTGTAAATTATTGTTATGACTTACCCTTCCTCCTCCTCCTCCTGCTGCTGCTTCTCTCTGTGTGTTTGTCTGATGACCTCAGTCCATTCCCCTGGGGGCTGGAAACCCTTAAGTGTCTCAATAGGGAGGTAAACCAGGATCTCCCCATCATCTGTAACAGCATCTTAAACAACAAAACAAATAATAAAGTATTGTACTGGACGTCAGAAATCAAGCTTCCCTTCAGAGTGTCCTCACCTTCACAGACTGGCTGTCCGGGGAGCTGCCAGTCTTTCAGCTTGTGGTCGATGCAGATCACCAGAATGTCATCCCAGGGAATCTGACTGAAGGCCGGACACACGTCCTCGTCGACAAGGTTGCTCATGGTTACCTTGGAGCTGGAGTTTCGGGTAGGTTGACTCTTGAGCCGGACCCTTTCTAGGAGGTTTTCCAGCCGGGACATCAGGAGAGGCTGGCTGCGAGGTGAGACTGGGATCTGAGCGGAGAAGCGTGAGATGGAGGCGCAGAGCTCAGTCCACGAGTCTAGAGAGAGACAGAGGGAGAATAAAGCAGTGTGTAAGGAGAATAATACAAATATTATTAGGTTACGGTCAAATAGTCTTGTGTGCTCAGAAGGGTTTCTAAATTAGATTGTCCTATTTCCTGCCTATGTTTGCATTGTATTTCTGTTGCTGCTTTAACAACTGAATTTCCTCACAGGGATCAATAAAGGTTTTCATTTAAGTGTAGGCACTAATAAGAGCTGTTGGAATTCTAGATGATAAGGAAAGGAGCTAAAATGCTTCTTTTATTATCATAGAATTACACTAGACCATCCTTTACAAAAGAGATAATGATGTCCCACAATCCCTTGTGGTCCCAACATTTAAAATGTCGCACTATTCGGCTGTTGGCAGAAACAACCGACGGGATAGAAAAACGATTGCTAAAGTGCTTATATGTTTTGAACTTTGAATAATATGTAACGCTTATTACTGTAGAATTATCAAATAAAGTCCACATTTCACAGTGTTTACAGAGTCGGAGGCTGTTATGTTATTTTACATCACTTTTGATCGCTGACATGCACTGTAGTTGATGTATAGGCCTTACATGTTTTGTATATTTTGCATAAAGTATTATTTCTTCCAATAGTTTCATACAATTGGATGCTAATTGGAATTGTTAGAGCCAGTATTTTGTTTTGATAAAAAAAAGGCCACCAATTCCCATGTAAACTGACAGAGATGGGCAAGCTGTCGAAAACACTGTGGAGGCACAGTTTTTCAACCGTTTAGATTTCAAAGTTCTATAAGCCTATAAATAGAAAGAAATAATGAATAATATTGTTTATTTTGTTTTTTGTTTGTTTTGACTATTGTACAAAGGCCTGTTTTCTTCTTTGTTTCTCTGTGAAAAAGTTTGTTATTTTATTTTGAGCAAACCCATTGCGCAATATCACCACCATCTGAGGCCAAGCAAGTCAACGAAAATGGGAGTAAAACAAATATAAAGGAAAGAAAACGCATTAGAAATGTCTGTTTAAGGCGTCCAGTGGCTTGATAGAAAAATAGAGAAGGAAGCCACGACAGGAATTCAAAAGTGGACAAGAAGGTGAGTCCGAGCAATGCTTTAGTTTCACTTTCCTTTTTTACATTTTAATTCAAGTCTCTGAAAGGAAATATTATATTGTTCACGGTTGACCATGTTCATACAGCCTGAAACTATGAGAACGCACTGAAGTATCAAGATGCTTTTAGGACTCTATCTACAGAACATTTTAGTTTTCCCACAGCAGGCGAATATCGATAACTAATTACTACGTACTAATGACATAAATACACTGCCAGAGGAAAGGCATTTGAACAGTGATTGAACACAAGGTGCTATCTCAGTCACCCACCTGTGGCAGAGATCTGCTCCCATTTCGGCAGCTGCAGGCTCAAGATGGCTTCTCGGAGCCAGGCCAGGTGCTTGGGAGAGTTCCAGCCCAGATGAGGGACAAACTCTTGGGATTCCTGCAGGCAGAATTCGCCCGGGGGCCACGAGAGTCTGCCGAGGTCCGGGGACGACACTTTGTCAGCAATGTGAGCCAGGACGGCGTTGTACAGCTGGATGACGGGAGCTGGCTCCTGGGAGGGTAGACCGGCAGCGGCGCGGTCGTGGTGGTGGGCGAAGACTCTGGGACTGAACTCGCGACTCAACGCGTCCTCCACCAGCTGCACCAGGGTCTGACAGGAGAGAGGGAGCCGCGGGGGGGCACGGGCCAGCAGCCAGCGTGTAGCCTCGCTAAGCTGGAAACACAGAAGTTATGTTTCAGAACGATAAAACAATGTTCATAAGTGATTCCAAACCAGTTTCAGCTCACAATGAAGGAGGGTCTTCTTTATCACAGGTGGCATCCTATAATGTGAACATGAGCCCCAAAAAGCAATATTTCCCTAAAAGCTTCTTAAATTGTAAATAATAATTGTCTCACTCCCCTCTAGATTCACACTCCCCCTCTCTGCTATGGTGTGTTTAACTCCGTGTTGGTCTCCACGTTGTGTTCAGTCATTTTTAAAGAGTTATTCTGTCAAAAACAGCCTCACTATAAAACCAAGGGCAGCTGCAGAAGTCATTAGTTCTTTATGAACGTGTGATACCTGTTTGGTTCCCTGCAGGTCACTGGTGGTCTCTCCTATGAGGAAGAAGGTGAACTCTGAGATCAGGCCTTCCTGGACCAGCGTGTGCAGCATCAGGGCTGAGGGACAGATCAAGGTTTACACATTTGATTACATTTTTTCCCATGCTGTTACATAACTACTAGCTGATATATAATGTAACTTAACTTATCGCAAACAAGGCTATAATCTGCATTTCATTAAGGTCTAAGCCTTTTTTTCATACGTTTGGCTCCCCTCGTCTTTTTGGGTAAAAATGCTATTAAAACATGACCCCTGTGCTGCACAATCAAGTCATTTACATGTTTTTTTTCATAACAAATTAAGCTATCAGCATATGTTGGCTATAGGGATGTCACATGTTGTACAAATAGTAATGAGACCATTATTACAAAAGAAAAAACAAGACGAAAATGTTATCATTCAGAAATGTATTCAAATCCATCAGTGAAAAGTAGCCTGCACGTCTCTAGACATCAGGAAATAGTTATTTCAAGTCTTGGTGACTACTGGGAAAAAATAATATATTTCAAAGCACCAAAATCAATATGAATCTGCAATAATTACAAAAAAAAGTCATGGCGCTTTTTGTCCAGAAGGTTAGTTGTGCCATTCCTGAAAGTAGTTCTGTCAGAAACAAGCCAGTACACGGTCCAAAAAAAGAAAAGAAACAGCCTCTGATTCCTCAACAGACTTCATGCAATGCTTTGTGGGATGCATAACTACATCTATAAACTCTATCTAACTCCTACAACATCTAAATCTACTTCCAAGATTTCTGGATAAATGTTCATAAAATACATCCATTGTTTGTTTTTATACTCTTCATGAAATCTAAAAAAAAACAGCTTTCCTAGAATATAGATTACAAAATTAATATGCATCACTAGGGACACTTTTCTACAAAAAGTGGAAAAAAATAACTGGCATTTAAAAAGGGTTAATAATAGGTTAACAAATAGATATTTAGAAGTTATTAATAGGACCAATGGTTGTTTTTAAATATTTAAACCAGTGAAAATTGAAAATGTAATTTACATACTTTCTGAATTTAGGCAACAGAGCTACTTTTTAGAAGGGTTAATCTTGGGGTATACCAACTTTATTCAACTAATTCAACATTAAAATATATAGGCAGACAAGGTACAGGAAAACAAAGGCTGTTGAAGTAGGAGGGCAGACAGCATAGCTTATAAAGAGCCATCCCTTGAGTTATTCATTTCATTGTTTTTGGTAAAAGATCTGGAATATTTTGGCAAAAATAATTACAACTCAATCAAAAATAAGTTTCGAATCAAAATAAATCAGGATTTCAAGTCTCAAGGTAAAACGTTGAGGTGTTATAATTACAATAACACAACATATTGAGTATATTATGCATGTTTATAAATTGTGATCATTAATAATTACCTTTTTCAATGTCCTGTGTGTCCCCGGGGCCGCCTGAGGGTCCCGGCACCAGGATGGCTAGAGGCAGCGGGCAGTGCCAGTTCCCTTTGGCCTGCTGGAGCTGTTTAAGCTGCAGCAGGGCGGAGAGCAGAGGGATCTCCTGCTCCTCCTGCCCCTGCTCCGTGAGGGGCATGGCGGGGAGCAGCACCATCAGAGCTGCTGTCCCCTGCAGCTCACTGCACCCCTCCGCTTTGGACAGGCCGTCCTCAGACAGAGGGCCCCGGGATGCCTGGTAAGACACACCAAGAAGACGGGTCAGAAAACTAGAGTGACTACGCAAGGTACTTAATGGTATTATCCATCTACACAACTGATATATGCATAGAAATATGGCCAAGTCAAGTGTTGAATGAGCTTCTACTGATCAGAGAGGCAGTGGGTTGATCCCTGTCCCCTGAAGTGAACATGTCCTTGGACAAGATACTTAACCCCAATTTTCTCCAAATATCCCAAAATACAAACAATGCTGCTTTCGTACATGTCATTTGATATAGATAGAGCACAAACACATTTCTCAAAACCATCGTGAGTGGTTACTGAGTTTCAATAAATAGTGAAATATGAAATAATGTCTGTGAATTTAATATTGAGCCTGTAAGCTTATCTTTTTTAAACCAACCTATTAAAGGGGCCCTATTCTGCTCATTTTCATATCAGTATTATGTGCCTCTACTGGGACATGTCTCCATGCTTTAATGTCATGTAACCAGAGCCCAGTCTGCTCTGATTGGTGAGCTGGCCGGCTCTGTTGTGATTGGCCAACCGCTTAGGAGATGTCCCGCCCCTGAGCCTTTCTTGTACAATGTGTTGGAGTGCTAGCCAATAGAAGCGCGAGTGTTATGTAGTGATGTCATTATGTGGTAGAAGTAAACAAGGAGAAAGTAAAAAAAGGATCTCACCTTAATGCTGATGTGGACTTTGTGGATGTGTTCTCCTCTATCCTGGAGTGTGTTTGTTACACAGAGGGTCTGTAGTGTGCCGTCCAGCTGCTCCTCCCTCCCCTCCGACTCCTTGCCCCCACTGAGCTTCACCTCCAGCCAGTCTGACAGGATCCTGAAGGCGACACACAGGAGAGGACAGGCTTAGATTCAGTAAACACTGGAAGAATTGTATTTGAATCTCAAAACCGGTATTCAAACATCCACCTCTTTCGCTGCAGCTGCTCACCTGTCTGCTAGGCTGGTTTCACTGTCGTGGTCGCTGGGTAGGAGGAGCACAGCTTTCCAGAAGACTCTCTCCGGTGGGTCGGGGATATTCTCTGTCACCAGTGCCGGCAAGTCGAGCGGAGCCCACACTGATTCACTGAGAGGCAGAGCAGAGGTCAGAATGCTGCTGTGTGAGACAGATAACTGACTGAATAAACCCTCTCAGGACTTACTCGAGCAGCTGCTGATAGTAGTAGTGGACTCTCATCTGGTGGATCGCTGCTTCTCTCATTTTCAACAACCTAAACAGAATATAAAACAAATTTCATATTGAATGGTTGTGACATTTATATCAAGATCAACAAAAACAAAAATCGACTACAACAAGTGAGACAGCCGGGCTGAAAAAATCTACCCAAATAACAATACATCATGCTGCAGTAGCAATTATCAGATTCCCCAAGTTTTCATTTAATCCAACTTCAATTCACATAAACTTCAGTTGTTAAAAAAATGACTAAATATTCATTAATTTTCAGAAGTATATCCCTTTCAATATGTTTGTTTTCATAATCCCACTATACTATGCTCTATAGTAAATGTATTATTTTGTGCAAGTCCTCAGAAAAATCTGCTCCAAGAAAACAATATGTATTCTAATATTTTTGTCAAAGACTTAAAGTTGGTTGAACAACATCAGTAGACATCATATCTCCCAAATGGTTATTTGATTTTAGAATATCAGATATTAGCTGGAACTCAAAAGATAAAACCTTAAAATGATTGAATTATTTAAGTTCCAAAGGCAATGCGGATGTTTTTGTTGATTAGCAGCAACATTGATTTTTGATGCAATTCATCAAACAAAGCAGTGCTCAATAATAGAACAGCAAGGAAATATTGATTTGAAACAGCATGCATTTGCCCCATAAAGAAAATATGAAACAAAGGCTCAATCGGCTGGAAAATGGTAAAAAAAAAAAAAAGATTTAACGTCACGGCTCTGGAGGGAAGAGTGATATAATAAAAGGTATGATGGTATACTGTAATGGCTGTGAGATCACAAATACTGATTTATGGGTTTGAATGGGGACATACAGTGGTATGCAAAAGTTTGGGCACCCCTCTGAGATTTCATGACAATTTGCTTTTCCTTTATAATAGAAGATCACAGCAACAACATTTGTTTTCCTACAAAGATGTAGACGTTTTAGTGTTTTCCAGACCAAAATTCTTAGGGTAGCATTACATAGTTTTATTATAATAAAATAAAATGCAAAAAATGGGATGTGCAAAAGTTTGGGCACCCTTATAAATAGCATTCATTTCAACACCTGTACGGATTGATAGCTGACAGGTTGCTGCACAAAATTGCTTTGATTAGCTCATTAGACCTTCAATTACAAAGACAGGTGGAACCAATCATGAAAAAGGCTATTTAACATAGGTAATAGCTGGCTGTGCCTGGCCTAGGTTCTTTCTTAGGGAGTGGCAAGATGGGGACCTCAAAACAACTCTCCACTGACCTGAAAGCTAAGATAATCCAACATTATAAATTAGGAGAAGGGTACAAAAAATTATCTGACAGGTTTAAACTGTCTGTCTCCACAGTCAGAAACGTAGTTGTGAAATGGAAGGCCACAGGAACAGTCCGTGTGAAGGAAAGATGTGGTAGGCCGACAAAAATAGGGGAAAGGCACAGGCGAAGGATGGTGAAAATGGTCACAGAGAAGCCACAGACCACCTCCAGAGAACTACAACAACATCTGGCTGCTGATGGTGTAGTAGTTCACCGTTCCACAATCCAGCGTACTTTGCACCAGGAAGAGCTCATTGGAAGGGTGATGTGCAAAAAGCCTTTCCTGAGTGTTAATCACAAGAACAGTCGCATGAGGTATGCAAAAGCACATCTGGACAAGCCAGAAGCATTTTGGAACAAAATACTGTGGTCAGATGAGACCAAGATTGAGTTATTTGGTCATAACATGAACAGGTATGCATGGCGAAAAAAACACACTGCATTCAATGAAAAGAACTTGTTGCCCACTGTAAAATTTGGTGGAGGATCTATCATGTTATGGGGCTGTGTGGCTAGCACAGGTACTGGAAAACTTGTTAAAGTTGAGGGCCACATGAATTCCTTACAGTACCAGGAGATTCTTGACAAGAATGTTCTAGAGTCAGTCACAAAGTTGAAGCTACGCCGGGGTTGGATTTTTCAGCAGGACAATGATCCTAAGCACCGATCAAAATCCACCAAGGAATTCATGCAGAAGCACAGGTACAATGTTCTGGAATGGCCATCCCAGTCCCCAGACCTTAACATCATTGAAAATGTATGGATTTATTTGAAGAAGGCTGTCCATGCACGGAGGCCAAGAAACCTGACTGAACTGGAGACGTTTTGTGTGGAAGAATGGGCCAAAATACCACCTGCCAGGCTTAAGGGACTTGTCTGTGGCTACAGGAGGCGTCTACAGGCCGTTATTGCAGCAAAAGGAGGCAATACTAAATATTAATGGAATTATTTCTTAGGGGTGCCCAAATTTATGCACATGCCTATTTTTGTTTGAATGCACATAAACATGTTTCTGTTTGACCAATAAAAGTTATTTCACTACTGAGATGTTTCTGTTACCATAAGGTATAACATATGTTAAAATGAAGTTGCTGCTTCAAAAGCTCAGCAAGTGACAAACTGATGCAGTGGTTTTCCTAAGGGGTGCCCAAACTTTTGCATACCACTGTATTTTTCCTTAAAAGGTCAACGTTTTTTGTGTTTTGGCTACAGTTCAATGTAAAGCCAGCCCACATTTCTCTTATGACGTCAAAACGACAGCAAATCTGGATCAGCTCGTTTGTACCCCCGTTTTAGAGATGTGGGTAAGGAGGAAAACAGAGAGGGCTGTATTTTCTGACACTTTGTGAGTCTCCTTACACACCGGGGACACATATTTATGTATAAAAGACAGCAAAAAGTGCATTTTGAATAATAGGGGACCTTTGAGGGTTCAGCCATGCTCTGAAACCACCCTATTCGGAGGGCTTTGAGACGAGCATACCTGGTGCTGGAGAGGGCAAGCATGCCAGAGTTCCCCAGATCGACCACACCTCGAGCCAGATCAGCCATGGAGGGCTGGGCAGGGGCGCTGGGGGCCAGAGCCTTCAGTTTGAACCGAGGGTCCACACAGCACGGGGCCGCAGGGAAACCTCTCATCTGCCTCTTCAGCTGCCGACGCACCGACACCACATCACGCCACCTGGGGGAAGGGAAACAAAGGAAAAATAGATATTCAGTTAGATATAAATAAATACACGTAGGGTATTAAAGCTCCAGCCCCAGGGAGAATGGAATATTGTTATATTGATTTTGGCCCAGCAAATTAATGATTGGATTTCTTCATAAGTTAAATAATGGTGTGAAAACGTCTGCTTCTTACCTCTTGATGTACTTGTGGATGCATTGCAGCTCATCTTCAAGGATGTTTTCAACCAACAGAGCGATGTCAGCATCCAGAGTCTCCTCCATCAGACTGGTGCACACCTGCTCCGTGCATTTAGCCACACGGTCAGCTTGTTCATCCACCGCCTCTCTGAGAAAGGACAAAACAAAGAGTGTCAATGTTGATTAAGAAAATCCATCCTTCAAAAAATCTGAATCGGGTTTATTGTCAAGTAGGTGTACACATATAAGGAATTTGCTTTGGTTAATAACATCACAGGACGAGAAATTAAGCTTAAAAAAAAGGATAAAAAATAAAACTATAATGAAAACTATTTTAAAAACAAATTGAAAAAAATAAAATAAATGTTTACACAGCAGAAAGTGCACAGTGTTGAGTATGAATGACATTAAACATCATGACAACACTCTTTAATTGTATCTTATTCTGGTTTTAAGTGATCCTGTTCAGCACAAGCCTCTGCATCAGACTCCATTAGGATATGTGTTTGAGTTTTAAAGCTTACTTGATCTCAGAGTTGGCCGTCTCCTTGATGGTCTGATCTAGAACTTCAAAAATGAGGTCTGAGCAGAGGGAGAAGCTGAAGTCGATCAGGAAGGCGTCGTGCTCCTGCTTCCTCCTGACACACACAGAAAAGGAAATGGGGGTGAGCTGTTGCAAATAAGGCTCCTTGTGACAAAAAGGGTTTAAACAACTTTAGAAAATTCAAAATAAACCAAAAAAGATCCAGATTCTCACAGCGCTATCGTCACACCTAAATTGTAACTTAATATAAAATAACATTTACAGATTTACTTTATAGCAACAGCAATTAATCAATTATGATTACTTTTTGCATTATTCTATTACACGTTCCAAATAAATCAAGGACTGTATTTGGTGAAAATAAATGATGCAGCCCTTTGCTAAAAGTCATAATCTGCTGGAACGCTTTAAGAGTTGAATAAATAGATTAGAACATATGTTTGTAAACTACTTTAATATATTTAATATTTTAATGTCTAGGTCCTGTGTTTGGGTTAGGGTAGAAGATGCAGTTGTATTTCTTAACCAAGTGGAATGATATAACACAGTGTGTGATCAGCAGGTCACGGTCAGGCTGCAGTGAAGCCTCGGCAGACAGACCTGGCTTCTTCCAACCTCCGTTTCTCCTCAGCCACACGCTGCTGCTCCAGCCTGATCTCTGAGGAGGAGACGTCCTGCAGCATCTGTCCCAGCACTTCGCCCACCAGTGACTCCACCTGCACACCGCTCTCCCTGCACAGCCCAGGCAATAGGACAGTTAGTCATCTTAGAACATTCTTCAGACCCAAATAAATCAATGATTAAAGTGGAGAAGGGAAATTAAAGCAGCAGATCATTTAAAATGAAGCACAAGTTAAGCTGGTAAACAAAAGCTGGATGTGTTAAAATCACTTCTTTACTTACATAAGAGCTGTAGTGGCGTAGCTGGCCCCGGCTACTGCTACCTCCATCACTGCTGCTCCCAGCACCTCCTCTACCACACAGTCCAGCTCAGCCATGATGTCCTGCAGGATGGGACAAAGTGTTAGGGGACCTTTGGCTTAGGTATAACCTTTGACCTAGTTCATCATTTTCTCCTTCCTCTGTCTCTATTCCCATGGCATAGTTCTTCGGCTTTGGGGTTTCTGTTATCTCCCTTAAGGAGGGGCAGCTTGGGTGCTTTGTTGATGCCTGTCTATGACTGAGCACAAGCTGACATGTTTATTGTTCAGGGACATCTAGAAGTCCTTCTTATCTGGAACGTAGGTTCCCTGTACATTATTTCCCCATGTACGACAGCTTTAGTTTTAAGATCCTTATTCGTTTCTCGCTGATGAGGAATGTTGATTATACACTCTGAACTAGTTAAAACCTTGGACTGTAGTAAGGATCTTCAGAATTGGTCGGGCAACCGCTCTGTCACCTCGTGGCTGCAGCAAATGTCTTGTCAATTGTCCGGCCGTTAACTTCAGAATAAACCTTCAGTGTTTGCCATCAAGTTCCAGCTCTCCCCGTGTCTCTCTGAGTTTTGTCTACATTGCTTGAGTAGTTTCCATCACATCCAGATCTTCAGACTTCTTGTTTTCTAATTATAACAACTAGCCTTTTAGCTCAGCCTGCATTTCACCGCAAACATCCAACGAGTACCTTTTTTCCTAAAATCAGATTAAGGCTGCACAATACATAGTGTTTTATTGCAAAATACTTATAAAATAATTGTGAGTGTCTTAACTGTTCAACACACTAAAATATTCATTCTGCAATCACATAAAACAAAAAAGAGCAGCTCAAACTAGGAAAGGTCTTGCATTTCCTTCCGTATTTTCCTCTAAATCGGACTCAAATGATTCATCGATTACCAAAGGAGTTGACAATACACTTTCTATTCATTGATTAATTGATTCCCATTTCCCACTTTGTGATTCTAGCACATTCATAAGCAGCAGGCTTAATACAGGGCAAGTGTTGGAATTTGTGTGCGATGCGGTTGATCCAACACTGCAAAGTGGAGCGATATTTCTGCTCAAGGAACCTTCTTGGGTTCAGGATAACCACAACTCTTACAGTTTCTGAAAATATTCTAGTTTCATGTTTTATAAATTTGTGAGTTTTTTTCCTCCTAGAGTTAAAGCTGTAATGTCACCCCTACCGCAGCTCTGTGATCTTTTTAAAGCTTTAATAGACCTTATATGGCATCATACGGTAACTGTATTGCTGTGTAGTGCTCATGTGCTAGAGAAATGCATTACAAATACATTATAGGAAACCCACTAAGGAAGGAATCCATCCTGTAGTGGGACTAGATGTGTTCTGAGAAGAAGAGCATAGAGATCTTGCTCACCTCGTTGCTGTAGACGGGCTGAGGTTTGGGTGGAGGTGACGGGGGTTTGACAGGCTGAGGCTGGGCTATGGGCTGGAAAAGCTGCTGGACGTCGGCAGGGGGGGCCGGACTGTGATACGCCTCACTGGAAGGCACCACCTCAGGCGGACCAGCTTGAGGGAACCCGAACATGGCGGCCACGTCTGGAACCACCGGCGCCACACACTCAAGGCTGGGGGGGGCCTTCAAATCCACCTTGGCTGCAAAAGCTGAGACAATACAGAAACATATCAGCAGTTAGTCAGACTTCATGGCCAGCACACGCCAGTGGTAGACCCTCACCAACACACACTGTAATTTCACTGATCTACTACAAAAGAAAGTGTGAATTGCTCAACAGTTTTTGTATTTATATGCGGTGTGCATATAAATACAAAAACTGTTGAGCAATTCACACTTTCTTTTCTCCAGTTAAGTATAGTGATTACTGGATGCTACCTCAGTCATTTTATATTTTGAATTGATTAGAATTTTTAGAATTGATTAATATGTGTCCCCACACCGGGGACACATATTTATGTATAAAAGACAGCTAAAAGTGCATTTTGCATAATAGGGGACGTTTAAATGAATCACTGCCACTATTGCTGTCCTTAGCAAAAGCAGGTCCTGTAAATGAAGGAAGAAAACTAGTGTTAGTTTCAGTAATGAGGCGTGAGTGAGTACCTTTGAAGTGGCTTTGTGGGGGCTCAGCCAGAGGGCCCTCTAATCTGTACTTGTTCTGCGGGTCGAAGCTGCAGACAGGGGTGTGCCGGGGTGGGTTAGGGAGGGGGCTTCCGTTCACCACCTCTCCGATCAGCACCCTTCTCTTGGCAAGGATGACCTCCGACTTCTTCTGGGACAGAGGCAGCTCTGGCTCCTGATAGGCTGTCCGACTCAGCTCTACCATACTGTGAATGACATCCATTTAATATATTAGTTAGTTAGTTAGTTAGTTAGTTAGGTATTTTATTGATCCCAATTTGGGAATTTTTGCGATATATTCATATATGTTGTCTTGAACATCAGGCGTTAATGACATTAAGTTACTCAAATTCAGAGCCTCAGTAGGAACTCACCCTTCATTGACGTTGAGGCCGTACTGCTGGATGAAGTCCGTTCCCTCTTCAATGGTGCGGAACATTAACATCCGGACTAAATCCTCCACTGGGAACGCGGTGGATCGTGGACCCACGGTGTGAGCTATGTTCATGGTCTTCAAGGCCTTAGCCCGGACCTGTACGCATACAAAAACATACATTTAAACAAATATTGAGATTGACCAATTTAAATGAAACAATGTCAACGTGATGCTAATAATTGTATTGTGTTATCATAAAATATGATGGTTAATCATAAATGATTACAGTCAACCAGAATGTCAAACGCAATCTGAATGTTAGTACTTAAATCTTCTCATGGAGTAACTCGAAAAGCAAAGCAATCAAAAAAAGCCTTTCTTTTTTTTTTTCAGAATTTGTGCTGATTCAAAGATAATGTTTTGAAGGGTTAATATATATATATTTTCAAATATGTATTTGTTTCCCTAAAAGGAGAATAAATGACAAGACAAAAAAGACGAACAGAAAAACATCAGCCAAAAACTTTATTTTAAAACATCTGAGAAATTTGCAATTGGTGCATCCCTAGTAAAAACCCATCCAACGTGGGGAACATGTTTAGACTTGCTTTCCTATTTAAGTCACGAATGCAGAGAGGAGTTTCTGACCTGATTGAAGTATCTGTGCAGGAGGCAGCTGGCGAGGTACGAGGCACTCTTGACCAGCTTGAAGAAGCGCACAAAGTTGTTGCTGTTGACTGCAGTGAACACCTGCACGGCAAACTTCACCTCGGGGGAGTTACGCACCTCGTCACGGAACTGCTGCACCTCCCTGTGAGGACAGGAAGTGTGAGGAAGGGTTAGAGAAAAAGCAGCGCATGTAAACAAAGTGAAGTACCGATGGATATGTGGAGAGGACTGGAGTCAGTGCTGCGGGAGGGGCCCAGTTCATTCCTATGAAAGTCTCTCAGTTGTGTATGAAGCCACAATGGCTGGACTCTCAGGAGGAAAAGTACCCAAGGCCCCCTCCAGTCAAACGAATGGAGAGGAAAAATAACTTCTGAATTGGATTCAAACAAACTTTACATCTTTTGGGACCTAATGATTTAAATACGGGCTCTAAAAGTGTTTGTACTGCGAAGTTAATTTTCCTTAAAAGAAATTAACACTGATTTATAGATGTCTCTTTCCCAATATAAGTCAATGGGAGATTGGTTTTTGGGCTCATTGACACGGAAGTTGCAGTAACATCATTTGGCCTCTACGGAAATGTGCTTCTATTCCCAGCTCAGTTCTTGGGGGCTTGGAAGTAACCTTTTAAAGATGTTTAAAAACATTTGAATGTACTGATTTATTGAAAAAGGTCAAAACCCAAACAGGTCTTTGCATATAAACCAGTGACATTGCATCACCAGCAGTAATGGTTTGTGTATTAGTGTTTTGTTGGACTGACCGTAGGATGTCCCCGTCATTGAGCTTCACAAGCACGCTGTACTGGCGGAACTCGGCCTCCAGGGGGCAGTAGATGTTGCGTGTGTTCAGGTCCTGGTACATCTCTTTGAGACTCTGCAGGCACTTTGTCATGTTCTCGTTGTTGATCTTGGCATCAAAAGAAGACAATTTCTCCTCGCAGAGGTGGTGGGCGCAGTGCACATGGAAGCGTGTGCATTTCTCGATCAGAGACACCGTGTGAGGGCAGCACAGGTGCTGCTGGATGATGTCCTGTGGGGAGGGAAACATGTTCTAGATACAACTGGACCCAGAAAGTGTGTTCAACAATGGGTTTGCTGCTACACACCGATTCAGAGCAGATCATGGTGTGATAGCAACATTTCTAACCAACATCTGTTAAGTGTGCACCAACCAGATGAGCTTCAGAAATGCATCTTGAGCTATTCAAACGTAGAATTTAAGATTTTACTGCAGGGGTGTTGCGCAAGTTTGTGAACAGGTGTTTTGAATATGGTTCTGTTGTTGCAGCTCTCATTTACTTTAAGATCTTTCTCATTTATTTGCTCCTTCGTTCAGTAAATATACATTAATAAATGTTCACAGTGCAACGCAATTATTCTCCTGCGTCACAGTGTTTCTCCCATGTTTAGTCCCTCTGTATCTGCTATACAATCCACACGCATGAAATTGTTGTAGACTGACAGAGTACTTGATGACAACCATCACGTTTGTGAGACTGAACCCTCTTACCTTGCGGATACCGCGCGTCCTGTTCCAGACAAAGTCGTACCAGTCCCGGTAGTTGTCGTGGCCCTGGTCCATGATCAGAGACACCAGGTAGTCCATGGTCATGCTGAGCACAGACAGGGGCCGCAGCTCGTGGGGGAGGGGCTCCTCCTGGTCCGCTGATGAGCGGCTGTACTCCTTGATGGCTGCAGAGTGATCCACCTGGTGACAGGAGGTGAAAGCTTCATTATTTCACTATAGTGCTCCTGCTTGCAGATACACTATTTGATATATTGATTATTAATGTTATACTCGTTTGATTTTTTTAATGCAGAAATGCTAAATATGCCCTTTTTTGTCTTTTTATTTATTGGTTGGTTTCTCGGTACATGTACTGGCAAAAGAAACATTTTAATTACAAAAAAGAAAATCCCTAAATAAAAAATGAATAGAATTAGAAAATAGGGTCCATTCTTAGCCCAAAAACTCCCAAAAATTATGAAACATTGTTACTAAAAAGCTTTTATCCGTGTTTATATTATTTTAATGTATATATATTGTATTTTATTATTATTGTTTTATTGCATTTTATTCAAACCTTTCTTTAATTCGAATTTCTAGATCGAACGGGAGCATGTGTTGCAAAAGCTTACAGATTACTTTTAAACGGTCTAAAATCCTCTAGAATAACTGATGTATGGTGTCACATTCACAGAACTGTCTCAGCTGAAAAACTCAGAATGTGGATCATCAACTTTACCATCTCAGTATCTGGGAAGACTTCGAAGACGCTTAGCTGTTTCCGTGTTTCCCTCATGTACCTCTCCTTCTCTGGACACATGTCGGGACACGTCCCCACAAACACGTTGGACAGGACCAGGTCCGTCCTCCGGGGCCGACCTGTGCGGACACATTGTGAACTCAGTTAGAACGCCTCGTGTTTTTTAAGTCTAAAGGCTGCGATAGATCGGCGAGTGGCAGCTTCACCTTGGCGCAAGATCTTGTCTCGCTGCTCCAGCAGGCGGAACTTGTCCTCAGCGGTCGGAGCCAGCTGTCCGATGAAGTGGAGGAGGGAGGAGGGGACAGGGCGCTCCGAGCTTGGGGCCTCTGAGCTCAGGGCCTCTGAGCTGCTCATTTTCTGCGACTCGGTGTCAAACTGCAGAGCTTTGGCCAACGGCAACTTCTTCACAGGAGAACTGAGAGGAACAGACACAGGGCAGTCACTCACAGACACTGCCAACATTATGAATGGAGCTTCAGCTCTGTGCAGTCCTGATGAAGGTGTGTATCAGTGTACCTGCGGCTGAAGGACATGAGGCTGCTGAGTGCAGGACCTCTGAGAGCAGCCTTCCTGAGGGGGGAGGAAACATCTTTGGACTCTGTGTCCTCCTGACTCCCCCCCTCTGTGTCCCCGCTCTCTGCTGCAGGCTTGTTCCCTTTGTCCCCTGGACCTGAGGGACAGAAAACAGTACGAGAACTCACTGGGAGGTAAAGCTGGGTTCCTACAGCCTGCAGTAAGTTAGATTTAAAGCCACTTCATACGCTTTCTGGATCTGTGTGACGTAACTGCCCAAAGCATTTGGTTAATTATTTGAAAAGATATAGATGTTACCAATTGCTTGACTTTTTATGAAGCAGACATAAAATCCTGGTGACGTGACCTGTCTCATCCCTAGCGACGATGGCCCCCAAATCAACAACCTTGACCCCCCCCCCCGAGCAGTACAGTTAAATTATCAAATGGGTTCTCACATTTGAGGGGTGGCTGTGTAAACCCTCCTGCACATATGGTCTTGTGGGTGGCGGGGCGAGTAAGTGATTAATATGTTTTATAGTAACTGATAGCTTAGTTTATGTTTATGAGGTTTAAGCAATCTTTGATTTGACTGAACCATAGTGTTGTTTTCCTGATCGCTATTTTCGTGTGATATTCTAGCCATGAAATCATCAGCAACATCATCAGTATCAGCATCAGCAGTCTCAGTCCTCATTTTTCATGTGAAGGAAATACAGAGTTAAACACCATTCATCTCTGGTCCTCATACTTTCATGGGTATGCCAGTGCAGAAGCACTCGAGGCAACCCCAGCTAATAATATCTAGTTTTTACAAGTGTACTTACTCTGCTTCTTTCTCTGCCACAAGAGGAGGAGTTCATGTCTGGACAGGAGTTTGCCTTTCTTCTTTGCCTTCGCTGCTGATGCCTGAAAGAGAGGGAACAGTGACGGTAAGCATAACAGTTTTGTGATTTTAATGAAAAAAATATTTTTTTAAAGGTAATAAATGTCTATAACATGATCTACTAATGACAAATAAGATCGGAGGCATGGATTGGAGCCTGCAGTCACAAAGGAAGTTGAGGTTGGTCAGAAGGTCAATCTTTTACAGAAAAGAGCCGATTAGAGCAGCCTACACTCAAAAAAATAACCAGTACCATGTTCAATTACTCACGCTTATTTTATATAAATGTCGAAAAATCGCTTCAGATATACTGTTCTGAAAATGTTTACAAGCAGATCTTGAACGCTCTATTAAGGAGGAAGTGTATAGAGCAGTGGCAAATGATGTTTCAATGTTTCTTTATCTATGATTTGTTTTCAGCAGAAGAACAAGTCCACCAGACAGTAGCCCCTTTAAACTACATTTTTACGGCTACTGTAAAGTGTCTATAGTTGGCAAATGTATTCTGTTTATTTAGAAAAACCCAAATATCAGATTTTCTCCACCAGCATACGGTATATTTGTGGGAAAGGAGTCTCAAAACTTAACACACAATATAACCTGATCAAACAACATTTACAACCTGCAGATGAATACAGAAGCAAGGTTTTCAAATAACCAAACTGATCTGTTGAGGTAAAGTAAAACAAGTTCATATTTGTTCATTAATTTGGCTATTTTAATTGAATGGTTTATGTTTTTGTAGTAACAGAGCAAACTCACATGATCATCAAAGTGAACGATGGCCAGATTCTTGCCGGGTCGGCAGTAGATCTTTCGGACTTTCCCGAAACGACCAAAGTGCTTCTCGATCACGTCCTTCCTGTTGAGGGCTGGAGGAATGTTCCTGCACTGCAGGGTGTTGCAGTCAGTGGGGGACATGCCGCCCAGACTCTCCATGCTCTCCCTGCGGGCGCCGCGTCTCACAGGGGTTGTGGCGCCACCGGGGCCTGAGTCTGGGGCTTTGGTTGAGTCTAGAGAGGGTTGGTGGGTGATAGGCAGACCAAAAGGTGAGTATATTCAGAAATGGAAATCACTTCAACTAATTTAGGATATGTAATATAATCTGCAGGATTGTCTATCGTTGTCCCTGTGGTCATAAAATGCGTAGAAGGAAACAAAATGGATCTATGCAAATGTAATATTGGCACCTCTCAAAAAATCTTCATTAAAAATGTCAAACATTTTTAAAGGGGATGTGTTCTGCTAATTTTCCAGGTTCGTATATTTGAACCTTCTTCTCCTCTCCTGGGACATGTCTCCATGCTTTAAATCTTCAGAAAGCTCTTTATTCTTCTCATATTGCCTGTGCTGCGGCACCTCTTTTCACCCTCTGTCTGAAACCAGAGCCCAGTCTGCTCTGATTTGTTAGCTGGCTGGCTCTGTTGTGATTGGACAGCCGCTTAGAGATGTCCTGCCCCTTAGTCCTATCACGTACAATGTGTTGGAGCACTAGCCAATAGAAATAAGAGTGTAACAGAGTTGTCACTGTGTTTCGTACATTTTTCAACGATAATGTGAATAACGTTTTAATAACTAGCATTCTCCAAAAACCACGAATAATATCGCAATTGCAAAATCAGTCAAAATAATTGAAATGAATAATTGTTTCCACATCAGAACCGGGTAATAAACAGTGGGTATGTTCGTCTTACCTGACTCCTCAGCTTTTTCCGGCACATCTCTTCCCCGTGCTTGCGCTGTGGGGGGTGTAGCAGGACTTTCGTCAGCCTGAGCTTGGATGCTCTCAGGGTGGGTTGTATCTTTACGAAGACAATTTAGTGCCCTCCCAAATAAGCCTGCTGGTGGGCCGCGGGACCTCATGAGGGGCCTCTTTGAAGGCTGCCTCGGTAAATCTACCCCTTGAACATCCTCCTCCTCCTCTTCTCCTGTGGCAAGCTTCTCAGGGCCAGTGTTGGGAGCCGTTGGATCTTCCTTGCGTTTGGTGCCTTTGCCAAGTCGTGCAAACACATTTGTTCCTCCTAGATTGCTCCCTCTTTCCTCGGTCTCTGCTTTAGCTCTGGTGTCACTATAAGTGGGGGGTTGACCAAAATTGGTCCCTCCAAAAAGAGGTAGGGCCTGGGGCAGGAGGGATGTGGCTGAAAAGTTGAAACTGGATGGGGTGGAGGGCTCGGTGGTAGACTCATTAGTGCTGGAGCTGGAGGGGGCAGCTGGCTGGGAGAAGGTGAACGTCGGCGGGTTGGAAGGAGCTTTGCTAGTGCCGGTCGTTAGGGGATTGTTTTGAGACGAGATGGAGGGGGCTGCAGCTGGCTGTGAGAAGCTGAAGCCCGGAGGTCCAGGCTTGGCTCCAGTCGTCATAGAGAACACAGAGGCGGTGGTGCTGCTGCCCATGGAGCTGGAGCTTGTCTGGGACACAGTGCTGCCAAAAGGTGAGCTGGTCATCGCAGTAGTTTGGGGGTTAGCGGGCTCAGGGCTGGCACTGAAGATGGGTTTGAAAAGTGCCTCATTGGCTGGTTTGAATGTGTATTTGGATGATCCAAAGTCTCTGCTCTGGGTCATGCTCGGAGTGGTGCCAAATCCACTGGTGGTGACACTTGTGGATGACGGTTGTCCAAACACAGTCTGTCCAAAACTCAGGGGCTGAGGTTGTCCTATGGTGGTGGTAGAGCCAGACATTTGGGAGTTTCCAAACGCAGAGGGCTGTTTGCCAAATCCTGGAGCCTGCCCAAAAGCAGAGGCCTGCCCGAAAGAAGAGGTCTGTCCGAAGACGTTACTTGGGATTTGTGCGGTAGTTTGTCCAAATGCTGAACTCTGGTTTGGTGCGGCAGTCTGTCCAAAAGCTGAACTCTGGGTCTGTGCAGCAGTCTGTCCAAAAGCTGAACTCTGGGTCTGTGCAGCAGTCTGTCCAAAAGCAGAACTCTGGGTCAGTGCAGCAGTCTGTCCAAAAGCAGAACTCTGGGTCAGTGCAGCAGCCTGTCCAAAAGCAGAACTCTGGGTCAGTGCAGCAGCCTGTAAAAAAGCAGAACTCTGGTTCTGTGGGGCAGCCTGTCCAAAAGCAGAACTCTGGTTCTGTGCGGCAGCCTGTCCAAAAGCAGAACTCTGGTTCTGTGCGGCAGCCTGTCCAAAAGCTGGTGCAGTGTTACTACCGTAGCCTGAGCTGCTCATTCCTAACGATTGCTGTCCAAATGCTGGAGTCTGGCTGATTGTTGGCTGCGAGGGAGGCTGTGTTGATGTCTGTCCAAAGGCAGGGGTCTGTCCAAAGATGGTATTTCCTTGAGGCGAGGGCTGATTTAAGGCAGAAGGTTGTCCAAACGCTGATGGTTGAAAAAAGCCCATAGGTTGGGGCTGATTGCTAGAACTTTGCTGTCCAAATGTTTGGAACATACCAGTCTTCATAGTGTTGCTTGGGGCCTGAAAAGCTCCACCTTGAGGACTTCCAAACGGATTGGATGGATTCATGACGCAAGTCTTAGCGGATGTTTACTATCCTTGCCTAATTGGTCCACAAAATGTTTCTCACACAGGCATTCAACCTAAAACACCGTCCTAATCTGTCAGGCTCTTCCGTGTATCAACCTGACGCGTAGAAGTCAAAAGCACACTTTCAGGACAGGAACAAATAACAACACACACACAGCCGCTAGCACAAGCTAACCCTTCAAACATTGTTTAACTTAGCTAAGCTTGTTCCGTCGCGATTAATGTTCTTATATCGACTTAAACAAAACAAGCCTTGGGATATAATGCGAAATTAGGCATATTTCAACAGAAACCAAACTCACCGCTTAGAGTTTGTGTTTGCTATGTTGACTTTTTGTTCAGTTCGGTTCAAACCTAAAAATTCAGCTATATCCGGTTCCGGTCCGACACATATTTAGGTCCCCCGTCAACACTACCTTTCTCCTACGTCCAACATTGCGACCGTTTCACTGCTCTGATCGGCTATGAACGGTGAATGGACCAGTTTCATTAACGAAAGAACATTTTTTATTTATTGACTGTATTGCCTTATTCCACAGTCCAGAATAATCTTACATTATATGATTGGGGTATTTGTTGCTATCGTTACTCCTGGGACGTGTAACCTTGCTCTATTGACCGGAATGGCTGAATATCTCTCGTGGCTAACGCAAAGCTGACTAACCGTTCTCCTAAACCCACCGTATTAAATTGTGTGTAACTGTCCATCGGCGGAAGCGGGTTAGTTTGACCTGTGTCGGGGATTTCTTAATATATATATTTTTTCTTTTTAGCTTTTTACGCCGACTTTTTAAATGGGAGTAATACTGCGGAACCTCCAAAAGCAGGTTCCCCTCCGCCGAGCCAGGCTACGGAAGGATGTGGAGACACTGCGACACATCCTGGGCATCCAGAAGTTTGATTTAGGCATCGTCTGCGTGGATAACCACAGGATCCAGCAAATTAATAACATATACAGAAAGAAAAATGTGCCAACAGATGTCCTCTCATTTCCATTCTATGAGGTAAATACCAATAGATGTTCACACATAACAGTAAACATATTGCCATATTCTACCTACTACCATCTCCTCATTTTTAAATGTTTGTGTGTATTTTCGTCTTTATTTCCTATATTATTCCAACTATTAACATGTCTTTTTTATTTTAACATCTGTTAATTCTTATTTATCATTGAATTTTCTTTAGTTTTTTCGTGTTTTCTGTAAATATCAGATGTCTTGTACAGAAGAGGATGACAACTGACTTTAAATCTCCCACTTTTGGTCAGATCTGTTACAAGTAAAAGCCTTTAATGACTTCGCATACTGCAGGGTAGCTTGTGAATTTGCTCCAGGTGGAACTAAAGTCTGATTTAAGGGTTGATTATATTTCACATCATTAATCCAAATCTGTAAAATAACTAAAGGTATTAAATAAATGTAGTGGAGTAAAAGTACACATTTTTCCTCTGAATTGGAGTGGAGAAGAAGTACAAAGTAGCATAAAAATTAAATACTCAAGTAAAGTACAAGTACCTCTAAAATGATAATTAGTTACTTTACACCCCTGAAACTATATGGAAAACAGTCGGAAAATTAATTAATTTCCCACTAGGCCGATCGATAGAGGTTCATCTTAATATAAATCCTCTTCCGTAGTCTTGTGTTATACCTGTATTATTATTTTACTTGGTTTGTTTTTGTTTGTTTAGAGTTACATTGACATTGTGACAATACCATCTATTCTATTAACTAATGTCGGTGTCTATTTCAGCCTATTTACAAATCTTAAATGTCTCTCTTCTGTCAAATGTCATGCCAATAAAACCTATTCCGTTGAATGGAAAAATGCTGCTAGGCTTCATGTGTTTCTTCAGATCAGATAAGATAAACTCTGCTAGTTTTTTATGGACTTCTTGACACAATCCCTATTAAAATGTTACTTTGACCTGTGTCTAGGACCTGAGGCCTGGTAAGATGCCCCTCCCCCTTCACAGGGACGAGCAGAACCTCGGGGACATTTTCCTGGGGGTGGAGTTTGTGATGAAACAGTGTCAGGAGGAATCCCTGGATCTGCATGGAACCCTCACTGTGAGTAGTTCATTGCACACTGTCTTGAGTTATGACGACTTTTTAGAAATGCAGGCTGATTATTTCCCACTTTTACTATTATGAATTTGGCTGATATTGATTGCTCCTCTTTTGGTCATGTTTCAGGCTGTCACTGCGCATGGGATCTGTCACCTGTTAGGCTACAGGCATGAGACCGAAGAGGAATGGACAGAGGTTAGTGTGGGGATCACATGGTGAATGGATTTTGATGTGAAAAACACATTTCAGGGGTCACTTTACTAAATTACAGAGTTACATTTTCTGTCTTAACTTTTGAGTTGTGTAACCATTCGGACAGTTTTTGTTTTTAAATCCAAATCAACAATACATTTGAGGCGATTTGTATGTCTTTTTTCCACTCGCCACTGAGATTTTTTGATCCAAGATATTCGTCTGAAATGTCTTTCCATAGCACTCTACTCGTTACTCTTGATAATTTAAAGAATGGGACATTTTTCTTTGGTAATACAATTGGTTCCGGTAAGGTTTTGGGATTAAAAATGGGCTGTTCTATTATTTAATTGTAATTTCTTAAACTGAGAGAACCATTTTATTGTCTCTGTCTGGAGGCAAAATCTTAAAGATGGGCATTTTAAAACCAACATAAAGCTTGCCTTGAACTGTACTTCAAAATATCTCTGATATACGGCACATAGTATTGTTCAAATTTTTGTCGTACATCAATTTTGAATATTTTAATTTCTTGTAAACGTTTTAAATTTTGTACAACTTTTTCTAAGTTTGGAGAGTTCTCAATTCCTTGACCTACTTGGCAATAAACCTGATTAGCAAGAGATGTTTCTTGAAATTTGAGTGAACCGGCCCTTTACCTGAAAAAAGATACACACACACACACACACACACAAGATGGACTCAAAAAAAATGTCAGCATTTTTTCCCGCTATCCAAAATGCATTTGGTTTAATCAGGTTTATTTCTAAATCATATAAATCCAAACACATTTAGTATGTTAAATCCATTTTTCTCTGAGCTGGCTCACAAATATCTGCAGAAATGTTTAAAATAGCTCCAGCTGTTGTTGAAAATTGAGTTTTACTTAAACTATATCTAGTCTTTGGCCACTTGGGATGACTTCTTTATATTAGGGAAAACACAGTAGGCCCATACTGTGAATATTTGCAATACATGAATTAGTATTTTATACAACAAAGTGAATCTGAAAGTTGTTTGTTTGCATAGGGGCTTATATGTTCTGAAATGTTTCCAGATGCTTCAGAGGGAGAACTACATCCTCAGTGAGTACAACAGACTGACAGGAAGGAGCCTGGAGCCGCTGATGAAAAGGTGCAGTCAGGACAGGTAACAGCGAGCAGGGCCGGCTCCCTTCCCTCTCTGGTGCTTGATATTGTTTTCACTACCCTGTAACCATGGACTTTAATCGCCTGGCAGTACACACACATTGGCATGATTGTGGATGTTCTTTTTCCAACCCTGGATGTGTGTTATTAAAGTGTTTTCAACATCAAATGAAAAAGCTGTGCACTTTCACCAGAATATTTTATTAAAATCTGCTTTAGGAAGAGTCAGTTGTGTATGAAGGGTAGAAAAAGCTGTTCATCTTTACTTCACAAATACATCACACCCTCTTTACACCGCATCAGGGACAAATGTAAATACAAGGCTGACGGAAAAAAAAGGGGAGAAGTCACTTTTGCCTGCAGTCGTAAACGTTCAACACTGTCCTAATAAACCCCACTAATATGGCAGGTATCAATATCTGGTTATTACCCATGTTTTATAAAGCTGTTAAATAGATTTTCTTCTGTTGTGAGGGGAGGGAACTCTGCAGACACCATGTTTTAATGTTGCACTTTAGCCATGGTGAACTAAAATGTGATTTTGCTTTTTACAGTGGTCACAAAAACAGCTGTACAACCAGTGTCTAGGATTGGAATAACAAAATACTTCCATTAAATCTTTCTATAAGTAAGCACGCCTCATAGGAACTACATCAACAGAGTGTAGTTCTGCAGACTGGCCGTAACGATGATGCATATAAAGACATTAGGCTAAAGCTAGCTTCCCTGGTGGTCTAGTATTTATGACTTCTATTTGCTGTGGCATATCTTCACAGGTTCATTAAAAGGAAATCAACCCTATGTTGAAATAAATAGAAAATCTGTTGGCTTTTTATAAAGGAGAAATCTGACTTGCACATTGGTGACAAACATATTCAAAAGCGACAAGGTTGTGCAACTTTCAAAGTAAAGCTTGTATACATGTTTATAAAAGTTTTCTTGGGAGGCACAAAGTCTTATTAAAGTATTAGAGCTTTTTTCCACAAATCTATAATATGGAGACAAACACACAAATTAAGTAAGTCACGAAAAGCAACAGTGGGAACTGTACACACAGAAAGCAGATTTTGAATTGGCCAGTTTGTGCCAGAACATAAATATTGCACCGAATGTACCCGCTAAATACAACACCCCCTCTAACTCTATAATAGCTTATACTCCAACATAGAATATGTCTTTAATCACTTTATATGGGAAATAAAGGGTCTGCAAAACATACATTTCATGAAGCACCAGTAGCATCTGATGTGCGAGTTGCTTTTAAGAGAAAGTCCGAAAGAACGGCATTAAAGTCGAGAAACAAAGGAAAACATTTACAAAACGTTTGTTTGATTAAAAATCATAGCAAAGAAAGACTCCGGCCCCAAAAACATGGAGGCAACTTTTGATCCACTGAACATTTGTAACAGCATTTCTGGTGCGTTAAAATAGTCTTTAGCACCCGTGTTGGCATGTTCAGGTGCTAATTTAACAGGGCATTTAGTGATCTGGAGAGAAAGGAGAGCCTGAAGGCGACCAAAAAAGGATGGCCATCGGTAGTTTTCCAAGTTGTTCAGAGGAGAGCTCCATCTGTTCGGTTGTGTGTGTGTGTGTAGCGCTCAGAGGGGCTGCAGGACGTTCCTCCCGGCCTCTGAAGGGTTGCTGGCTCCAGATCTCTCCACTTCAGACAGCTGCTCAAACATGTCCCTGAGGACACGAGAGAAAGAGTGTCAGAGCATGTAATGCCCTCCGACATAAAACTAACATGCTAGTTATATAAAGCTTAGTTAAAGATACGTCTGTAGTATGTTAAAAATACGAAAAGGGTCAAAGTATATCATGTTGAAAAGTATCAAAATATGAAAGAAGTGATGTCAAATAATATTTCAAGAAACATAAAATAGCATGTCAAAAAAATGAAATAAGTCATAGTAAAGCCTAAAGTATGTCTATAGTGGGGGGGGGGGGGAATAATGACCAAAGCGGGTGTAGTTCAAACGGAACATTTACTTTGTACAATGCACTGGATGTCTTATTTTTTTTTTCTCTAACCGGAAAACACAGCGACAAGCACTTCAAAATAAAAGCATTTCCTGTCAAGGATTACAAAATGAAGTTACAACAATAAGACAGCAGCTGTTAAACAGAGAGCCCTCTGGTTGTTCTAACTCACTTGTGCATGTAGAAGAAGATGTATCCACTGCGGTCGCGGTCTCTCTGGACGGCTGCTTCCTGTGTGCGCGACACATCCAGGTCGTTGAAGGTCAGCCACGACTGCTTCTTCATGTCGTACACGTCACTGATGTAATGGCCTAGGGAGGAAAATGAATAACTTGGTTTTAAACACCAGGAAAAGGCCTTGAACCAAAACTGTTCCAGTTGTTCTCACTGGTAGGCCAGATGTGCAGCAGCTCAAATTGAGTTTATGCAGCCGGTATGAATCTCCATCAGCTCAACAAACTGGAAATGCTTTTGTTTTAGGATAAACTGCAATGTGTAAATATCTGCTCAGGCAATGGATGATATAACAAGCCACCCTATTACACTCATTCACAGAGGTTAAGAGGTCTTCTACACAAACATGGCACTATGCTGCTCAGGTTTTATGTGAGGTAGTCTGACATCCTGAAGGGTTTGGATTTGCTCTTTTTGCCAAATGGCAGCTATAAATCATCTACAGTAGGATTAGTATGCATTGTACAGCTGCATGGTGGACAGAAGCACACAGAATCTCACCGGAGGAGGAGCTGTTCCCGATGTGACTGACCACACTGATGAGTCGAAAAGAGTTGGCCAGGTCTCCGCTCTGTGAAATCAAACGTTTCCAAGGTTACTATGAATGAAGGCAGGTCAGTGTGTCCAGTGTAAACGGCATCTCCTTTGTTTGTGAAGGAATGGTTTTTACAGTATCTTTCAACTATTTGGAATTGATTTTGAGTTTATTGCAGAAACGAATGTGGGAAATGTATCCTGACTGTTCTACTTCACATCACAGAGCAGATGGTGAGTACCTCAGCGTTCCTCTTCAGGTTCTCTGTCTCCGTTTCAGTGTACTCCATGTCCAACACGTCCTCGTTGCCTGAGTCCTCGTCTGAGCACAGTAACTCTGGCAGAGAGTTGTTGAACTCTGATGGGGGGGAAGGAGAAGATGTTGATACTGGTCAGGCATTTCCACACCACTGAGTCTTATTGAACAGGACAGTGAGGTGCTCGGAGGACTTCACTGAAAACATATGACAGTGTGCTTTTGCTTTGCACAAATGGTATAAAGCAGGGGTCTTTTGCTTGGGTGAAGAATAAATGACGAACTATCAGAAAATTAAATTAGGTATAAAGCCAGTCAATGATACCTTCCTCCCCTGCCTACCACTTATACAACCAGCAGATGCTGCTTCCACCATCATTACCTGGCTCTTAAAAAGTCAATACTTTATATTATTGTCATTAACAGCAGTTTGAGTGACGGGGTATGGCCAAAAACAGGCTTTGTGCTTTCACAGGGAGCTTGATCAACAAATTCAAATCAGTTCATTCTTGATTCCAAGTGGACTTGAGATATAAAAATAAAGAAATTAGCTATTGGCAGTCTTGAGGTATCATGTCTGAAAGAATGGGACGGATGGATCAATGGTATTCCTTCAATCAAAAACACTCAACCCAAAACGATTGCTTTCAGGGATAATAACAGTTCAGGAGTTTCCACAGCCAGCTACTCAACATTGAATCAATGATACCTTGCAGACTGAGCTCGGTGGCCCTCTTCAGATCATCATCCTCTCTCAGCTCCTGGGCCTCCTGTATGGGGAGAAGTAGAGACAATGAAATTCAGTGGACTACCTTTACACATGGCATCTTTTACTCTAGTGTTTATTGTTTGCTTGCTCTGACTTCAGTATATTAGATAAAGGTCATCATATAAAGGCTTTGTTTATTATTATTATCGTGGTGCTACAACATTATTTCGAGGCAGGACCCTTGTTCCAGGTCTTACATGCTCCTGGAGGCTCTGGGCCAGCGCCTGCTGCAGCTCCTGCTCCTCCCTCTCCTGATCCAGACTGTACTGCTGCACCCAGTCCAGCTCCCCCTGTTGCTGCACCCCCTCTGGAGTCTGGTTCTCCTTGTTCTCATCCATGGTCAGGTCCAGGGAGTCCAGTACGTCTAAGACACACACACACCATCTGTACATCAGTGACTGCTTTTTTACTGCTGTTGTTGAACATGGCCCCTGTATACTTTAATTCTCCAAGACTTTCTTTCGGTTTTTTAATTCTCTATTTCCAGTGGAGGCGTGTAACGAAGGGTGAGTAAATGATACAAATCATTATTTAAAGAAAAGTTGACATATTTATGAATACTCATTCAACCGAAGTTTAATAATTATAATGTTACTTTGCTTAAGACATATTCATTTTATGACAGCAGGAGTATTTACAATTTTATTTTAACCTTATGTTTGTTATTATCAGCTGCTACTTCAGGACTTTATAGGATCACTTCCTTTTTAATTTAACGATGGATGTTTACTCGGTGAGCCTACCTGCAGGCTGCTTGCTGTCTGTTTCCAGCAGATCTGTGTGGTAGGCCAGGTCATGAGCGTCTGTGTCCCCGAAGCCTGTGTCGGGGCTGCTGGTTGGCTCATCCTCCATTGGGGGCGGGGCCGAGAGCCCAGCCTCTTGGCGACTCATCTCCAGCACGGCGGCCAGCATTTCTTCATCATTTATGCCACTGAAGTCTGCTGAATCTATGGCTGCTCCTCGCTGGAGACACAGAATAACAGTGTTGTAACACCAGCAGGGGGGGGACGCTAAATCAGAAATGTGACTCCATCAGCCGTACCTCTTCCGGTCGCTCGTCTTCGTCAGGCAGGCAGCTGCTGAGGTGGCGTTTGCGGCTCGCTGGGGCTTTACCGTTGGGCTCTTCTTCACTATCAGAGTCCAGGAGGCTGGACGTGCAGCTGGAGTTGGCAGCTTTGCCTCCAATCCTTCTAGATACAGTAATAAGCTCAGTAATCAGATGTAGAAGCTTGTTTATCATAACGTTTGTTATATGTAGCCAAAATACTTGAGGTCTTTGACCAAAGATGATGTAATTGGATAACTTGAGGACTTTTTATTTAATAAGTTATTCTTACTGCCCTCGCACTTGACAGTATTTATTGATATTGTAACCCTTTCTCATGTTTTCCAAGTCCCACAGAACTTACCGGAGAGGAGCTGTCGACGAGTTGACACACTGCGACGTTTTGAGTGTTCTGGAACTTCAGAACAAAGAAAACGTTTAGAAACCTAAATATTTGACGCCATCTCGCAACCAAATGACACCCATTTTATGCATTGTAGCTCCACAGATGTCTTACATGGAGGATTGGGAACTCCAGGCAAGGCTGATAGGGGCTCGTGTAGATTCAGTGCAGTGGGACAGCAGGGTCAGGTACCGGGGGATCACCACCTGCTGGCCCAGCTTGCTGTTCAGTGACAGCTGGGCGTTAAAGCTGTACCGTTTCAGGTGGAGGATGAGCACTCTGCGGGGAAGAACCGTCACAAATCAGAACAGTTCCTTACAGCACGTACCTGTTGTGATTCATGTCTTGTGTTTGAAATGCAGTGTGACCACTTATTATGCATGAGAATTGAAAAGTCTGTGTGTACACACCTGGGCAGTTTGCTAAATTTATGTGTAACAGTCGCTGATTTCCCATTGCATTTTTCACACGAGTACTCTATTTCCTCCATCTGCAGAAGAAAAGGGAACTTCTATCATTGCACATTAAACAATTGCATATCTAGTTTAGGCTCGTCACTTGAAGGTATTGCAAAACTCGAAAAGTTATTGAAGATTAAGGATTCATAGAAATTGATCAGTACTATAAGCTGTCAATGAGAGACCCTCACCCTAAAAAAGAGATCCAGTGAGTCCTGGATAGAGCGTAGTGGAAGTTTTTTCTTCCGCCGCGGGAGGTCGATGGACAAGTCGTTAAACTGCTCTCGCTTGGTCACTACCTCGCCACAGCTGTAACAGGACATGAAGGCATAAAAGACTTCTTCTTCTCCAGATTCACATGGAACTTCACAGTGAATAAGCAGGAGACAGGCCTCACCCTTTGCACGTGATGGTGTGCTGCACCTCGAACTCCATGTTGACCGCCACAGGGCAGGTGTAGATGCGGGACGTGTCCGTTTCTTCACCGGGCTCTGCTTTAGCGGCTGGTGACGTTCCCTCCTGCCTGCTCTCACACGCCACAAGGGACGGCGAGGAGGCTGCCGCTTCGTTTGACCAGTTCTTGTTCATTTTCTCCACGTCGTCCTTTAACTGGTCCAAGCACTGGCTCAGGAACTCATGAGCATCCTGGGGAATAATGTAATAAAGGTGGGTCATGTTCAGTTTCACTGTTCAGGAACACAGCGTTGAGACAGACCATAATACATACAGCTCCGAAAAAATGAAGAGACCACTGGAATGGCTGCCATACATGAAGACATTTAGATTTAAGAAAAATGTGGAGTGGTCTCTATGCTATGAAAAGGTGACCTTCATTTTAAAAAAGTATTCGTAACATGTATGTGTCCAACCCCTTAATTAACTAACTAAATATATATATATGTTTTAGTATATACTTTGTTTTGTTTGACATCTGTTATTACTATTGACATGTTGGCACTAAAATGTGTATGAGCATTACAAATAAACAAATGCGTTTCCTGCTAAAGTGTGTGCCGTGTGAGCCATCTGCAACAACACACAGCATTTTAAACATTAGTGTACTTGAACAGTTGCTCAGAACAGAGATCTTACATTCTGCATGTTTCCAGAGAAACGCTCAGCTGTGGAGGAGATGGCGCTCTTCACTTTCCTCAACAGGTCCTTTTTTGTCTCTGGACAGCCCACATCCTTCTTGGCCATAAGGTGAGCAAAGCGCCTGCAGCAGGGAAGAGATCCCACAGAGTTAAACACTCAGGCAGGTTTTTTCAGTGTTTTGAAAAAAAGGGATAGGTTGGCAAAGCACATGATTACAGGTCTCCCTTTAATCCATCCACACACCCTGATGCGGTACCTGAGCAGTGCATTGATGGGCACCTTCTTCCACGGGATGCTCTGCCTCAGCATGTCATTGGAGAAGGAGGGGAGGCTGAAGAGGGACTGCAGGATGGCGTTCATGTAGCAGGTGTTGCCCAGGTTGGAGAATCTGTGATATAAAAATGAAAGGAGTTACACATCTGGATGATAATAAATGGGGAAGAACAAAAACTCTAAATCAAGGCCTTCAATTTGGTTGGGATATTATTATTGGTGACACCATCTCTCCCAGGATCTGCAGTTGTATGTGAGGGTACAAATTAAACGGACACGTTGGAAAAAAATGTATCTTTGCAATAGCTCAGAAGGAGGACATCAAAAGCTCTTTTTGTTTTCCCTCGTGCGTCAGACAGGTTAACGTAGCTCACGTTTAGTGCAGCACATCTGGCTTCTCCTTACCCTTGCAGAGGGGGCTGAGGCTGGGCCAGGGTGGACGGCCTTTGCTTGTTCCAGCCACCGTAGTCCAGAGTGGGCCGGACCTTCTTGAAAGGAGTGGAGTGATTGGGCAGCATGAGGCTCCTCTTGGCTGAAGAGCTCTGTGGTGTACTGGACGGCCTGTGTGGATTTGTAGGAAATATCATACAGATGTGACTCACTGACCTCACAATGACTTGATACTGAAGTGCTCTTTAAGTTTCTCGATTACATTTTATAAACAATTAGAATTGACCTAAAGTTGTTTCTTATTCAAAACGTTTCACTGCACTGTTCTAGTATCTCTGCATGGAGAAGTAGATGTGTGGATTTAAAACTGTTATCTGGTCCATTACAGCTCAACACCACAGAAACACACCTGTCCAGGAAAGAGTGGCTCTGGCTGTAGTCTTTCGTCACAGATCGGCTGCCGTAAAAGGACGTCGGCTGAAGGGGAGTCGAACTCAGTGAAGCTGTCAGTGAGGAATAAAAGGAGCGATTAAAAGGACAGTCAATTTTGGGTCTGAATAAATAGGTTTGGAAAGGTAAATAGAGTGGTGCAGGAATGAGTCTTAAAACACGGAAAAGGAGTTTGCATTTTACACTTCAGGTTCCTTTGACTCAGTTTTTTTTTTTAGCCTTAAGTTTACTTCTGGCAATGCATTTACATTATTAAAAAAACAGAATTGTTTCCTGCTGAACAAAATATGATAGAATCTTAAACACGTGTTTGGCAAAGATCTTATTTCTACGATATTCCAAAATGCTAACTTTTGGGTGAAAAGAGGTCATCACTGCAACACCAAAAGTCAGTGTGCAGTGATAGATGTCATAAGCAGAAGTATGTAGACAGTGTTGTTGTTGTTGTTGTTGTTGTAGTAGCAGTAGTAGATGTTTACCTGAGCTCCTGTTCTCCTCAGCCTGCTTCAGCTTGTCTTTGCAGCTCAGTAGAAACTTCCTGGATGGATCTGAAGTGGCCTTGTTGTTGCTAAAAAAATGTATGCACAGGTTTTTGGATGTTAATCAACCAGACTACGGAAGAATTAATGAAAACAAAAAAGATTTGTACGCATTTTGATCAACAACCTTAAGTTTGGCCATTGAGTAAAACAGAAATACATGGATATAAAACAAATGACAATACTGTATATATTTACATTCTTGTATCCATCTGATGAGGAGACAAAAATACAAAAAATATAGATACCATGTCTGAAAAAAGCTACAGAACTCAGGTCGATTCATGTGTATCCAACAAGCCCTGCAGCTCAGTGTGGGCAGTGAGGCGTGTTGCTTTTACCTCGATGAGTCATTTTCCTTGGGGTAGTCCTCGGTCAGGTCACTTTCAGAGGTGAGGAGTCTCTTTCTTTTCTCACTCCTGAAAAACAGTGACACGGAACAATTCATGTCACAAGCATGAACTGACTGAGTAACTGAGGAACATAACAACTGAAGAATGAGAAGTTTAAAAGTCTGCATAAAGAAAGATTGTCAAACAGAAAACACGCCTGTTAGAAGACAAAACTCAAACACTTGCTTCTCAGTTTAAAGGCCAGTGTCTCTCTAATGAGGATAGAGCACACGGCCTTGTATTTGGCTGCCTTGAATAAGCATTGCACCCTGCATCTTTTCACTGAGAGCAACACAGTTTTTGTGCAACCGCTACCAGCATTTTGAGTTTACATTTTTTAACTCTTCAGTAAATCACTGTAGAAATGGGATGAGACTCATTTCTTGGCCACGTCTTTCAGTTGGAAATGCTGATTTGTTTTTTAAGGAGTTTGAATCGTTCACATAATGCAACTTGCCATGCAACAGCCGGATGAATTTCCATCCTACCTGTTTTCAGAGAGTCCCGTACGGGTGGGAGTGGAGGCGGCTCTGCTTGGGCTGCCCAGCGGTTTCCGTGGTGTTGTCTCCTCTCTGCCTTCTGTGCTCTGACGCCTCGGGGTTGTCTGGAAGATGTTAGGAATCTGGGTATTCAAGTCACGTATAAGGGTACAATGTCTAAATTCAATGTTTAAGTGTGTTTTTTTTTTCTTGCTCACCTGTCTCTCCCCCGACGGATTGCTGTCATTTTTCAAAGAGCGGTTTCCAAGCACACTGAGGTTTGCGCTTCCGTGGGATTTTAAAACTGGAAAATTAAGAAGGAAAAATGGCAGCTCAGGACACAGCATGTGAATTTAATTATAACTTGAACCTCAATTAAGTCAGGGATTGTAGATCCCGCGTTCACACAGCACTCCAATGACATTGTATTTACAAGCTTGCACAACCGGTAACTACACCATTGATATTAGCCCTGACTTACTCGTTTCAATTTGAAATTTCCGAGGAAATATATGAGGAAGGGTAGTTTTAACATTTTAAACTGCTATTATTGTATTACTTTTTACGTTATGTATTACAATTCACTATCAGAAACTGACCATGTCCACACGAGGCCAGGATGTAGGATGATTTTCTTGCATTTTATTCGGAATTAAAAATAATAAAAAGATCCTTTTCTAAAAATTGGTCCCAGATACACTGAGAGAAGATCAATGCACTGTTTTCTTTTAACCTTAGACCTACCCCTTTTCTTTAAGAACAAACTGAAAATCGTAATCTAACTGCTGACTACACAGTATCAGTAGGAGAAGGAACAGTACAAACTTGCATCCAAAAACACAGGACAGTGTGGAAGTTCATCAGAATGAAATGCAAGAGGATGAACATGTGGTATCTAATCCGGCCATTCTTTATCTAAGGCTAGGTTTAGGTAAAACAATGACACAATACTCAGTAATCTCTTTTGTAGTGAAGTTTTGTGCATGGTTTTTTACAGTGGCAAAAAAATAGATTACAGTATAAGACATTATTGAGTAAGAATGGAATTGATATTAAGTGCTTCAAACGATTGCTTTAGCTGACACACAACTAAAAGGTACTCGGAGCATCTCTGCCTTGTTGCAGCTCTTGTCACGCCTCACTATCCGGCATGTGGCTCCTTCATTCAGTCATCAGCTCAGTCTGCCAGGTTTCTTTTGAGTTCGACCACAATGAATCAAAACATTTAGTCAGCGCAAAAAAAAAACTGAAAAACATTTGCAAGGCAAATAACTTCCAATAAGTGTGTTGATAGTTGAAAAGCGTGTCGGGCTTAGAAGCAACAGATCGACGACAAGGGAAGGCTGGAGTCGGAGCTGCGAGAGACCAAAGTCGACTCTCTACACAGACCCTACAGACCCATACTTAATGCCCCCCTCCTACAATTCAAGACATAACCAAAGCTTAATATAAGACAATGAAGGGATCAGTGAGAGCCCTTGTTTTCGTTGGTGCTGTGGAACAATCAAATTTTGCATATTGTTAAAATGAGCAGTGGTACAATTACCTGGCTTTCCAGTCTTCAGTTTGTCCAAACATTCTTTGGTGTTCTGAAGCAAATTCTGTGGAATCTTATCAAGGACGATGACACTGTTGTCCATCAAAGTCAGCATGATCCGGCTAAAGTTCTGGGTAACGTTCTTCAAGTTCTGGTTCAGCTAAGAAAACAATACAAGACAGTCAAATAAAAGTCAAATGAGATATTGATTGACTTCGTCATGTTTTGTTCACTTCTGTGCATTACTAAGCTGTTTAATGTGCATCCCTTTATGACTGTCATTTCTTTAAATGTACAAGTCTTCCCTGACATGACTAAAATATATCTCAAATGTTGATGGGAAATATAGTCTTTGTGTTCCTAACTTTAAATTGTACCTTCCATCTCTGTACATTTTATAGTATTGCTGATGTAAATGTTGAAAACAATGAGATAGACAAAGTAAATAACAGCAGAGTTAGGGAACAGTCAGAGAATAAGGTGGTATGTTATACAGGCTGGTCATTTCTTCTCTTCCACAGCTACCATATCAACTGTTTTTCCTAAGGCTTTTGGTACGTAGTTGAAAGGAGATTCATCAATTACTGCTCTGATGACATTTCTACAGAAGAGACGGATGTCTGTAACAACTACTGTAAGTATAATTGTTTGTATATATATATATATATAAAATGAATATGTCAATATGAAATGTATGTTAATGTTGTGTAATTATTTTGTATTCTGATGCTTCGGCAACATTTCTTCTTCTAACTTTCATGTCAATAAAGCCCTTTTGAATTTAATTGAATTGGAAGAAAGTGTTAGTGCTGGATCTCAAAATAGAAAAATGTAATAAGGGGTACTGCTTCAGAATCTAACGTGATGATTGATTAATTTGCCGTTGTCATTATTGAATAACCGACAAGCACAGAGTTTGGACAATACCTGGAAACTTTTGGAGGCTCCACTACAGTTAAATCTTAGGCAGAGGTTGATTTTGTTGTCCTTTTCCAGAATCTCAAAAGTTCCTTCTTTCCATTTGGTGGTGCCCAGATCAAGGCTGGTAAGGCGGATCTTAACAATGGCGCCACCGCTGGAGAGTTTGGGCACTATGGTTGACATGGCTTACTATCCAGTTGGTGCACTTTGGAGGGTTGGACTTGTAACCAAACAAATCCTAACACAAGAAGGAAATCGAATTAAATCAGTTAATGAAACCACATTGTATCATTCATTACCCATCTCACAGTTCTTGTTTACATAGTGTGTATACAAGGATGTGTTTTTAACCATCTTGCCACCATAAAACCGTTATTATTCCAGTAAAAAGGAGACAAGAACTCAATGATTAACCATACCAGAATAAAATACATCTTTAGCACCTGTATTGCACCTGTTGTTAAACTCACAAAAACTCGTGTTACGTATACGTGCATCAGCTAATAAACTATTAATAATGCATCTAAGCTAACCCGTTATGGCCAACGTTTAACTCCTGAGCGCTTGTTGAAAGTCACAACAAACTTCAAGTCGACCACAAGAAACATACCGTTAACATAACAGCTGCACGGCTCATTTTAACACAGATGATAATCTCACGGCAAATATTTAACACACGGTTGAATGTGTCACAAAGTGGGAAAACTCACGGCACTTCAATAAGAGTCTATGCAGCCTTGTATGCATTAGCCTTCAAACTAGCTCAGCAAAGCGAAGATGCAAGACACTGCGACCGGCGCTCATTACTGTGTTCTTGGTTGACATAATTCTTACAAAAATAAACGTCATAAAAATGAGCTAACCAACAAAGTTACAAAGAAGCAGCTAGGGTGACATTACAGCAAAGCCGAATGTCTGGGATGTAGATGTCGTCCCCCCATCTATTGACGCTGAATGGATGGGGGAGGCCGACATTAGCTAGTCTGCTAGCAGGCTAGCGGGAACTAGCTAACTGGCTAATTTGACTGATAGTAATTTGGTGATGAAAACAGTGTCACCCTTTGGTTAAACCTGCGCAGTTCGTTACCTGTCGATGATATGTTCTCTTCTAGAAACTTTTATATCGCAGTATCGTTGTCGTAGGTCCTTCGAGAGCAGAAAGTTTGTTTTGCCGGCATTCACCTGCTCTCAGTATATACGTTGTTGACAGTGGCCCCACACACGACGCCTCTCAACACTGCGCGATGATGGCGGGAATGTGAAAATTTACAACGGAAATGATAACCGAGAGTGCGTCCGATCCGGTCCCACTGTGCTCTCGCGATATCTTAATTGTATGTATTTAGGTTGCCACCATTGCCCGCAAAAACTCGCCATTGGATTATGTTTTGTTTTTTTTACAATAACGGTTAAATTTGAACTCTCGAGGCTGCTTTCTATACAGAATAACGACAAATATTAACGTTTTGTTAGCGCAATGAAGTTACGTTGCTTGTAACGTTGATGTTTGCGCGGAACTACTGGATTTCATTTGTCAAGACGTTGACGCTAGCAGCTAGCTTGGGCTAGCTGCCCGTACTGTGTGTTAATTACTTCGGGTTTGTTTCATTGCTGCCACAGAAGTTTGGCAATACACAACACGATAGCTGAAGCAGTAGTTTAACAACACGTTTGGACCACAAAGAGCTTCAGAGAATGCTGGCCACGGGAGCTGTGAGTATCTTATTTCAGTATAACGTTACTGAAAGCTATCAACCGTCTTAACACTCATCTCCTTTTGTTGTGTTGCTTTGATTGTTTAAAGCATCTTGATAAATCATTTCTGACAATATTATACATAGATATTGTGTTAAACTCTTAATTGAAGCTTTAAAATGTTTGGAATAATCGTAAAACTCCATTTTTGTAACGTTAACGTTACACCGTTCATCCAATGTAGATAATGTAGATGGTTTGTATCACTTTATCAGTATTTCCCCAAACTCAGCCTGACACATTTAGTATGTTACATATATAGGGATCTCAACCAAAGCTGTGTGCGGCTTTGAATAATGTTTGGCTGCAAAGTTTGCAATGACTTTTCTGATATAACTAGGAGAACAAATAATTATAGAGATCTCAGTACTCAGTATTTTCCAAATAAACACTCACATAATCATACCCCTTTTAAAATATTTGTATAGCTTTAATGTGGTGCCTCAAGGGGATGGGCACACACAAATTATACTGTACATACGATAAGTTGTCTTTTCTAATTGTACTAGATTGATACACAGTATGTTTCCAATCCTTAATTAATTTGTCGATGATGGATGGACTTACTGACTATTATCCCCTCCTTTTACAGGCTGTAACTAACGTCACAGCCCTGGCTCAGGTAGACCGGGAGAAGATCTACCAATGGATCAATGAGTTGTCCAGTCCCGAGACTCGAGAAAATGCCTTGCTGGAGCTTAGCAAGAAGCGAGAGTCTGTGCCAGACCTGGCACCGATGCTCTGGCACTCCTGCGGCACTATTGCTGCCCTGCTACAGGTATGAACCCAACCCAAGCTATAGTATCTTTTAGTCACTACACCAGTGTGTTCATTAAATCTGCTGTTGTGTGGCTTTGATGCCAAGTTAAACAGATTTTGTGCCTCGTCTTTTTCCTTTTCTTCAATAGGAAATAGTGAACATCTATCCATCTATAAACCCACCTACGCTTACAGCTCACCAGTCCAACAGGGTGTGCAATGCTCTGGCACTTCTGCAGTGTGTTGCCTCACACCCCGAGACAAGGTAATGGGAAGCTAATTAGATTACAAATGGCTGTGTTTTAACTTTTCTTTTACTGCTGATGAAGACAGAATGGCTTTCCTTTCCCACTGGATAAAATAACCAAGTAACCTATGGCTACTGTCTTCAGTGGAAATCAATCGATGGATTAAAATACTTTATTATTCCCAGGGGGAAATCAGGTTAAAGGTTACACTCTTCCTTTATTCCTTGGAGAAATGACTCTCTATTTATTCTTTTAGCAGTAAGAAGTCATGGAAATGTCTGGGTGTACCTGTTAATTTTCCAATGTGATTCTATGTTGCGCTCGGTGGAGTTATAAAATAATAAATGATATAGCAACAGGGGTTTGGAATTTGGACAATTGTTATAATTATTAAAGAACCACTAATTCTCAAAGCCACCAGACTCCAGAACAATGTAGTTTCATTTCAACTGGGTTTCCTGTTAAAAAAAATGCATATATAATATGCCCCACTTTTGAACGGGGAAACAATCTTGTGTAATGCTTCTTAAACTATAGGACTGAGACATTTTGTTTAAATACATTTGACACAATTTACACAATGCTGATCACCCAAAAACAATGGCAAATAGTCACTGGTAAACAATTTCAGTGAGAGTTGAATGTTTAATATGAGAGTATAAATATTTAGTCTAGTGGCCATTTTTTATCCAAGGTTATAATTCTTAGGCCACTTAAAGGCTGCTCTGTCGTAAACAATTATAAACCTTAACCTAAGCATAGTCCGAAAACATGATTTCATACAAATTATACAAACATGGGATCATTTTCATTCATGATTAATAAACAATTTGAAATGAAATTCAGAGGATGTTCAAATGTCTTGTCAATGGCTCTTACATTTAGTGACCTTTTAAAGTAAACGCCTCACAGCTGATGTTTCTATCAGGCATGACTTGCGACTCATTTTAAATGTGTAGATGAAAGAGTATGTCTAACAACGAAGAACATTGTCTTTGTGAAGGTAATCGCTTGTAATGTCGGTAAAGTGACCTTGTTGCTTCTGTGTGATATTTACTGTGTTATTGTGTTCGTCTGGTCACGTGGATTCAAAACCTTGTCCTTCTGTGTTCCTCCAGGTCAGCTTTTCTTGCTGCCCACATCCCTCTTTTCCTTTACCCTTTCCTGCACACTGTGAGCAAAACGCGTCCGTTTGAGTATCTGCGACTCACCAGCCTCGGAGTCATAGGTAAACTTTACTCCTGCTCAAGTGTTTTTAATTTCTTTATTTAAGATTGGTTAAAAAAAAAAGGTTTCTCATCAAGCTGTTCTTCTGGGCTTCCACAGGTGCCTTGGTGAAAACCGACGAACAAGAAGTGATAAACTTCCTCCTCACCACTGAAATCATCCCGCTGTGTCTCCGCATCATGGAGTCAGGGAGCGAGCTCTCCAAGACGGTACTGAACTCTTCCAGTAACTCATCATGCAGTCCTCTGTCGCATTTTTTAAAAATCTGTGTCCAACCACAACATTTCTCTATCACTTTTTCCAACCTGCCACTTTTCATTACACCTGATTATGTGCAGTAGACCTTTTTCTTTTTTAGGGATGGATGTTAATATTGCCATGATATACGAGGGTTTAAACATGTTCAACCACCCAAAATTGACATTTCTGCTGGTTTGACAGTGATGCATACACAGTGCAAACCCTTGACTGTGCAGGTGCCACAAATCAATTTGGCACCAAAGGTCTACCTCTCATACTTGACTCTTACTAATAACGGATGATGTGCTTTCTGTCCGGATCTTGCTCCCTCTGTTGACCACTGCACATTATCCCGCTAATTACACGACTATTCACTGAATACTGTACATCAACAGTTTGACTCAAAATATAGATTTTTGAAATGATTTTGTTTATCATAGCAGCAGCTAGAACTGCGGCAACTGTTTGAACGCTGCCAGAGCCTATACTGTGTTCCCTGTAGGTTGCACTTCCTGGCCTTCCTTTTCTGCAGATTTCTCTGTTTTGACTTCATTTTGTTTTGTAGGTTGCTACTTTTATATTGCAGAAGATCCTGTTGGATGACACAGGACTGGCTTATATATGCCAGACATACGAACGTTTCTCCCATGTGGCCATGATCCTTGTAAGTACTCTTTGGGAAACCTACTGAAATTCATGGGATGTACCTTCTACGTTTCTCTGCAAAGTGTGACACTTGGCATCATCTGTCACAATGTGGTATATTAATATTTCATTTTCTTCTTTGCAGGGCAAAATGGTTCTCCAGCTCTCTAAGGAGCCATCCGCTCGCCTGCTGAAGCACGTTGTTCGCTGCTACCTTCGCCTTTCAGACAATCTCAGGTAGAGCAGTGTTTTACAGATATGCAGTATACTGTGTGGGGTCAGCCGGTTTGAACAGTGGTTCTTGATTGTGCTATGATTTGTATAAAGACGTGACCAGTCCCTCTTCACTCTGGAGACGGGGTCGACGATAGAACCGAACATTTTGACCATCAGTACTTGCCACTAGAGGGAGCCATTACACAAATACAGTGTGTGCTGACTGTCCAATGTATTAGCAGCATGTGATCAGAACTCAAATGTTTGCACAAATATTTGTTATTAGGTGAAGGTAATGATTTTCATTGGATCTCTTAAAAATAAGTGGTTGCATCCCTACAACTGCTAAATTCTTTCTTATTTTTTAAAGTCATATAAATGTATATTTTTGCTGTTTTTAGCTGCTGGTAGGACCAACAAAACAAATTATTGTTTTGAGGTTGAATATTATCTTTTTTGGACACAAGTATTGCAATTTCAGAAGAGATTTTTTACTATTAAAGGGAACACTTTCCCCTCAAATAAAGAGCTGCTAAGAAGTTTAGTAATCTAACATTTTTCATTATCTTTTAAAGCAGCTTTTATTGTGAACCCAGCACTGAACCTTGTGGAACCCCATGTGGTCATATCAGATTTGGCTTTTTTGGTTTGACATTAAAGAATATTCCTTAATTTCTATTGCTTTGGATTTTGCTATGATCATTTCTAATCAGAGCCGAGCATAGCGCTACAGCTCTGCTCCACCGTATATGACAGACAGCATGGGAGACTGCTTGTCCTGCGCATGTTTTTTTGTTATTTAATCTACCAACATTTAGTTTACCCACCAGATAGATCAAATACAGCCCATTGCTCTAATCCATTCAAGCAATATCAATAATGCATATCGGGAAAGCATATTGTAGATGAGTTTTTGTACTCATAATATATATTAGTCCGTGATAATGAACAGGAAAACCTTTTTGTAAATAGCAGACCCATATCTGAGGATTACCCTCGTCTCTTCATGAGTTTTACACATGTGGATGTAATCTTGCCATGATATGCTGTACGTAGAAAGGTACATATTTTTAAAAGGCTTATCTCTCACCAGTGGTCGAAGAAGTACTCCGATCTTAAATAGTAGCAATGTCAAATGTATAAAAAACAGTTCAAAATACAAAAGTATTGAATACTGCAGTGACTTTTACAAAGAATAGACCATTTTGGAAATGCATCCCAAAATGCACATGTTTTTGTAGGTGTGTACTATCTGATGAATGAACATAAGTGGAGAAGCTGGCTTTTTTTAGGGTAAGCAGTTGTTGACAGAAGTGTACATTATTTTCTGCTGTTGTGTTTCTTCCTCAGAGCCAGAGAGGCCCTGCGTCAGTGTCTGCCCGACCAGCTGAAGGACAGCACCTTCGCCCAGGTTCTGAAGGACGACACCACCACCAAGCGCTGGCTGGCTCAGCTGGTGAAGAACCTGCAGGAGGGCCAGGTCACCGACGCCAGAGGCATCCCACTGGCCCCCCAGTGATGAGGAACAAAGTGTGTGCTTACTGCTGACACAGACTCATCACTCTCTAGATTTTGTAATTTTTGCCAAAAGTGGCGCTAAGACTGTTTGTCTGCAAAGGGAAGGACATAATAGGAATGCTTGCTTTTGGATAGTTCATTTACACCATTATTTTCTGCCAGTATGTCACTTCCACACAATAAAAAATCTGTTTTTTAAGAGCTTGTCTGATTGCAGATTTTTAAGGCCAATACTGATAACTGATATTTTATAATGCATTAAATCCAGCAATAATGTGTTGACTGTTAATTGTTTATTAGTTACATTGTTTGGGCAAAATCCAAAAGTAAAACATATGTCTACATATGTTATCTTTATAAATATTAGGGTCAATTTTTAACAGTACATTTCACTAGAAAGTAGAATTAAACATAAATAACAAAGCAAAAATAGATTAAAATTTAAATAAGAAATCTGTGCTACTTTTTAAACTGCATCATTTAAACTTTTATTGCTGTATTATTGCAATATCAGCAATAAAAGGTGTTTTGCAAAATATCGGTCAGCTCGTTTTTTAACGGTTAGTCCTGTAACTTTTTGTTCCATTCCTGTTCAAAGATGGAATTGTTATTTTTTGCTTCTTGCATTTCAAGTCAGACTTTTTAATCTAATTCTGCTAACCCCCGTCAGCTGATATTACTGTATATGCAGCAGTTTAGTAAACGGCGGAAATATTTCTGTACACTGTTCCGTTTAAGGCCGTGTGTATGTGTATGTATGTATATATATATATACACAGTGGGGCAAAAAAGTATTTAGTCAGCCACCAATTGTGCAAGTTCTCCCATTTAAAAAGATGAGAGGCCTGCCATTTTTATCATAGGTACACTTCAACTATGAGAGACAGAATGAGAAATAAAATCCAGGAAATCACATTGTAGGATTTTTAAAGAATTTATTTTCAAATTATTGTGGAAAATAAGTATTTGGTCAATAACAAAAGTTCATCTCAATACTTTGTTATATACCCTTTGTTGGCAATGACAGAGGTCAAACATTTTCTGTAAGTCTTCACAAGGTTTTCACACACTGTTGCTGGTATTTTGGCCCATTCCTCCATGCAGATCTCCTCTAAAGCACTGATGTTTTGGGGCTGTCGCTGGGCAACACCGACTTTCAACTCCCTCCAAAGATTTCCTATGGGGTTGAGATCTGGAGACTGGCTAGGCCACTCCAGGACCTTGAAATGCTTCTTACGAAGCCACTCCTTCGTTGCCCTGGTGGTGTGTTTGGGATCATTGTCATGCTGAAAGACCCAGCCACGCTTCATCTTCAGTGCCCTTGCTGATGGAAGGAGGTTTTCACTCAAAATCTCACGATACATGGCCCCATTCATTCTTTCCTTTACACGGATCAGTCGTCCTGGTCCCTTTGCAGAGAAACAGCCCCAAAGCATGATGTTTCCACCCCCATGCTTCACAGTAGGTATGGTGTTCTTTGGATGCAACTCTGCATTCTTTCTCCTCCAAACACGACGAGTTGAGTTTTTACCAAAAAGTTCTATTTTGGTTTCATCTGACCATATGACATTCTCCCAATCCTCTTCTGGATCATCCAAATGCCCTCTAGCAAACTTCAGACGGGCCTGGACATGTACTGGCTTAAGCAGGGGGACACGTCTGGAACTGCAGGATTTAGGTCCCTGGCGGCGTAGTGTGTTACTGATGGTAGCCTCTGTTACTTTGGTCCCAGCTCTCTGCAGGTCATTCACTAGGTCCCCCCGTGTGGTTCTGGGATTTTTGCTCACCGTTCTTGTGATCATTTTGACCCCACGGGGTGAGATCTTGCGTGGAGCCCCAGATCGAGGGACATTAGCAGTGGTCTTGTATGTCTTCCATTTTCTAATAATTGCTCCCACAGTTGATTTCTTCACACCAAGCTGCTTACCTATTGCAGATTCAGTTTTCCCAGCCTGGTGCAGGTCTACAATTTTGTCTCTGGTCTCCTTTGACAGCTCTTTGGTCTTGGCCATAGTGGAGTTTGGAGTATGACTGTTTGAGGTTGTGGACAGGTGTCTTTTATACTGATAACGAGTTAAAAAAGGTGCCATTAATACAGGTAACGAGTGGAGGACAGAGGAGCCTCAGAAGAAGTTACAGGTCTGTGAGAGCCAGACATCTTGCTTGTTTGTAGGTGACCAAATACTTATTTTACCGAGGAATTTACCAATTAATTCATTAAAAATCCTACAATGTGATTTCCTGGATTTTTTCCCCATTCTGTCTCTCATAGTTGAAGTGTACCTATGATGAAAATTACAGGCATCTCTCATCTTTTTAAATGGGAGAACTTGCACAATTGGTGGCTGACTAAATACTTTTTTGCCCCACTGTATATATATATTAAGTATGTTGGCTCAGTTCTACAAATAAGGAGTTTAAGCTAGTGTTGTTCAAGATATTTCAGAAATCAACTTTTTTTTCACACATTCTAGGAGGTTCTGTCAATCAGCTAATCAATTGATCCAGCTATATTTCAGAGGGCAAAAGTATTTGTTCAGGATAATCTTTTCTTAGTTGATTTTTACGGTGGCCTACATGTGCAAACGCGCTACAACGGCCCAAAACATTTACATTAGGAGAAACCTGCTGCAGTATAAAAAACGATCCCAATATAAAAATACAAATGTGCCAAAACACATGCAAATGAAGAAACATCTTCACCACAAAAAACATTCACCAACTTCACGAAACATGCGCAGTGTTTACTATAAGCGCTGCATATACAAAACGCTGCAGAAGCTCCAAACAAAACAAAAATAAGAACACCGAAAAGTGAAGCACTCCGGAGCACTTGCTATCTATTTACAGCAGATTTGCATTAATGTTGGTTAAAATAAGCCGATAAAGCTAACATTTTAGGTAAATTTCCAACAACAGTGACAGTTGGCCAACTTAATCCCTGATCGTCAACAAGCGCTTGGGCTGCCGGCCACCATAGATTTAAAAAAAATAAAGCATTGTTTCTGAAACGGTTGTAAAAAAAACCTGGCTGCTAGTACAGTTTTTCTGTTTCTTGTGGCCAAAGAAGGTTTAAGAACAACAAACACAAAAAGCAAATCACCAGCAAAATGATTTGCTTCCAATTGTTTTCATGAAAATGATAGAAAAATCTCACTCGTCAACATCTTAAATTTATTTACTATCCTTGCAAGAATGGAAGTCGTCATCACAGTCACAAGATGGAGAAATCCCTGTTCAAAGCAATATACAATGTTTTGTTCAGATTAGCTGAGGAACATGTCAGAAATGATCCTGCCTATCTCCATAGAGGCTGAATCGCCATGTTAATCGTTGTCAAATATCTGATCGTATGCCTAAAACCGTGTGTCCTGATGCTCTTCCAGGTAATCATACATCCTGTCATATACACAGTTACAGTTGGGCCTTTGTAATCATGTGCTACTCTGATATTGAAAGAGTACATTCAATATTTTCCCCAACAAAAGTCAAAAAAGATTGAATTGATTAAAGAAAATATGTGCACCTTGCAAATCTAACCCTAGCCCTGTTTCAAAAAAAAATCAAAGCAAAACATATTTTTTTATCTGTTATATTTCATAAACACAGTAGGGAAAACAATATATACGATTTGGAAAATTGATAACCGGAAAAACTATTCTCACTTTCCTTTCAGGGTGTCAGGTTTACTGCACTGCAGGTAAGCTGTATTTTTCCAAATCCTTAGATATGTAAAGTTCTTCAAGAGGATCTTTTGAATTGGTGAATATTGTATGAAGCTCTATAGTTGAGTCAAAGTTATCTTTAGATAATTTTTTGTGGGTCTGATGGGAAATTGTCTCACCTGTGCTCACTGAGTGCTCCCTCTAACACTAACGAGCCTTCATTTCCTTTCACCAGTACATTAGCAGGTTGTGGGCCCCATAGGACTGAGATGGGCAGCATCCATCGATGAAACACCTCCACTCCAGCCTTCCATTTGTGAGCAAATCCATTCCCCAGGGGAGATGCTCCTAAGTGTGCGTCTGGTGCCTTTTTGTTCGTTTTCCTTTATGTAGGAAGAGCTACATTGGCTAAAGCCATTATAAGGACCTTTCAAAGGGAACAGTACATTAGCTGGATAATGGGAAAAGTTTCCCTTATTTTCCTTTCATTTATGTTGCTATTTTGTATTCGGATGTCCACATTGGCAGCCAGCACTGTAATTAAAAACAGCGTCCAAACCTTTGTCTATCACAGGGGTGAAAGAAATATTCAGATCTTTTGCTTTTTTGCTTATGTAACAAAAGCACATTGTAAAAATACTCCGTTACGAGTACAATTCCTGCACTCAAAATCTTAATCAAGAAAATAATACTCACATCAAAATATACTTAAAGTACAAAAAGTAAAATGAATAATTTTGCAAGTCATTTTATATACTGTATATTTTAGTTCTGAATTATAATCAGGGGTATGTTAATGTTTCGCTTCTGGTAAATATGGGGATAAATCATAATATATCAGTTGATTTGTATTGTGTATTAATAAACCAAAAACTGCAAAGTAACTAATTGTGTCAAAAATTAAAAGTACAATACTTAGTAATGATGAGTAAATGTACATTACATTCCACCAATGACCAATGAGGTCTCTTCTCTGCAGAATAGCCAAGATGTTCGGTGTAGCCGCTGCTCAGACTAACGCAATCTTCTGATATCATCAAATGTTAAGAGTCTTTATCATGCACAACAGAGTAGAGCTTATTCCTCATTGTTTTATGAATTGGCTTCTTTCCCAGACACAGCAGACCTTTTTCCCAGGATTGTGTTAGCCGTTATCAGAGCTGATACAGACACATGGAGTCTCCTCAGCAGAGCATCAACTATCAGCCGGAGGATGAGGGAGAAAGACAGACAGAGTGAGGAGGAGCAGACAGGGGGGAGTGACCCTTTACCAGATGCAGAGAGGGGTCTGCGGATGGCGGAGCAAGGGAGTGGCAGGAAAGGAAGGAAGGCTTGGGGGGGGGGGGGGGGGGGGTGAAGCAGAGCGTACCAGTGTGCGGCAGCAGTGACTAGGGAATCAGATTTCCTGGAGGCAGCAGTAAGAGGGGAGGAGAGAGGAGGCAGAGCCAGATTTCCCTTCAGACACTCCCAGTCTTTAAGACCCTAAGCTCAGCTAACAGTCCCTGGACTCTAGAGTCTGGATCTCAGTGTACAGAGCCAGTGTGACGTACACACACCCCTAAATTTATCCAGCCATCCAGGGTCCTACCCCTCAATATCTGAGGCTTTCCCTGGGACAGCTGTCTCCTGAAGAGGACCGGCCTCTGGACTCACAGTAACCCCTGTGAGGTCTGTACTGTTGGTAAGTACAGCTCTGTATCCCTATGAACCAAAAGCTAGTTGTAGTTTATGTGACGCAGTCCTTCTTTTTTTAGCTGCAGTAGCACAGGCTTTGCTGAAGTGATGCTTTTGTGTCTCATGTTTCTGCCTCTGGTTCTAATTAACTGTGAGTAATCCTCCCTCCCCTTGCAGTTTGGAGTTATATGTGTATTTAAGTGGACTTACAGTGCCGCCTGACTTATTTGTTGAATTCTTCACATAATTGCGTGCAGGAAAACGCAGTAAATATGAGGACAAAGATCCTTACTCTACAGGGGAAATGAAGCATTCCTGTGATGGAGGAAACAGATTTAAAGAAGAAGCACACAAAATAAAAGTACCAAGCTGTTGGCCCTCATGACTGAGCTGTTTATTCCCACTTTCAATCCTGTCTGTATGCACATTAGTCATGTCTTTGTGTGTTTGTGTGTGTGGTCAGTAAACTCCCTGAAGAAGTGGCCTTGTGTGACTCATCTGGCCCAGGAGACGCTTCAGCATGGCCCCAAAAATAAAACATAACGTGACCTAATTGCAGTTTAGAAGTCTGCACGTTATGCATGAAGGAGGGGTTGTTGATCTTTTGAGAGTAAGATCTGAAAAACTTGGATGTGAAAGAAAAAAGTCTTAGACGTGGCTCTGCAGTGAAAGCACAACACATAAAAGCACACAGTTCATGGAGCAAATAGCTGTGGAAAATAACTCTCGCTTTCATGGTGTGTCTGTTTTTGCAGCAGGAGTGTGATATTAAATTGTGAAACAACTGTGAAAGCATTCCTTGGATTATTTCAGTCATAGCTACTGTGGTGAGAAGTCGGTTTATTTTTTTTAAAACTTGCCAGGGAGGGCTGGCACAGAGGATTTAGAAACTCTCAGAGCCCAAGGTTAGATCTTGTTGTTTCAGGAGACAATGAAAGGAAAGGATAGATGTCAGACAGGAATACAGATATGCAGACTTTAGAAAACCTTCCCTTACCGGAAGTCTTTTATCTAGATTTATCAGCAAACAACAGATAAAGCAGGCGTTTATCAGCTTTCACTCATAAGCAGCACATTTGCCTCATTCTGTTTGGGTTTCTTGGCTTTTAAAAGGATGGTGTAAGGGTTAAAAGGATTGGATGATTTGCAAAACACTCACATTTATGATTTTTGGCCATAGGAATAATTTTACTTGACTTTCATGAAACAATGGTCTTGTGTAACTCAGCCTAACAATAGTTTCAACATTTCTCCCTTGCAAATTTATATCTGTCCCACACATATTGCTTTAGGTTCTCATCATATTTTGACCCACATAGAAGAATTGATGAACTTGCAATGAAGAAGGTTTTTGGAATCATGCCACTCTGTGTCTTAAAAGCATGTCCACATGTTGATAATGCTTGGTGTATGAGGCATTTAAGATAACAAATATCTTGCTTTTATTATTACTACTATGTCCCACACATCCAGTGACCTGTCATTATCAGGCCAGTGGAATAGGTTTGTTCTGAATCTTTATGTGAGCTTATTTATAAAACATGAATCCATAATACGTCTTGACTGAATGCTATGTTCGCTAGGCTAGTTTTTTAGTTTACTTTTTCAGCTGTTTGGACCAAATTGTTTGTGAGAAGCTACAGTATAGTGAAATAAAGTTGGACACATTTGCTTAAAGGGATTCAACTTTGATTCAGACAAAAAAAAGTCTACAGCCATGCTAACAGCCATGTTACCTAAATGCTAACATCGGCATGCTAACATGCTCACAATGACAGTAGGCTACTGATGTTTAGCAGGTAGGCTATCATGTTATATTACTTCTCCACAACGCTTTTGAAGTCCCATTTTTGCAGTTTACAAGTGTATGCTTTGGGAGGTTGTTGTGATTCATAGTTTTTGGTTTCATTTGGAACCAGAGAATCTGCGGATTAATTCCATACATGCTTTGTTATGATTGTCTAAAGTTGTAATGTTGGATGTACCCAATTCAGTGGCAATCCCTGCAATAGTTGTTGGGCTTTTCTAGTCAAAAACTGAAATATAAACGACATGATGCCTTTTGTTACACAGCATCAACCAAGTCACTATGATATTACCACTGGGAACAATGAATATCTGAAACAAATGTCATGGTTGTTAATCCTGTAGTGGAAATACACAGTCTGGTCGAAAGTGGTGGCAGATTGACCTGACAGAAAAAAAACAGTAACATTGCTGTAGTGCCACACGGTCAACATGGCTAAACAAGTTCTACATTATGTTACTGTTGTGTTTGATAAATGAAAGCTCTCCTTTAATTATGGCATATTCTTGTAGCGTTTTGTCCCATATCAAAAATAAAAGTCCAGAATTAGAAATCATTATCGAATAGTTATTGCATTTCAATCACATGCAGGTAAATCAAATGTAAAAAATCTGTCTTCTATTGATTCTTATGAGATAAACTGTATCTGAGGTGGGCGCAGACTACTGAATATGTGTTGTTATTAGTCAGCACACAGACTGCAGGACTTGCCATTCCCATACCTTGGCATTTACTGCCGTTATTCTACAATATCATTAGACAGTGTGCCAGTATACTCTCTTTTTCAGGAGGAGATCATGTTAAGCAGACTTGGAGCTGTTAATTCAGCAGAAGAGAAACTTTGTAAAGTGCACTCAAAACTAAAGTTTGTGTATTAAAAATCAATTCCCCATCACTAATGTGGAAAATAAAACAGCAAATGGAATAGATTAGGAGATCATGGAGACCTTTTTACGCTGTTGCAGTTTTTATTGATATAATGGGCATACTGGGCAAATATGGGTACTGATTTCCATATTTTACCTTAATTGAATCATTTGTATTATTCAATATGTTTGATAGCATTTTTGTATTTCTTTTTCATCTTACTATCATTTTCAAGTTAATTGTGGTATTCTATCCCTACTTGAGTGTTCAAAACATGTGTAGTTTCCATTATTGTATAGGTTTTTGTGCTGCATTTCTAGCATAAAAGCTGCTACATAAATCAAGTTTTCTTAATACTTTTGCCAGCTTAGGTTTTGAGCCCAGATATAACAGTTCAAACAGTAAGGATAACCTTCATCCTCTTACTCCCCAGCTGATTGTAGTTTTGTGAGACACTGTATCACTTTGAATCAGGGTGTTGCTGAAAGTGTGCTCAGCAAACCCTCTGTGGACAGATGGAGATTAGTATTATGCTGTGATTGTTTGTATTGAGATAGTATATGAATCAGCTGAATTAACAGCTTTTAAAGCTTTTACTTAATCCACTTTGTTTGGAAACAGAGACAAGCTTTGGAACAATTCACCGACATCTGCTTCTCTTTAGCAGCACATTTCCATTGGCATGATTCAAGAATAGCAATGGATCTTGAAGGTTCACGTAAGTAAATGTTATTCACTTAAACTGATGATAGAAAAATTGTGATGATTTTGAAATCTCTCTGAGGTTCATATTCTCCCAAAGGCCTCCTTCTATTTAGAAGTTGAGCTCAGTTTTTACTTGAATCACTGATGACAGTATGGTACCTGAGGTGTGACATGATGCACGTTTGACTTTTTACACTGACTGTGCAGGCATCCAGGATGACCCACATATCAAGGTGATGATGGCAGGGTCGACTCTGAGAAAAGTAAAGTCACGTTCATGGAAGAAACAGCGACATTTCCGCCTTCTGGAAGACGGCATGACTATCTGGTACAAGTCCAGATGGGCAGGGAAGGGCCACTCCACCTGTGAGTGCTTCAACATTTGCATGTTAGCTTGCATGATTGTACTGACATATTAACAGTTGTTTTATTCATATGCTCCGGCCAGTCTCTGAATACAAAGTCCACATTATAATGCATTGGGTTCCATGAAATGTGTGTCACATTACAGGTTAAAAATGTTAACTTGCACTTGAACAGCATTTCCTCTCTGGCAGTATGTAAACCCTATTTTCTGTAGTATATCTGGACCTCAACTTCATGGTCCTTTCATTATCTTAGTCTAAACTGTCAGGGCTACAGTAGCTAGACCCAAAAACAGACACAGGGACAAGCAAGTGGGTGAAAGGTAAGTTCTTTATTAGCAGGCTTGCGTAAGTTGCTGTAGGGAAAAAGGGGATCCAGGGTTGAGCTGGCATTCTGGCTGGAGGAGTTGAAGGGACTGGCAGGGTTTCCATTTATGGCAATTATCCAGCAGATACTTGCTATTGGAGCAGGATTCTCTAGAGAAGGAGCTGGTTTGATTGATAGGCAGCTGTGCTGAATACTGATTTAGGCCAGGTGAGTAGTGAGAAATACAAGAGAGGGACGTTTTTTTGCACAATGTAAGATATACAGATCACCCTCGAGTCTGTACAGTATTTCGAGCTAGCAGTTTCATAGCTTAGCTTACTGTGTGAGAAATGTTAACAGCTAGCTGGTAGGTTATTTGGAGGGTGTTCAGTATGGGTTGTAGGTGTGTTTTGACATGAGCCATTAGCAGCCTTTCAAAAAGCTCCATGATGCAACAGGGCAGTATTAGCCTTTATGCTAATAAAATTAACATGTTAATTATCAAGTTTAGTACATGCATGTAGGCCCATTTTGAGCCATGTTCAGGGTTTAGCTACATATTTAGCATACATACATGAGAGTGGTTTATTTGGGCCATACAGGGTCCCCAGATCCTAAATTCACTCCAACAATAGTGGTAGTAATATTTTGGGGGTTTTCATCACTAAAGTACAATATCACTAATAATGGGTCCTATATTATCCAATCTTGTGTCCCTTGTAGAGAAACCCTGTGTTGAAATATTATTTTAGGATCGTAATATGTTGTGTTCAAACTGAACACATCCCAAAGCTATTACTTAAATAAAATATTTTATTGGGTTGATTTTTATTGACAGGCCATGTTGGTTTCTAGGCTTCTGTGATAGTAATGGAGCTGCCATGTATTGCTCGGGTTATGAAAGGGCCACAGCACCAATTTTATTTTCTGTACTGAAGTACACCACAGTTGGAGTAAAAAATCTGACCAAGAATAATAAGTTATTATGACAGATATTTGGAAATACAATAAACAAAATAATGATTATAATCCAAAAGCACCTTTTAGATATAATTTGATATCTGTTGATAAATGTAAATTAAAGAATAAATATAGTGAAATCCTCCTAACACTGAACCCCTCCCGATGTCTCAGTCTCAGTTACAGAGATGGAGGCGGTGCGTGAGGGCCACCAGTCGGAGGTCTTGCTGAGCACTGCCGAGGACTTCCCCGCTGACCTCTGCTTCACCTTGGTGTTTCACGGTCGCCAAGGCAACCTGGACCTTGTGGCTGAGACACCGGCGGAAGCTAAGGCCTGGATCCAGGGGGTGCGCAAGCTGATCCACAAGGCTCAAAACATGGATGAGAAAGAGAGGCTGGACCAGTATCCTTTCACTCTAGTGGATTACTTTGTTTGCTATTTTATTAAAATCAAGAGTTGTGTCTGGTGTTAGCTGGTACCACACAGGCAAAGTAGTCTTGCTTAAATTACAACCCATACTAAAAAAGGTAGTATTGCGTTTTATGATTTAGAGACAAACAAATAGATAGACATAAAACAAAAATGATGGTGTTGATCATCCCTTTCTATTAATAAATGAACATGATTTTTGAATAAAAGTTAGCAATCAAGTAATATAAGAAAGCTGGGTGGTTTTATGTGCAGTGCTTTTATTTCTAATGTTAATTTGCCAGAGAAAACACCAATCAAAAAATGATTCAGATAAAACCATCAAAGTTTTTTTTTTTCATCTAGGCCTCCCTGTTAACTGGACATAACATGCACACTTTACACTTACACTTTACATTGTACATTTACGATCTGTATATTTCTTATTTTTATTTCTAATTTTTTGCTATGCTTCATATTGTATTGTATTTTGCTGCGAAACAAAAAAAATCCCAATTTGGGATAAATAAAGTATTTCTGATTCTGATTGTGATTCTGTTATAGAGCTCCCCAGCTGATGGCAGGACTTTTTGGAAACTTAATTATTTTTAAATTTAAATTGCTGTTGTGTCTTATTTCATAAAAAGCATTTCCCTTAGCGTCTTCTCGGGTGGGTCTGGGACTGGTTTAAGAAAGCAGACAAAAACAAAGATGGGAAGATGACTTTCAAAGAGGTGCGGAAACTGCTGAAGATGATGAACGTGGAAATGAATGAGGATCATGCTTTCCATCTCTTCACGGTGAGCTTTTAAACTTCTTTGGATAAGGTTGCTTCTTATTGGAACCTGCCTCCCTTAGGTGGCTTTTTTTTGTGATATATATTTCTAAGTTTTTTCTCCTGTGTTTACAAGTAAAGGAAAGGTGAGTAAAATGTCTTTCCAGTAAATTATTTCTATGTTCTCCTATTTTTAGTTCATCCGTGAAAAAAGAGTTTAATTCAGTATTGGGTGTTCATATCATTCTCCCTTCGACCAAGAGTCTGAAGTGCACCTCAACCTGATACGTGAAATATATTTTAATTGGCACCAATAACGCTTTCAGTGTTTAGTTTTTAAGTACTTTTAGTACTCCAGCTTCTTATTGCAAAAATGAATATTACAACAAAACACTTGGATACTTTTCTGGACCAAAAAAAGTGAACGATCCAGCTTTTTAATCTCTCGTCTGTCAGTTATGTTGTAGAACAGAGCTAACTAAACATTTCCAAACCCAGACACAATGTAACAAACCAAAGACAATTAGGTGCAACAAATATCGAACTAAAGCCTTTTCATTTTCACAGATGGCAGACAAGTCGGACAGTGGCTCTCTGGAAATCGAGCAGTTTGTCTACTTCTACAAGATGCTGACTCAGCGGGATGAAGTGTGGAAGGTGTTCCAGGACTACTCTGGAGATGGAGAGAAGTTGATGGTGGAGGAGCTGAAGAACTTCCTGGACATGGAGCAGCAGGAGGGAGAGAAGAGTTCCCAGCATGCCCAGGAGCTGATCAACTGCTACGAACCATCAGAGTCAGGTAAGTTGGCAAGTTGCCTCTAAAATACAGTCATATATGATTTATGCAATATTAGGAACGAGCATAAGCTGTTCGAATCATAAATACATCATTGGATATTAATAATTAATATGCTCAGAGTTTTTCCAGAGAGTGGTTGTAAGTGATAAAAGCTGTATATTACTACATTGCTTCATGTGATGTGTTTTTTTAGAACAATAAGGTCCAACATATCAGTAATATTATATTGTAATGCAAATGTGTTTTGTATGGAAGCCAAGAACAGCCGTCCCTGCAAATGTGTTTTTAAAATTTTGTTATCCCGAGGTCACCAGTCAGTTATCTTGAAGCAACAAAATAAGGAAATTACGTCATGAACTTTTGTTTATAGTAAATTGAGATTTTTTTGTAAGTTTATATAAACCTGGATTGTGCTCTTGTGCAGCAAAGAAGCAAGGTGCCATGTCCTTAGATGGCTTCCAGATCTACCTGTGCTCTCAGGAGGGCTCCATATTTAAACCTGAGCTCCGGGAGCTTCACCAGGACATGAGCCAGCCGCTCAGCCACTACTTCATCTCCTCCTCACACAACACCTACCTCCTGGAAGACCAGCTGCGAGGACAGAGCAGCCTGGAGGCGTACATCCAGTAAGGCTGCTGCACATGCATGCAACATGGTTTACTCTGTCTTGGCTTTCTGGCATCTCTGTCGAAAAACCTTCTTTTTCTTTCCCCTTTTTTGTGGACTTTATGGACAATGAGTGACTCTATTCATACATGGACTCAATGAGCTGAGAATCATTTATTAACAATGTCATTAGGAAGGTATCAGTACTCCTCATTAAGGCAAAATCATAGGTAAAAATAATGTTATATAGATCAAAATGAAAGGTGTGTGTGTGTGTGTGTGTGTGTGTGTGTGTGTGTGTGTGTGTGTGTGTGTGTGTGTGTGTGTGTGTGTGTGTGTGTGTGTGTGTGTAGGGCCCTGAAGAGAGGCTGCCGGTGTGTCGAGGTGGACTGCTGGGATGGCAGTGATGGGGAACCCGTCGTGTATCACGGTCACACTTTAACTTCCAAGATTCTCTTTAGAGACGTCATATCAACGCTGAAGGAATACGCCTTCAAAGTGAGCTGCACAAGCATATTACAGGGTTCTTTCACCCAAACCATATTCCATCACTAGCAGTATTCAGCCATGCAGTCCACTCAGGTTTTCATATTCAATTCAATAGCAGCATTTTTAGCAAGAATCTATTTTCTAATTAAAGACCTCACTGTGAAAAGTTTGCATTGAAACATGAGGAATGGGTTTAAATTTCAAACTGTTGATAGTGTGTTCTGTGTATTCCCACAAAAAAAAAAAAAAGTCTAAAGTATGTTCATATCGTTGCACACAACTGAAATCATTTTAAAAATCAGTTTTGGGTGCTAAGCAAACAAACTGTTGAGTACTGTTGTGCACATTAAAGTGTGAAGACAACATGAATTTGGAAACCCCTCCCTGCCCCTGGAACAGCTGTACCCCTGCTGCCTGAGCCACAGTACATGGAAAACAACCACCAACTTCCCATGTGTCTCTACTTCTGAATTTTATCCTACTAAAACGTTCCTACCCAACGTTAGAATTATATGATGAAGAAACTGTTCTAGAGGTTTGTGAAAACTTGCACTTAATGGAAATTCAACACAGTAGTTTTATCACTGTGTTTGCAGGAGCTGATGGAATTACACCAGAAATAAGAAAACAGATTAAATTTAAAAGACATTATTGTGTCCTCTGTTTCCTGTTCGATAGGCATCCAACTTCCCTGTAATTCTGTCCCTCGAGAATCACTGCTGTGTGGAGCAGCAGACCGTCATGGCCAAGCACATTAGAGACATCTTGGGGGACACACTGCTGTCCACCCTGCTGAATGGGCAGGTCCCTCAACAGCTTCCTTCTCCACAGGTAAGCGTATGAGGTTGTTTTTATAGTCCCCGGATAGTGGTTAGTGGAGCCTCTGCACGGCCCTGTAACCTGCTGTATATGAACGAGTCTCTATTCAACGTTATCTGGTCATTGGTGTGTTAACGGGGATTTGGCTGACAAGCTTTCTAAAAGCCGGCGATTCCACATAGGACAGAGGCTGCAGATCTTCAACACTCTGCCACGAGTCTCTGAACTTCTCTGGATTCAAGCAGCAGACCCAGGGAAAGTTACCTTCTGTTGCTTTGGCCTGCGCGCGCAGCTCTCCATTGTGAATCTGTTCCTGCAGCCCTCTTAACCTATAGTAAACAGGCTTACTGAGTTACTGTTCTACCTGCACAATTATTTCTCTGATGTCTCGCGATTTTTGTGATATCTTAGAAACTGAACACCCCATCATTTGGGGTTAAAATGTGTTGCAACTGCGTTACTGAGAATTGTAACGGGTATTATATTACCCAAATTTCAGAAGTAATGCGTTATATTACTGCGTTACAGCAAAAAGTAATAGATTACTGTAACTCCGTTACTTTTGTAACGCGTTACACACAACATTGCCAGTTTCATTTAAAGAAGCGATGGATATGGCTTTTTGGCATCTAGCAATGAGTTTAGCTCACTTCTCTCTTTACAAATTGTTGAGAACCGTCGGTATTTAGGTAATTATTAGGTTTTCCTGGGCTACTGTAAAAAAAAAAACCTAGCTGTGAACATGGCCGACTGTAGATATGAGGATTTATTCTAAGCTTACCAGAACCCCAAATGGTGACCAAATACAAAACATACGACCTTCCCATTAGCACCGCTTCACTTACCGGTAGTTTTGTAATAGCAAATGTTAGCATGCTAACACACTAAGCTAAGAGAGTAAACAAGGTAAACAATATACATCCTAAACATCATGCTCTCATGTTAACACTGTCTTTGTGAGCATGTTAGAATTGGCATGTTAGCATTTAGCCTAAGCATTTCAGAGATAAAACGTCTCCATTTATTATAATGTTAAAGTCTTATTAAGCTTCAGTTAACATTCTGCTCTGAGTTTCACTGTTAGAACTGTTGCAGTGTTCTTTGTTTGAAGACCAAGAGTTGGTCTGAAGTAGACCAGGAATCTTCTAGTTTAAGTTAAACAGTATTAATGCAATAGTACAGTAGGCTTATGGAACACAGCTGGTCTATATCCAATTCACTGATCCACAGTCCACTATAAGCAATTATCTGTCTAGCAGTTGCATGGATAAAAGAGACCGTTCCTCTATCTAACATTGTGTTTTATATTCCCACCTTATATTTGGTCTTATTCCATGGGCTGGGGGGTGGCGGGCGGGTCAATGCCTCTTAGCGCATTGTTGATTTAATCAGATCTTCAGATGATTCATCAGTCAACTCAATCAGATCTTCAGATGATTAATCAGAACTTCAGTCGCCCTCAAAGAGAGGCGTGACCAAATAACATCCTTTATAACATATATATATAACACTCTTTGGCTAGGCAAATTACACAATCAAGCACATAGTAACATTTGATATATTGATTATTCTCACAGAACTGAAAGTTTTCAGGCTATACCCAGCCATACACAATTCCGAAACATTTAAAGGATTCATGGTTAGTGTGTACCGTGCTATCCATCTTTCACTAATCCTGAAAGCATAATCATTGACAAACTTCCAAACAATGTTCCATTACAGCACTTAGAACGATCAATGCTAACTCAAAGTAATGGCAAATAAATGCTATGAGGTATTCCAGTGAGGCTTTTGTCAATTAAATAGAGGTGCATTGCTGCATTTAGTTAGGAGACAGAAAAGTGCAGGAAGATGGAACACCTTCATGAGTAGTCTCTGTACGGAAGACAACAAGTACTTAAATGCTGGGACATTTGAGTTTCCTGTTAATATAATGCTGGTGTATCCCACATTCCAACACTAATTCTGCACATTCATGGGCGTATTAAGAGACAATGTGCCCCCGGGCAAAGACATGCTAAAGGCCCCATAACCCCCTCTACACAACGGCAAGACACAAAGACTACATAGTTGTTTAACCTCAAATTAAATGTTTATCTGTTCTGAGTGTCTTTGGGTTGATTTTGTGTCTCTTTGTTGGTCATTTTTGCGAGCCCACTTCTGTCTCTTTGCAATCAATTTCAGTATCTTTGTATTCCTTTAGTGTCTCTTGTAGTCTCTTTTTGTTTATCTTTGAAGGCGTTTTATGTCTCCTTGTTGTTATTTCATGTGTCTTTGAGGTCTTTTTGCTTTATTTTATTGGTGTCACTTTATTTATTCTATGTGGTCATTTAGCGGTTTTTTTTTGTATTGTGTGTCTTTGGAATCAATTTTTCGTGTGACTTGTAATTTTTGTGTATCTTTTGTGTTACGGTTGGTCATTTTGAGTCTCTTGAGTCACGGACGATCTGGGCCTTTGCCCTGTAGGCCCATACAGTGATACATCTATGCAGGGTGCGATTTGACAAAAAAACAGAAGGGGGGATGTTTTTATTTATTTATTCATAGACAAGAACATTGGACTTTTAACTTGCATAACTAGGGAGAAAAAAACGCAAAAAGTAGACAGGCCCTTTTTTCGGGTCCGTGGATTAGTCCCCATCACAACATGGCAAAACTTTTAATAACCCATACATGGATTTCTATTCAACGTCACAAAAACATGCGTACGCACTAACAGGCAGAAAGCACCATAGAACAGCATCAATGCTCT